>NC_088099.1:141327516-141682516 GCF_036370855.1 Dromaius novaehollandiae | reverse complement strand
CCTCTGGGCCCATCACAGAGGGATGTGAGCAGTGAGGTACAGCCTTCCTTCCTATTTTCCATGGAAAAGATGGGTAAAAAGCAATGCCACACAACATTAATACGATCTTTTCACTCACCTGATTACACTGGGCAATGGTCCTCCCGCCTGCTCCGGGAGCCACCGTGCAGGTGGGGTTTCATCCCACCGTGGCACTTTGCGAGCACGCCACCCCGGGGCGTCCGTGTCCTGCCGGGAGGCTGCCCTGCCCTGAGAGCCCAGCAGCTGGCATCTCTTCTCCTTGCTCTTCTCCTGTGGAAATAAAGGTACCCCAGACTTCACTGCACACCTAGTGCCCATGTGTGTGGGGGGGGGAATTTAAAGAAAGCATCACAACGATACCAGGTCACTGATTCTCCTTATTTTGCCAGTTTTGTTTCTCTCCGTAGGAAAGGGAGATCCCCGCCTCATTTTGCACACTCTAATACTATTGACTAACAAGTCTAATTTCATTCTAATGATTGCTACAGCTGAGAAATATGTCTGGTTTCTTTGCTAACAGACAGATAGTTTTGTTGTATCTGCAAAATTTATGGAGGATATTACAGAGTAAATGTGAGCTCTAAGATTTTACATCAGTGGTCTCTGAAAACATTATAGTAAATGCCAGAACAAATTCAAGTGGTTTGTGTTGGCAGGTTAAATGTATGTAGCTATGTATGTAGCCTTATGCCTATTTTTCTATCATATGTATATAATGCTTTAGGATTTTAGATTAGGCATTATTTTAACGCCTTTGGATTTTTTTTTCTGAGGGTAGAAGAAATATATCAAAGTCTTATCTAAAATGTTCCCCACATATTGATATATATTTACAATAATTTGTTTATTAGTATTTTTAAATTATGAAAAACTGTAATCTTTTTATTTGTATTTCATTAAATGTTACATAATATTGATTAAGGAATTAAAATTGAGACCTTGCAGAGCAGCTTAATGCTGGATGTTGAGACTGTGACATCATGAAAACTGCACCTTGAGGATATAATATTGTCAAACTCTATTTCAGGATCTTTTCTTCTTTTTAAAATGTCAAATTTTAGAGATATGGTGTCTTCAGAGGAATCAGAACATTTTATGTTGCCATGGGATGAATTTGCTCGAGTTCCTATTAAGATAAAATATATTCCATATGCTTTAGAATAAAATTCAAAAATTATAATAATATTTATTTATATCAAAAATACTAAACCTTTTTATCTCTGCTATTAAACAAATTGTCAGTATGATGACATCATAATTCAAAGGATACATTAAATAATAACACAGTTTGATACTTTATATAGAAGAATAAAGCAGAGCATTCTACACCCTATGTGACCTTCTATTTTAAACTGCAAATGAAAACAGCTAATTTGCCGCTCCACTGTTGCAAAGCTACCATTCACATAGACCAAAAATACACCCAGATTATAATGCATCATTTCAAAATTACTTTTTGTGCCCCAAAATATAGGGACCTATATATCTGTCTTGAAAACAGGAGACGCAACCATAGCATGACATCAATTCAGTACCTCCCTGGTATTTCTTTACTTTGAATTTTAGAAAATTTGTATCAGGGCAGGATTTCTTTTTGCCCTTTGGTGTTAATTTGTTTTACCTACTTATTTCTCACTTGAAGTCTTAATTCTGTCTGTGGGGCAGAGCCTGCCAGCCCTCTTGCATGGGCACATATGATCCAACGGGCATTTGTACAAGTTTGCATAGAAGAAGCAGACTGTAATGATTTCCACATCTCTACTGCATTTAAACCTCATGTACATAATGAAGCTATTCCAGATATCTGTGTCAGCAGCTCTTGAGGTGGGTAGAGAACAGACAGAGCAAACCCATAGTGACTGAAAATACAACAATTCACTAATTTACTTTTTCTGTCCAGCGTAGGTAGGTTTTCCTAGCACTTTCTAATCAATGATCCCCTGCAGTGATCCATATGATTAGGGAGAAATTAATCATTTGATGCTCTGTGATGTCCTAAATGGATGCATTTATGATGCTGTGCATGGTGAAAAATAAGCTGAAATACCTGACAAGCAACTGCGATGGGTTCATATTGGGGACCTCAGCAGAAAATTGAGGGAAGGAGCAAGGACCTTGTGCTGTTTTATTCGGGATTGTGTAAGATGGCTTGATGTGATTCTCAAGTGCAGCAAGCACTCAAGCACTCAACTACACAAATGTATTCGCTACTATGACTATCGTCTACCCTACATATTTCATTGTTTTCCATTTTTTTCCCAGTAAGAATTATTTTTGCAGTGTTGCATGTAATTTTGATGTGGGTTTTATCTGGGAGAGAGTTTAAAGTGCAAATAGTGCCTCATATTTATCCTGCAGAATGCAGCTCCCTTTGTGCTTGTGGCAGGCTGCGGGAAGGATGGCAGTGATCCTTCTCACCTGTGGGAGGTTACTGCGTTTTTCAGATTGGCCTCCAAGGAAAGTTTAACGCACTTACAAGAAGGCCAATGTGCCTGGGGAGTGCAATTGTTGACTGCAGTCTTCAGTCTGAAACCTGGATGTTTTTTATGTATCCTGGACACAGGCTTTTCAGACCCTTGAAGAAAAGGAGTGAGATACTGAACTGGAACTATGAGAAGCCCACGTGCAGTGCAGAAGTCAAGCGGGTCCCGGTTGCCGCAGGTCATGCTGCTGAGGCGATGTGCTGCAGCGCTTGGTGCTGCACGGTACCCCTCAGGGCTGGCCAGGGACCGTGCATTGCCAGAGGCTGGGCAGGAGAAGACACACCTCAGCTACCAAGGAGGGTTGGTACCCATCAGTGAAGGATGGGCTCTCCTGATCAACCAGAAATGGTTGAAAGCTTAGCATTATGCAGTGTAGTGAGTGCTTAGTAGAAGCCAGTGAACTTAGCGCAGTCACATGTAATATTGGACATAGATTTTTCCTTTCCTTTTTCTATTTTAATTTCCTTTTTTTTTTTTAATCGTTTTATATAGTAGAATTTGTGATGGGAAAGCCTTGCTCACATCCAGCTTTTACACATGCAGGTGAGGAACAGTGAAGATGTAACTGTGGTTCATTTCCGCTGCCTGAGCTTGCAATCCTTACTCAAACACTGACATTTCGAGTCAGTGAGAACTGTGACTGGAGAAAAAAAGCAGGATCTGTCCTGTACAGATAAATTAGTTCAAAGTAAAACAAGGCAACATTTATTTACATTCTAGATATTAAGAAGGAGGCTAGCAATTGTCAAAAATAATTCACATGCTTTAATGCATACACATAAACCATTCAAATGTGTTAGTTAATGCTTTTTAAATTAAAAACATAAAGATCTGTGAACAGGATGAATTCTTAGTAATGAAGAAGAGATCCTCACAAAGCCTAGTCAGTTTGAATCCAGGTTGATGATTACTATTGGAAAGAATCATAATCAGATGTGGTGCTAAAATGATGACAGTGCTGAATAAGACAGCAAACGTGACAAGCCGTAGGAACTGGACCATCATGGAAATACTATTATTGTTTGATTTCAATAAGTCTCAGTAGGTTTGTGATAGAACTGGTTTTGGCTTGGGTATTTTAAAATATTTGTGTTATGAAAAAAAGTCAGAAATAGAGAAAAAGTGCCAACTTTGTACATAATTTGAAGAGACTTTTTTTACCCAAAGTGCCTAAGAAAGACAGAAATCTGAAACAAAAAACAGCTTTAATACTAAAGTGAGGGTTATTTTTTTTATACAGCAACTTCTGTCATGAATTTGCAATCATTCGAACACTTCTTGCACATAATATTGTGCAAAGGTATAATTACAAATAAATGGAACAATAGCTACTCCTGTTTTATTTCAATACAACAAAAAGCTGACTTTTTGCTGTAGAAGAGAAGTCCTGCTTGAAAACAAAGTGCAGTTTTAGATTTTGTAAGGAATTATGGAGTGTGGTATGTGTCTGGGTTTGTATACTTGATTTATTATCACTGTTGTCCTGTGAGGGCAGGTTTATCATAACTCACTGTTTTACTTTTCATGAGTTACAGTTATGCTTTCGTTCATGAACAGTACGAATAGTATAATATCTCTTCTTTTTTTTTCTTTATACATACACTGAAACGTTCACAGTGTAAATCTGTACTTCTTACTCCAGTAAAAATCCCTGTGAAGCAAAAATGCAGTGCATGTAAATGCAAGTGCGCATTAAAAAAATATAAATACAAAGAACAGGCCTGTCTCAATATAGTACAGAGTTTAATGCCAGCATTACCTATTAAAATCAGTACATTAGGCTTAAGGTAGATGCATGTGTGTTACTTTAGCATAATACTGCTAAAATTGCCAATCTAAAGCCCAGTTGCTGTAGCTGTTAAAAAAGCAAATGCTCTCTGCCCTTCATTTTTGGTATTATTTGGTCAGTGTGCAACGTGATTAGGGTGATATTCCATCATGCTGGACTTTCATTAATCAACAGATAACTCCCTCAGTTGAACAAATTCAGTTTCTCTCACTTCTTAGGGCTAAGAAGACAAAGTATTAATCCTACCAATCGAGGAAGTCTAGTCAGCAAAACAGGCCACAGACCGCTGAAATACGGTTGTTCCCGATTCCCTGCCTTCTGGGCCACATCTCTGCCCGTGTGCATCCGTGTGGGGATATGGGGGGAACATACATGCATGGTATGGGACGCTGTCTGGGGGGAAGCAGCTGGCTGCCCACCCCTAGCTTCCTGTGGTGGTTTCATCTGGTTGAGTCAATGGACACCGTACTTTCGATATACATACGTGTAAAGAGGCACAAAGATAGCTGGAGTGAAGTGGGAGGAACCCCTGAACTGTCTCAAAATGGGGATTACTTTTCTGCCTAGAGTTGGTCTGCAGTTTATGGGGGACCCGCTCAGACCCAGGGCTACCGCCCTCCGTGAGCAGTAAGCTAGATGGACTCTTCACTGAATCTAACTTGGTGGAAACCTTTCTGCACAGGCACTCTTTAGTTGTGCTCGCTCCACTATGAGTCCTTTAATCCCACATTGCAGCTCTTTTATTTCCTCTCTCTATTGGAGCTCTTCTTAAGACTTTCTTGAAGGAAGGCGACCATGGTGAAAAGTCATCATTCTTGCCAGTGGGCACAGGGTATGACATCTGATGGCTGCCAAAAAAAGAGACTTCTTTTTCCAAAGTGGAGCAGGTGGCAGTAGCTTACTGGAACATCCTGCTGGCATTCTTTATATCATAGTACTGACAGCAGAGCTGGAAGCTAACAGGTTCACAGTTGCCTAATGTCATCATGCTGAAGACATTTTTAGAAAAGTTATGCAATCAATTAACTGGCTATATATACAGGTTTTTTCTTCAACTTGAGTGGGTAGTTTTACACCAACACAGCTAATAGCAATAAAATAGATTTACAGACAAAGTGCTGCAGTTGAAGTTTTTAGCAGATTTTACCAGTATATCTTCCAAGAGCTCGCATGACATCCCACAAGCGCTCCTGCTAAGTTATATGAAATATATAGGAAAGCTACTACAGTAATAAGATTCCTAAATTTAAGAGAGTAGTAATTGATTGTTTTTCTGACTAATATTTTCCATGTAACTTTTGTTCCTATGTCTCTTTCAGACTGTTCGATCTAATCACCTCCATGCAAAACCACATAGTGCCATCTGAAGAGCCAGCGAAGAAAGATGTGCTGTGATCTCTTCAGAATGGCTATTGCACCAAGCTTTATGGCCCAGATTCCCCCTCATTTTGGACATGTATCTGAGGCACCAAAATTGGAAGCACTGTCAGCCAGACTCTGTGTATAATCCCTGTGCAGAGATAGGCATTTTGAGAGTGATTCAGCTTACCTAAAATCTGAGTAAGAACAGGAAACCCAGGACAACTACCTTCCTTGTTTCAGTGCCACAGTTACATATCTGAGTGTTTAAAGGATTAACCCAGGACTGTGTTGTCTCTCAAAACTGATCTGACAGATGCAATGAAGTGATTTACTTAAGCTTAAATTATCCTTCAGTTTTGAATTAGCTGGTGAATAGCTTAAAACAGACAAATTCTGTAATGTTGATACATGATGGGATACAAGTGGAAGAAATGACAACTGTTTTTCCCTCCAGCAGTGACGACAGAAGATACATGGCTCAGATTATCAGTCTCAGCATCTTTATTAAAGCTCAGTGGTAGGTGCTTTAGTGAGGGTGCTCTTTATTTGATATGTTTATGTTTTATTATGTTCACCTATTGAAATGATTGCAGCTTTTTATTTCTGATGGGGACTTTGCTGGAGTTATTCCTGTTTCTAAATCTGAAAATCAGAGTACTGCAGTGTATTCTGCATGGAACTGCATTGTGAGGCTGTGGACTGTTAGCTGAGTCAGAGTTCAGCTGGCCTTTTATCACTCAAAACTCTCCATGAATGGTACAGCTTCAAAGAATCCGCTGGGTTCTAAAAAGACATAGAACATGATTTATAAAGTTTAAAATGTATGCATGCATGTAATTTTTTTCCCAAATACGGCTTAATTTTTCAGTGGAAGAGGCAAAAGTGACAAAGTTTGCATTTCAGCAATAGAAACTCCATATAAAAACATTACTTTTTGGGGTGTTCTTTTTTTCAGCTAAAGAACAAATGCAAATGGCACCTTTGAATTTTTCATTTCTCCCAAACTTTTCATTTCCTTCCTGCCTTTCCCCCTTTCCTTTATCTATTATCAGTAGTGCAATACTTGAAGAATGGAGAAAAAAGAAGGGAAAAGAGATTGAATCCAAACTTCTGGGGGAAGGTGCTTGTGGGGAGTTGAAAATCCATAGCCAGATGAGCAAGAAAACAATTATGCTCTGGTGCAAATGTTATTTTCATTTTCTTAGTAGAACTTTTGACCCTGGGATGTTCTACCTGCAGTAGCTCCCATATTTGTTAAGTATCAACCCACACTTCAAAGCTGATTTTCAAGAGCTTTTGTTGAGGTTAGCTTGGTGAAATGAGCTTTCAGTACTGTAGTATTTTTAATTTGAGGAGGTTTCATTTTGGTAGGGCTTGGATTTGCATGAATGCATTGTACTTCTCAGATGTCCTTAAAGTGTCTTGGGGATAGGCCCTTTGAAGAAAGAAAATAAATGTATGCAATATAGAAGTCACAGGGATATTTCTGACACAGTGTCATATGATTTTGCATTGCAAGATAGCATCTCTTGGAAAAGGATAGCTAAACGGAATGTTTTAAAAATATATATGGTGTAGTAGTTGCTGTACTGACTGATAAGAACGTGTAGAAGGCTTTCTATTTTGTTTCGCTTTGTTATATCTTTTAATAATTTAGCCTAGATAATATTTTTGTGCTGGTAGTGTCATTTCCCATCTTACTTGTCCTCTGCCCCCCAAAATACCTTTGAATCTAGTAAGGAAAACAAAGTACCCAAGTCTACCCTCCTTATTTACACAATTATTTACAAAAAGTGGAGTTTTGCCCAAGGAGGACTGCATGGTCAGCCCAGTGATTTGGAAAATATAAAAAACAATAATACAAACTAAAACATTCAGAAGTTTTAACTTTTTTTTTTTTTTTACTATCTCATTAATTCCAAAGAAAGCCTGGGTTATTTTAAAGGCCAGAAGTCATTCTGTATGCACACATTTTATATTACTAATGCAGATTTTCTGTTATCCTTGTCTATTTTTAAGAATAAGGAAGACATTTCTTTAGTGCATTTCACTACTCCCCCAGTGCTGCCTTCATCGAAATAAAATTTTGAAATTAATATTTTAAAATTATATATTTTAAAAAAAATTGATTAAACACTAACTTTAGAAATCAGTTAACCTAAAGGTTAAGTGCAGAAGAGCATTTCAGCCCAAAGTAACTTAACCCTTCTTTAAAAAGACCTAAGTGTAAAGAATAAAGACAGTATTTTTCCTTTTCCTTTTTTTTTAAAGAAGCCACATGAAATGTTCTCCGAGTTAAGTTTTACCATTCATAATGAATGCAGTCTCGCCATTCAAATGCGACCATAAGTACACAGAAGATAAGAATTTAATTAAATGTAGATTAAAACCAAACAGGAAAACACACTCGCTGATAATTTTATCCCATCCTCTGGCCATATTTTTTATACTTCCTTCTTGTTCTTCTTTGGGCTATAGCTTATCAACATGCCGATAGTACCATAACTCATTACATCTGATGGTGCTGCTGAAATGTGCAGGCTTGGTGCTTGAATTTCAGAGGCACTTAAAATGCAAAGCATGTAAATGTCTATGTTAAATATATTAGTGTGGTAATGTTAGTGAAAAGAAAGTGATTTCTTACAAATCCTTGTACCTCACATCATATATTATCATTGCCCAGTCACTGGTTCAAAAATCTATTGAAGCTTTCTCTTAATATATATTTCTGTTAAACTGTATTATTTTTTTCGTATGTCTCACCTGTATATTTTCATCTCAAGTTCAATTACTGAAAAAGATTACTAAAAACATGGAGATTATATTTTTAGTGCTTGGTTAAATAAACACATGGTAAACAGGTGACTGTGAAAGGTCTAATTTACCAGCATAGTGTCACTGTTCAAGATCAAATGAGAGTGTGGAGACTAAATGGCCTTGGATACCAAAACACTTTAATCACAGATGTATACAATTTTACAAATTACATGACTGCCCTGTTCCATGCAGCAGACGACACAGTCCAGAAGAGAAGTGGGGCTGCTGAGTGCAGCGGTTCCAGCTGTGCTCTGCGTAGTCCAGCGGCCAGGCCGGGGGTTCCCTGGGCCCTCTCCACAGGGGCACCTTCATCTATAGGGTTGGGTAGAGAAAACCCAATTCCTGATTGGCTCCTCCATCTTTCACAGCGACTAACAGGTTGTTAAGCTTAAGCTACTCCTTTTTCTTATATCTAAAATACTCTCTTATCCTATAGGGTTAACTGAAGTTCATCTAGGAGTAACTTATGCTAATTTCTACACCTAGCTAAATTTGGGTGCCTCTGTATTAATAATCCATTTAGGAAGCTGATTTTTAATGTAGTGTAGGAATAAAACAGTTATTTTTTAAATGCAAGCGGTTCATGTAGATTGAATTTATGTATTCCAAAATGGTCTGATACCAGTTTTGCTGACTCTGTCTATCCAGTGGGCTCTAAGCAGATCTGCAACAAGTTATTTGGCTAAGAAGCAACTTGAAATAAAAGAAAAATGTCTTCCATGAAGAATTTCCCCTGAATTTGCCCACTATTATTTATTTGCAATATATTTTGCCCACTGTGTGTAATGTACGTTTCAGGAAGATAAACTAAACAAGTCAGATCTGTGAGGGTTTTACTCATGGTAGAGCAGATATTAGACCCAGCTCAGTAATATGGAGATCAAAGTAGTAGTTTGTTTAATTTAATATTATGCTAAGGTTTGGTATGTCAATGTATTCTTTAGTATGCAGTCTTGATTTATTAAGCACCATTAAAGTATAACTGAAATTGTTTATATGCTCACATTATCTTATATTTAAAACTAAGGTGTATAAAAGTTGGAACATCCTTTACATTTGCAGTAAGAAGCAAATGATTTTTTTCTGCCTTCTTATAAGCAAATAAATTATTTAGCTACATTTTGCTTCTAAGTGATTTAGAATGGTCTGACAGTTGCAAATGTGATTATGAACTTTGCTTCAGCTCTTGACCAAAGGTGGACTTTCAAATGAAGAAGATGGATCTACAACTTTTTATAATTAGATGGCCTTTGACCTGAGCTTTGTGGATCAATCAGAAGAGAAATTACTTCATGTAAAAAGTTTAATAATATTAGAAAGTAATTACTGAGGTAATCAGAGCAAACTCTGTGCCTCATCAAGAACCATACCTGACCTGCCATCGCTCAAATTTAGGACAGAATTTGAAAGTAAGGCTTCCAGTGCCAGATGTTACAGCATAAGAGGTACACGACATCTGTGAGTTAGCATTCCCCCACCATTTTTGTAAGCATATTTTCAAGGTAGGACATAGTGATGACATTGACTAGCTTCAGTTAGTTTCTTCCAGATGACACAAAAATGAGATGAGAATTTGCTTGTCTATATTTTTTTAATTTATTAATAATAGCTTGTGTCAGGTGAAGTTAAATTGGAGTCCAAAAGTCAGGACACTGCAAAAGCGTGAATCTGTTAAGTGCTGAAGCCATTTGATACATACAAAGAGATGTACCATTATACATTTTCATCATGCTAAAAAAATAGAAAGGATCTTAAAAATGAGAAAAACATTTAAATAGACTTAGAAATAAAGTGCATTTCCTTGCTTTCACAACATCTGCATCACTGCTGCCTTGTTACCCACATGGAGAAAAGTCATCTCAAAGGTTTTTGAAGCAACCAGGCTTCAGTAGAGGGTATTTATGGTCACTACAGAATCATTATTACTAGCTTCCTTTTATAACATTATAGGGATAGTTTAAAATGCAACATTTTGCAATGCACACATATTGCAGTATTTTTGTACGTAAAGGATAGCTCAACTATTCAGAAAACCGAAAACAGTGAAAGCTGAATTTTTAGAGGCATTGCTCTAAAAGACCGAGGTGTAGTATTTCATGTGTTAATAGTTCAGAACATTTAAAGAAGGACTCGATTAGCATGGAGAACTTAGCCAAGTTCCTCAAAGGACTGGTGCATCAAATATAGTTTATGTTAGGAACAGTGAGATGGGGGAGAGAAAGACTATGTTAATACTTAAGTCTGAGAGCTTTTTGGAGCACCCTGTTAGTGCTCACCGCTCACCAGGAGCAGCTAAGTACTGCACTGTAAGAGTGGTGGCCTCTTTCTGAATCTGCAGATGTAAAGACTGATATGCAGAAGAACTGATACTTTTAGACTCTTCCTGGGGAAGGTAGAAAAGGCTGCAGAAAAGCTAAAAAATATATTTTTCGTTCACTCTCTCTTCTGACTAAGCTCAGGAGATGCAGACTTTTGCCTTTCTGCTAGTACACTGATGAATAATGCAGCAAAACCATGGGTATGGCAGTGCCTTCTCCTGTGGAGCAGGAGAGCCATGTCCATGTTTC
Source organism: Dromaius novaehollandiae (assembly GCF_036370855.1). Taxonomy (NCBI): domain Eukaryota; kingdom Metazoa; phylum Chordata; class Aves; order Casuariiformes; family Dromaiidae; genus Dromaius; species Dromaius novaehollandiae. The sequence continues at coordinate 141,671,477 of NC_088099.1, read as the reverse complement.
CTACTTTTTGATCCTATTAGATCTTCACCATCCCTATGCCTCTGCAATTGTCTAGATACCATAGCTATGATGATATTGGTAATGTTTTTAGACAGGTAATCAGTGAAAGGGTTTTTTTTTTTTAAGGGAGGGAACTGGATTTTATTTTTCCTCTCACAAGTTCACTGCTTTTCAGCTTACCCAGTTTTAGTGGAAAGCTGAAACCTCTTCCCTATGGATCTCCCCAGCTAGTAAAGGCTGTGGAGCCTGTGGTATGGAGGCCCCCTCCTCCTTCTTTGATACCTGCGATACCAACCTGCTGCTCCAGCACAAGCCACCCCCTTTTTGCTTACCCCCTTTCTCCCAGGTGCAGCAGCTCTGCTTTGCACCGGCCCTGCCAGGGAGCTGGTGCCAGCAGTTCTGCAGGGGAGAACGAAGCGTGGCTGCTTCAAGCCAAGCGGCTGCCCCGGTAGCATCACCTCTGCCCTGAGAGTAGCGGGGGGACAGAGAAATGCAGGGGGACCGAGCAGCTCTCAGAGAGACAGGCAGGGTGAGTCACCAGACTTACTTACACTGCAGCTACTATAATACTGCACCAGTGTCAGAGCTTAACAATTTTGATATTTTAGCCCATACACCTTTAGATTTGTACCTGATATCGACATATCACTACTGCCTTCACCTTCCAATGTCTAATAAAGAACAGCTAACTCCTTAACATGGCAGCTGCGAGCCGATACTTCTGGAATGGAATGAACTATGTTCTGTCTCAGTTTTGCCATATAAAAAAGTTCAAATAGATAGAATGTGTGAATCCAAATATACTTGTGGCAAGAAATTACTTATGTTTTAGCATAGTCTGTTATGCTTCACAAGTTATCTTTTAATATATATTGGCTTGCAAGCTACACTGATCACCCACTAAATATTTCCTATTCTGGTATGCAGAAGCACATCCTATACTACATAGACAGAAAATGCATGTTGCTTGGACACAGATAATTCTTTTAATGCAAGGTTGAAATTCACTGGCAATTTTATCCTTTATTCCATGAAATGTAACCTACAGAGCTTTGCATATGAATGTGTGATGTCCAACTGGGGTTAAATTCAGCAAAAGTCCTTTCCATTGAAAAATGATCCCCCAGAATACAGCAGTAGTTACATTTGTTGATTTCTGCTTCCCTTAAAATATTAACATTACATTTTGTCCAAAAGTGCTTATATCCTCATCAAACACTATAATGACTGAACCATCAGTTCAACATGAATAGTTTTAAGTGAGTTACAGGGTAGAGATTCCATCAGATTAAGTAGCTTTCAGCAAAATATTTGTGAAAATAAGCCAAGAGAAGTAAACAGTTGTGAAAGCCGAAAGGCGAAAATGTCCCCTGCTAATAACATACGATTGCAGCCAATAATCTCTTCTGTTATTTTGGCTGGACAATGAGTTCCCTGATACTTCTCTCGCCTTTCAATTTCTTTTTCTGCATTTTTGTTTTACGAACACCGGGTTACAGCCTCATACAAGGATCTAAAACAGCGCACACAGCTCTAAGTAAAAATTCACTTATATATCACATATATCTAAATGGCAACAACTCCATTGGGTATTACAAGGAAACAAGCTCACCTAATCATTGATTGTAATATTTTAACTGACTGTGTTTCCGAATTCAGTGCCCAGCGCTGAAGTCAGATTGTGGCTAATGCATGATGCAATGTTAACAATAATATATTCTTCCCCGAAAAACTAGAATGACAGGTGTAGCTATTGATGCTTCAAGCACATACTCTGACCTAAAGACTTGCAATCTGCTGCACTCAATACAGCACATACTGTGGCAACAGAGCTGTGCTGGAATCATGCTGGAGAAAGAGACTGACAAATGCTGCGTATGAACTTGAACTTTTCCCCCCAGTATGTATTTTTTGTTTGCTTCTTGAGCTGATCAGTGCTGGAAATGAGCATCTCCCTATGCGTTTTCCAGAGGTGATTTTCTTTCTAGCGTACAACACTATGTGCTGTAGGGAATGTGCATGCAATATAGTCTCTTTTCATATGTTACAACATGTGATCATACATCCCCAGTTAAAAGGCTACTTCATGTGAAATGTGTATCCTTCAGTTAATTTTTGCAGCCAGAGTCTTGCTACATTATAATTGCAAGTAGTATTGCCCTTCTGATCATTTCTCCTGACTTCCCTATTTCTGCAAAAGAAGCAATTACAAAGAACCAAAGCGATAATGCAGCAAACATAACTTTAATTCTGCTTTCTGTGATTTATCAGTTATTATATTTTGAATTTCTCTGCAGATCATTGATTCCAGTTTGATTTTGTTCATACGTCAATTTTGTCTAATTCTAGGTAAATATAAGTCACATTTTTTACATTATACCTCTCAGAGGGCTTTATTTTTCATTTCAGTAACCATTATTTGAATCATAAAAAAACACATTACAGTATTCATAATGCACTGCTTATGTGACAGTTTTTGAACTTTAATATTCTTTTCTGTAGTGTGCTGGCTTAGCAGCCTATAAAAGAGACATATTGTTTGTAATGTTTCTTCACCACAACAAATGATGCACTTCTAGGGTTTATGAAATGGCAGTAGTTTTCTAAATTTGTGATTCTTCTCTGTTCAGCAGTCAAGAACAGTTGTACATCTGCTCAGCACAGACTTTAGGAGACTATGAACTTTAATTGAGGAAAAATAATGAGGGTTCAGGGACCACTGATACATAGTCGGTTGGTAAGGCAGGTGCCCTGCTGCCAGATCAATGGATTATTTACTCCTTTGTCATAAACAAGAAACAGTTGGTTCTGTGTGGAGATTACATTCATATTCCAAAGACAGGCTGCCTTTTTCTGCTTCCTTGTAAACATGCAATATATTAAATACTTTTAAAACTTGTTTTTAAAAGCATAGTAACTTTGCTCCTTCACTTAATGATGTAATGTTAACCTTAATGATATGATTTAAAGGGGCAATTTTAAATTCAGTGATAATCATTTTGCCAAAATCCTAGCGGGCATATTAATTAATAATCTGTACTTTGTGTGCATAGAAAGGATGCTGTGAGGGTTGGAGGGTGTTTACGTGTGTATACAAAGGCATATTTATAATACATAAAGCTCGATAAAAATATAGAAAGAGAAAGACAGACAATTATATAAAGATATCTAGAAGGGTAGAAAAAAGATGAGAAATATAGATGAGACCATTTAAGCCAATCTTTTACAGTATTACTACCATAACGATAATGTTGTTTCAGAATAGAGTTTATAAAAATTTTACACGCCACTGGAGTGGAATTTCCTGATGCTTTAATCAGAAAAAAATACAGAATGCCTTTCCATGTGAGTCAAAAAAGTAATCTGGAGTTTCAGTAAGCATCCCTAATCCTAGATGTGCTAGTGGCTATCTTTTACACACCTGTATAACCCCAAAGGGCAAGGTCAGCCGAAAAGGGCATGTTCTGATTTAATAGGTATTCATTAGAAAAGCAAACAAAGACCACCATGCAAGACTGCATGGAATAAGCCTTAATTTCCATTTTAACAAGTTACTTAGTCTTACATTACTCCATGCCATTCATAGAAATATGGATACTTAAATGACTAGTGTCAGAGGTCCTGGGATTAAGTTCCTGGTAATGGGCTAAGGGCCAAGGAAAGCTGAAAGTAGGGCATTAGTGCACTTTAGAAACCATGTCTTACCAACAACTCATCTGATTTCCTATGTTTCTGCTCAAATTGCTAACTAAAAGTTGTCTTCAAGATTTTTTTTTTCCTCTAATGTCATATGTGGAAATATTTTTCCCAAGAATGATTCCTTTTTATGCCTGACCTGCATATTTTTAGTCAATAATTCTCAGTTAATGCTTCAGGAAATCAGAGTTCCTAATGCTAAATGGGAATTACAGTGTTGTATGTAAAGTATCTATGACAAAAAAACTCATATGTTTCTGAAATATACATTATTTTTCCACAAATTACCAATTAAGCTTCCAAAGTTATCAAGACTGTACCCAGATTTAATAAACACAGGAAGGAAAATTTGTATCTTATCAAAACTACAAAGTACCCCAGCTGCACACCAGTATTTCATTTAAGGTATGTTCCATCCCACCTTTCTGCTGCTCTGAATAATAAAGGAAGGACAGAGTATGCTTTCTGGTATGGGGCATGTATTTTACTCCTGCATATTCCACTCATTTTTTCCTTGTGTTTTACCCAGGCGATTTCCCTTTCTCTGTATATTGCCATTTCTGTGTGTGTTCCCTTCTGGGGAGTTTGCTTTATAGCCATTCTCACTGGGTGATCACAGTCAGGAACAACAGGTCTCTGGGGCAGATGCAGAGTCCCATGTGTATTGTAAGGGGTGGGAAACAGAGTGATCAGCAATGAAGAGGCTCCACAGTTTACACTAGTGCTATAAGCTACTATTTATTGGACTGGCATAGTTATATCTTCATTTGGATGTATACAGAACCAGTACACCACTAAGACTTGTGTGGCTCCTCTTTTTTTCTTAAGGGTCTGTTTATAACCTTTCTTGCAATATAGGTGGTCAGAGCACATTGTGGGTGTACAGACCATTCCTGCTTTTATTTAGTCATGACCATCTAAAGCTTGCTGTTCACTGCATGCTTTCTGTCTTCAGAACAATCCAAGGATGTAGATGAAGTGTGCATTTCCTTTGCACCCTGCCTTGGCTCAATTTTAGCCTGAGAGTCATTTTTCATGCCTGAGGATTGTACACACTGTGCGATCACAATTTACGTGGGCCAAATTCTATGCTTAGATGCACTCAATCTATTCAGTTACTCTAGATTTATTCCAGAACACTTGAACTGTACTGCAGTGTTATCTCTGTAGTGATGATCTTATCCATAAATGAAGCAACGAGCATTTGCATTTACGCAATGTTCATATTATATTCATTTCATAACAAAAGACCAAAACTGTAAAATGCATTTATTAAGATTGATAGAATACTTGTAATTTATAATTATATAATTATAATCAGCTAATCTGTTTATTACCTAGTCTGCCTTGGAATTTTGGAGTTAAGAACTTGGTTTTACCTGACTTTACCTTATACTTGAGTAAAAGGAAGTGAATTTTAAAAGCAAAAAAAAAAAAAAAAATTTATTTCCTGTTTATATAAGAATTATAAATCTTGTGACCAGCTAGCCTATGTTGCTTGTAGAACTTGGTAACCAAAGAAAGGGTCAGGTAATATTGTAATAAATTAATAAAGTCAGCAGTAGCTATAATGATCATAACAAATTTGTATAGCTAATGCATATTACTCATATATTAAACTTTCTATTTTTTGTTGGCTATGTATAATTACAATCCAAAGAAACAGGTACTGCTTTTAGTGTTGAAGGAGGTACTCAAAAAATAAAGAGCTTTTCCAGTGTGTCATGATCTGAAGCTACATGTAAAAGAAATGCAAGATTTGTTAATCTTTAAAGCTGTGCACAGAATATTGATATTTTATCTGCTGTCCTGCATCCTCAGGAAAAAACCCTACATGTTTCTGAAGTGTGTTGCTTTTAGTTTGACCACCATGAGCTTCATCTGCACTTGTAAAAGCTGATGTAATAGCTGTTTGTATTTTATAGAACCATCTCCTGAGCGAGCCATAGGGGTTAATCTGAAGATTAGTAGCTCAAATCCCAGCATTTTCTATACTGTAGTTTTCATTTTTAAATTATATGCTGTTATTGACAGGGTCTTCTTTCCTTTCACTTCTTGTTAATTTTGCTGTTTGGAAGGTTTATGACAGTATTTGAATGACAGTAAAGGTATGTGCATGAAGGTGATATAAATGTTTTGTGCTAGTTTTAGATATTTTTAAATACATATGTATTTTCACAGTTTACTAAAATCAGAGTTGGCATGTTTGTTCTTTATATTGTCCCTATATGTCTTCAATCTCAAAAGTTCATCTACATTTTGGACCTGGTAGCATATTTAGCATCTGACTAAACAAGCACAACTGCTGAATTTAGGAAAACAAATTATTGATTATAAAATGGTATTTTCATCTGGAAGTTCAGACTCAGGGGAAAATGAAAGCTAACAGCATGTGTAATTCCCCAAAATAATTTACAGAATTGCAAGGAATATTTGTATCTTTACAGCTGTGGCTGCATGTGAAATTTTCTACCTGTCACTGGGCCAGAGAGAGACAGGTTAATTGTCTCTCTGATGCATCTGCTAATCTCAATTCTTAATGGATTAAAGGTGCTCTTTCAATGTAAACAGGATCTTCCTGAGCACTGCATTTGATCATTTTGAATTGAAAACACTAATTTGTTAAATACTTTTACTGAAGGATATGTAAAATCCAGTCTTTTACCTGATTTTCAAAAATTTCCAGTTTATATCAGTGTTTTCGAAACAGCATATGCTTTCATCCCTGTACCTGGTCCTATTACGCTCTTCTCCTTCTCCTTTCAAAATGACTGTTTAACCTAGCAGTAGAGATGTAGCAGTTTCCAAAGGCTGGATAGCAAAAATGTTCAAACTGGAAATAAATGCATTTTTTAAACACTGAGTTTAATTAGTCCCTGGAACAATTTAATTGTGATATATTGCCTATCATTTTGTGTCTTTTAATTGAGACTGCATAACTTTTCCAAAAGCAAAATTTGATCACAAGTTGTGAGCCACAAAGAGTTCCCAGAATTACTGGGTAAGATATGCACTATGCAAGAAGCCAGACTTGATAACCAAAACAGTGCCTTCAGGCTTTAAAATCAAGGAATTACACTTCCATTGTACTTCCAGTTATACTTGCCTCCATATTTTCAGTACTTCATGCCATGCCTTTAGGTCTCAGGGAAGAAGGAATCACTTATTGGCATATTATAAGCATAGTATGATTCTCGTGAGAGATGATAAAGCACAATTGCAGAAATAGTGTAAAACTTCTCATTGCAAACTCACCTGATTCCCAGCATTTGAACCTAATAGATAAATGGCATCTGAGATTCCTAAGAGAAGAGGGTAGTTTGCTAGGTTATCAAAGATACTGTGTTACAGACATCCTTTAAACCATATATCTGTTAAAGAGGATTGATGCATCCTTTTAAGTCTTTTCACACAGATGTTAAGACCAGATTCTGGTCTAAGCTAAGACGACCCTTCTTTAAGCCAGCAAAGGCTAGTATATGATTTATGACCACATCCTCAGGCAGAGTCAGGGACATATGCAAACTTGCTTTAAATGTGGGATTGTGGATCCACGTGAATACTAAAGCATGTTATGACAGTGTATGTGGGACTGGCTGGTGCTGCTGAGGAGAAAGGGAGGATAAAATCTGCCCTGCGAGTTGTGAGGCAAAGGGTGAGAATTCCTGTTAAAGGCACTGTAAACTACACATATATGTCTATTGACAATTATTTATATAGCCAAATGGCATGGTCTCAGGAAATACTTTCCCAGATAAAAGGAAATGCAGAAAAACTAAGTTTTACCCATTCTGTCTTGACAGAAATCTACCCTGCAGTCGCTGAAGCTGATGCAGGTCCTGGGAGAGCCTGAGAGCAGTGTAGGCTGCACAACCTCCCAGGACTCCCAGTACAACACTTTCTTTGTTTTTGTGGTTAAGCTCTTACCTGCTAAAATTAAAATGAACATGGGTGTGTCTGCTTAAATTAGGGTCACTTGTTTTACTGCAATGCAGACACACCTTTTGTGTGAAACAGCACAGCCCTAGTACAGGAGTGAGCGTGCCAACGCAAACTCTCATCCCTGGAAGATTTTTAATTTGGCCCACACCAAAACAATTCCATTAATAATAAAAACGCAGAGGAGTGTGAAGAGGGGAGAAAAAAGGGGGGAAGGGGAGGGGCGGTGGTGTAGTGTCTCCCGGGCCTTCTAAAGAAGAAATGAGCACTTACTGCTACCATCCTGTGAACTGTGAATGGAGAGGTCTATCACAACCAACCTAATGAGAAAGTGAAGGATATTATATAGATTATAAGCAGTTAATATAATCGAGTTATTGTGAAAAAAAATGTTTATTCTTGTAGCACTCTGTATTTATGTAGAGATAGTAAATTCAGTACAATGAATGGGACTAGAAAGTTAATTCTCTGGGGTTTTTTTTAATCCATAAGAATTACTGCACTACATCAGACAAAAGATCTTTCTAACCCTCCACATTTTATCCCAAGAAAGTGCTTCATCCATCTTCTTAACACTCACATCCCTGAAAGTCATATCTTTTTTAAAAAAGAGATAAGTCAGTAGATAAGGGGTATCAATACTTTACCTGACAAAATGTCCAAGGCCTGAACAAATGCAGCCTAAGTGCCCCTTGCTAACTCCATGCAAGCTTGACCATAGCCCCCCGTATACATCTGCCTTCATTTGGGCAGGAGATGGCAACATCTCGTGAAAAACTTTCCTCTGGGATAATGTGGAGACATAGACAACAGCAAGACAAAGCCACCCTTTGCCATATTTATTTCCCTTTCCCTGAATCAGTCAAAGTATGGTACAGGAAATGATGGGTAAGTCAGCTGAAGAAGATCCACCTTTAGCGTTGTGAAACTTGAGTTACAAGTCATAAAAAATTAAATGTACTGTATTTCATGGATATTGGTAAGGAAGGAGACAGATCTGATTATTTTGGGAGGTGAACTGACTTTGATAAAGTAAATGGGATTTTTCTATATTCTGATTCAATTACTAGTTACTCTGCTATGTATATCATTTGTGAATCTAAGTAAGTTCTTACAAAATTGAAAAGTTAAAGAGTTGGCTAAAGTCATTTCATGAAAAGTTTGGGATATTTTCAATTGATTTTGAGATAGGTATCTAAATATTGCTTCTGTAAACAAACTTAAACACACTAAAATTATATTTTGAATAAATCAGAAACAAGTTATCATGAGACCATCAGGAATCAAGTAAGGTACTTTGTAATTGAAGTATTCATGCCATCTTCTTAAGCCTTTATTCCAAAAAGTATCCTCATGCAAATAGAATAAATCACACTGCCAGCCTTTCAGAAATGCCATTTTCAGACTCTACCTTCTGATGATTACTGTTCTCTTTTTTCTGTAAAGTTCTATAGAGAATATATTTTAATTAGCTTCCACTTGATACCACTTCATACACACTGCCCAGCTTTGACCCAGTGTCTGATCATATAGAATGCATTACAAAAGAACTGGTCATTTGAGTGCTTTAATATAGCTTTGCATTAATGTGAGACATCATTTAGACAAGGCATTAAAAGTGTTATTTTAATGACTGAAGTGTGTAGGGTGGGAAGAAGCTTAATCTTTATAGGAAGAACAATTTCAATTAGCTCTAAAATATTAATTTGTTGGTATAACTATATACTCTAATGTATTTGGCTACAAAAAAATCTAATGAATAATACATTGCTCGATCCCACTCTAATTCCTGTGTTGTAACTAATACTGTCAGTTGAAACAAGGAAAATAGTCTTTTATTGCTCGTGATCTTGTTTTTTTCTTTTTTTAAATCTGATCACTCATAACAATGAAGTTATTTTTTTCCAGCAGAATTTGTAAAAGTAGCATAAATAAGAAAAACAGCATTTGGCTATTGAGTTATTGAACAGTTTGTAAATAGAAAGTCACCATTTGTTTTAAGAAAGTGAATGTCCTTTTTGTTTACCCAGTGATTTTAAAATACATTGCAATCCATCTGTGGAAAGCATGAAGACAATGTCATAAAATACCTATGAACTTTTAATCTACAATACTTCTGCTATCCCATAATTTCACTTTGTAGCCTTATATGCCTCTGTTCTTGCAGCTGCTAGTACCCCTTGAAGCATTTTTATATGAGTTCTCATAAAATCAATGAGAATAACATAATTAAAATTGTAAAGTACTGAGAATACCTTGTTTGCCATACCTACCTAAGGGCTTGGTAACCAGGTACTTTTGGAATGTCTCAATTCTTAAGGATAATTTCTAATACTCTGCAAGGGTGTGGCAAGGCTTTCAGCCACACTCCAGCACCAAGAGCTTCCTATTGTCTATCCTCCAGGTCACTATGCCAGATCTCTGCTCAGACCTACCAGTTTTTCCACACTGATTAAGCAATGAGTTGTTCAGTTACATATCTACCTGTGGTCCCCAAGTCATTTGCTGGGGCCAACCATCTAAACTAAAGACACCTAAGAAGGCTCTCTGACTTCACATTTAAATCTCTGAGGTGCTTGTTTAATAACTTCTGATGTACTCTGCTGTGTACCACCATTTCCCAGCAAAATGAAAAATTTATATATACTACCAAACCTGAATTAATGTTATCATTTCTTTTAATAAATAATCTAAATTCAGGTAGTCTAACTTCTTAGGGATAAAAAATGCTTCATTTCCCATTTTCATCAGCCTGCTATTGTTTTTTCCTCTCCTCTGCAATAAATGATGGAAAGTTAAAGAAAAAAAACTCCAAGAATTTTGTACAAGCAGAGAAACCTATTTGCAGTTTCAGAAACTAGGTAAAAGAATGCTTTTGTAATAGATTTCATGCAGCAGTTGGCATTGGCAGTACTGCAAAAAGAGATGTATTCTGTCGTGCTCTGTTTGATCAAGTGCTAAACCCGTGTGATCAATAGAGAGACAGATGTCGGGTGCAGATGGCGATGCCGTGATACCTGGGGCAGAGTGGGCCTGCCAGAATGACAGAATGGGAACAAGGAAGAGCAGCAATGCAACAGAATGTGACAAATGAAATTAGGGTTTATACTAGTCGATAATTTACAGCTAATAGAAAGTGACAGAATTTTTCAGCATACAGCACGTTTACTCTCGTAATACTATAGTCAATGCATTTTTTATGCAAAACAATAGGAGCTGCAGCAAAGGCTAGACTATAGTTATAAGTATTTTGTTACATTGCAACTTGTACAATTGATTTTTAAACAAAGCTTGTAACATCAAATTTCAAGTAAGCACCAAGTATATGAAACAAGATTGTATTTTCAACTTTGAAATGAGTCCATCTGATACTCAGATTGTGTAGCAAACCTCTAACAAGAAAATGAGAAATTACTTCTTGTTTATATGAATATAAAGTAGAGATCCACAAGAGTCACATAAATATCACTGAATGTCCGTTGCTATTTGGACACTGAGGTTGTCATCTATTTAATTTGTTTTATTAATTAAAATCACGGAGAAAGCACACTGAGACGACTTCTCTCCTCCTCTCCCAATTCCAATCTAAAATCCATAGTTAACGTACTTGGCATCTTATTACATTATATTTTATGGTGATATAATTCAGAACAGAATGATTGGTAGCTTAGGGTTATACTATTTAAGTTAAAGGTTAAAACCACTTTTTATTTCCATTTCTGTTTTTGCTGAGTTTCATGAACTATGTGTGCATGCATATGTGTATATATGTGTATATAAATAGAAAATATACATATATATACACACATGTATGGAATACACACACACACACAAACACACACACACATATATATGCAATTTTAATAAATTCAGAATGAATCATACACTCTTCCATGGCACTCTTCAAGTTTACCCTGATGTCAACTTCAATAAAGCAGAGCTCCCATCCTATTAAAATCTAACATTGTGAAAGTTGTATTTATGACTGAAAATATAATGTAGTGGTAGAATCTTTATTGTGCAATTTAACATTTTCTTTTTATGGGATAAAAGGAATGGACATTTTTATAATGAAAGAACAGTTAGGCCCTATTCTGCAGATTGGTTTTCATCAGTTCTGGGACTGAGGGGTCCTCCTTTAAGAGTCTGTGCTATGGCATTCAGCAAGTCTAAATCTGAATCAGAATAGAAAAAAAAATCATTCTTGTTCTTCCTTTCCTGCTACTGCTCAGCTTTATGTATTTTCACACATAAAGGTACATATCTCCTAATGCTGATGTCACTTGATTTTTATGGTACAATCCAAACTTAGTATGGACACAGTAAACGTAGAAAATCACCATTATGAACACCAGTGGCGTTCCTTCAGGCCTCTGACGATCTACCCAGCTATCTATCACACTCATTTCTATGGTGTGTTAGTTCCAGTGGACAGTCATTTTGACTTGATGTCATGATATTCACACCTAGCTGAGAGAAGAGCTTTAGATGTAGTTCTTTTTCCTGAAGCTATGCAACTGTCAGTCTTTGTTATAGTTACATAGAGCATAGATAAAGTTTCCATCAATAATTCCTTGGATAAAGATAGATTAGATTGACAAAAACAGCTTCACAGGCCATTGATATGTATGTCTATTAGTAAAACAATAAATTTTCCCAATCTTTGATTTGTCTTTTGGCAACATGAATTTGTTGCTTTTTCCATTCCCGCAGGCAGCATATAGCTGTTTTCCTCCTAGGAATTTGATTTCTTTGCAAAAGCAGGTTTGTGCAGCAATAGATACTGGCTTTCCTAGCATATTCTAGACCTCAGATAGACTCATTTACTAAGAACAAGATCTCTTGTTTTTCTTCATCCTCTTTTTTCATACAGTAGATATAGCAGGGAGAGTTGGAATTTTACAGGTATTTCAGGGAAAAGTAAACAGTATAACACACTAAAAGTAAAAAGTATAACACACTAAGCCTGCATTTAGTAAATTTTATTACTGCATTTATCACTGGTTTTGTGTAACAAAGAGGGGCTTTTGTCTTGAATTATCATCTTGTCTGGCAAATCATATGGTGAAGCTGTAGTGGAGACAGAAGGGTTATGATTCAGAGAACCCTGGAAACAGAAAAGAAGCTATTAACCTTGAAACTCAAATAACTTACCAAGGGTGGTGTAATGCTTAAAAGAGAACATAATTTTATTGGTAATATATTCTTCCCTTCTCCAAAGCTGTAGCCAAACAAAACAGAGGAGACAGCAGGTCTTCTCCTCAGAGCACTGGCACAGCAGTATCATCTTTGAAAGCCAAGCTGGGAGAAGAACAATCATCTGTGATATTGAGAGTCTGGCATGTTTCAGGTGCCATTAATCCACACTCATGTGCCCCAGCTGCTACACTGGATGAAATGGGCTCACCTGTTGCAAAAAGATTGTCTGTCCAGTAACTTAGAGAGCTAGAAAAGAATGAGCAGATGTGACAGCAGGAACTGGCACCAGATTAAGAAACAAATCAGGAGCAGAGGTTTCTTATGACTCTGCTGGCTACAGGTACCAGCCTATAGGAAGGGCTGACACTTATGCAGCCATAAGCGTTCTCGGAAATGTATTTTGATTGACACAGATTCTTCTGGTAGACTAGCAGATTGTACAAATGGAAATTGTATGATGAATTTCTTGTAGAGGACTTCGGTCTACTGTGAGCAAGATAGTATCAAACTTTCATTCTCCAAACTTCTATGGTTGCCTAAAAATCACTCAGCATTTCCAAACTGGTCCTCAAGAAAATGTGCATTGAGTATGTGATTGACTAAAAAATTCTTATTGTGTTTTCAGCTGTATGTATCATAGCCTATCTAATACTACAAGTTATGTGCATGCTCATGTTGTGAACCCTTTCACCATTATTATAGTCATATGGTTTAATGCATAGCCACCTTCTTACCGGTGTGTTATGCCATGCCTCTTTGTATACTGTGAAAGTTAGAAGTAGCAAACAGTACTTTCAGTTACAACATACAGCTTTATCTAGCCCAGAAAACAACCATTCAATTGCCTGAGAGTAGGTTACATCTAACAATCTTTTGCTACAGATCACAAAAGTCTGTACAGTTTTGAGAACAAGACAGAGGGTGTAATTATACTATTATAGGAACCCTCAGTACACCCAGATCTTGAGTATTGTGTGCATCTCTGATCTCTTCAGCTTAAGAAATGATCAAGGGAGCAGCTGTCCTAAGACAATGGGATGAAAAATATGGGACTCCTCTATTCGATGAAGAGAACACTGAGGGGGAAATATGATAGAAGGTTACAAAATCATGAAGCTGATCGATAAAGTGAGCAAAGAATTGTTATTCTTCAAATCCTGCAGTACTAGAGGAAACTAGAAGAAGAACAACTTGAAACAGACTACCACAGCAGGGAGTGAACTTTGTGAACTTTATGTCACAGGAGACTGTGGAAGCAGACAGTATTAGCAGGTTCAGAAAGAGTCGGGACAAATTCATGGACAATAGATCTGTAAATAGTACTAAGAGGATGTACCCAGTAACATTCCTAATCTATGTGCACACTCAGGAACTGTCAAGGGAATGAACTGCAGAAGGTGGCCAGGTTCTCCTACTCTTCCTAAATAGCGTCTCCTGTTGCCACTTCTGGAGACAGGGTCTGAATGAGGTAGACCACTGGTCCGTTCCAGTAGGGTGTTTTTTATGTTTCTAAAGATTATGAAGAAGCACAAAGACTGTTGGAGAACTCATTCTGCTAATCACAATGTCAGTAGTAGTGCTTCTGAGTCACGTTTTTTACTGGAACTATTAGTAAAGGAGACCCTCCAAAGATATTTGTATAACTAGGACTGTGTTAAATTTTTAAAAATAAAATATCAATGCAAACTTTAAAAAGCGCAAAATCAGTATTTCACCTTAATGTCATCTGACCTTCAAATCAGGCTATTTGATGTGATTAGGTCAATGTGAATGGTCAATGAGTAAGGCAGATGTGTTTCCTTCAGCAAGTGTAAAATGCCAAGCACTGATACTGTTGAATGAAGGTAGCAACCCAGATAGGGCAGGCAGAGATAAAAAAAACCAACCAAAGGTTTTAATGATCAGAGATATCAATATTATATCCCTAACAGTTAGGTTGTTACCCAGAGAATCTTTCTGCAGAAGATTGATCCCTGCCACATTCTAGAGCTTTTCCTTCATCACTTGCATTTTGATGGCACCTATATCATGTTAAAACTGGCATATCTCCTTGTTAGTAGGCACAATTCCACCCTAACAGATGGCCATGATGATAGACATGCCAAGGAACCAGTATGTGTATCAAGTTTGATTATTAGGGATGATATTCCTATCCAAGAATGTTTGAGTGGCATTCTGTACAGATCGTCTGAACCTATTGGTATGGGCTGCAACAAAAGCTGTTTCGCTAAAGTCAAGGGACGTGTTAACTACGAAAATAAGGAGATAAAGACTATGTAGTTTAAGGTCTTGGTAAAACAGAAATAGAGACCGCTACTTCTGGATCACTCTAATCTAGCAAGAATCAGTCTGAAGCAAAATTGTTTGCTTCTGTTGGATGTCTAATGGCCTAATTCAGTGCGGTTTCTGTATTTCCTAGTAAATAGTTGTTTTATTAAATGCCATTGTAGCTGGCCAGTGTAGATCTTACTACACCACAGACAGTGCAAAGGTTCACTGAAAGGAGAGCAGAATCAGTAGAAAGTTGGATCAAGATGCAAAGGTTTATGAAAACTGAATTATCCCTCTCCTTACAGTGACTCCTATTGTGACAAGGTGTGTTGTGCTATACCCTTTTTTCCACAGTGCAAAACTGTCATATCCAGCATTTTTCTTAAGAAATAACTCATTTTAAAATAGAAGACAACACTTGAATGACAGCAGAAATATTTTAGCTTGTTTAAATTGAAATTAGTATCCTGTGAAAAAATTATATTATCAAGGTCCCTACCTTTATTTGTGCCAGAGGCAAATATGAATCACAGGTGTCAAAAAAGGTAACCAGTAATCATGTTTTCCTTCTGAAAGAAATCACTCTGGTATATAAAGAAAATTCTACAATGTGAAACCTGGGTAAACTAGAATTTCTATTAAATATTTACTTATATTAAGTTGCATTATACTATTTTTATCTTGGTGATGAAAAAGATTTTTCATTTTTTTCTATGATAGACATTTTAACAAACTACTGCTGAGGCATCAGTATTGATTTCTTTCATACTGTTACCTTTTTAGTACTTCTGTTTTGCAGTTTAAACACAGAAAGAGAGATATCAATGGCCCCAACTAGGTGGAATTCACAAACAGTTTTTAAAGTGGGAACTTGCCATTTATTTTCCATTTGAAAAAAAATACATATAATCTTGCTTACAGATATCCATCCTTTATTTCCGTCGGTTTAACAGGTATTAGAGTGGCATAGCAGAACTAGAAATTTACTTGACCGGTCTAAAAAAGATGCAATTAAATTTTTTTAATGGAACAATTATAATAGTAATGTTTTAATCGTTCTTATTCAATTCACCAGTGTATTTTACAAGTGTGGATGCATTAAGCTACAAATTACATCTGTGGCATCTACATGGTACATTGATTGAGAATAGCAGATTGTTGCCCTAGGTTTCCACAGCTATTCACTGGCAGGTATATGAAGGCACCAGGTCACCTATCTGCTACTGTCCTTTTAAAGCTGGTAGTCCAAACCCAAGACCTGTGGCTTTTGAGCACATTTAAGAAGTGTCCTTTGCAAGTGATGTAAAAAGTATTGAGTACTACAAATGGTTACAAAATCTTTTTTTCTAATTATATTAAACACAAGCCTTCCAGAAGTCTTTAGAATTAAGTTATATTCAGGGGGATTTTATTTCTTTTGAGTTTTTCTTCTTCAAAATAATTTCTATTAATTTTTTTTTCTTGATTAGTATTAGGGACACAGTTCAGTAAGAGGATTGAAATAACTTAATGATTGAGTTACTTTGGCAGTGGCAGATTGAAATTGAACTTCTCTGCACTGTGCCTGTGCCTTCTGCAGGAGGGAACTAGAACCTGCAAGAGTGGTGGTTCCGCCTACTACTTGTGCCACCATTTTACAATGAGAAAACCAAGTAGTGTTAGAACACACAGAAGTGTACGAGGGGCTCATTCCCTGCCACAGCTGGTCTGGACTGCTGGCCAGCACTATTTGACAGAGCAGCTTTGTACTTAGATTTTTTAGCACATGACAGTCTTTGTCTGTTTCTCTTAAGTGTTTTCTTTAGCACTCACCTCCATAATGCTCAATGGTTAAATGCAGGTGCACTGGTTTTATGATAACATCTAGAGAAAGCAATGTTGAAACTAGGCAAAAGAGTTGCTATGCCATTTGCCAGTACCAAATCTTAAACAATGAAATTGAACTTTAGGAATAACATTAGATGCTATGTGGCAGATTTTAACAGAGGTACTGTTCTGCCACAAGATTTGCAGAATGATTGTTGACTGACAGATGGATTTTTAAGCTCTGTTAATTTTCAAATACAAGATTACTTAAATAGAAACTAAATCAATCAGATAAAGAATTACAATTAAACAGGAAACATTTAATGGCTTATCAGATAAATTAAGACCAATAACCTTATTCAGTCATCTTTTTTCATCTTTTGGAAGTGTTATAGTTAGAAATACCACTGATAGATAAGTATTCAGTATCTGTTCACATTTTTTAAGATCAACATATCCACTTTCCATGTCTTTACAAAGTTAATTTTGTGCTCTGTGTCTTCTTTGTGAAATTACAATTTACATTTTGATTCACCATAAAATTCAGTTCAAACTTTTCCTACTATTTCATTCTAGAGATCCGGCTGCTTTTATGTAACAGATTGTCCTTTGATCTCAAGGAGGCAATTGCTGCTTTACTCCTTTAATGAAGCTTGTATTATTACAGGCAAAATGAATATTAGACCAAATGGTGGTAGAAATCCCAGAGGGAAACATGCTGCTTTCCCTGGATCTTGGAAAAGCAGAGTAATTCATTTTAGTCAGTGATTATATTGAATAAACTCATAGTCGTTCTTCTTATTTACTCTCTCTTTTTTTTTCCTTTTGACAATTGTGGGACAGTATTTCTGTTCATGGAATTCAAGGTACTTGTCAGAATTCCTCTGTCACCGGTTACATGTTGGACAGCTCTAAGTGTTACTGAGAAGACACCACCTGGTAAAAGAGGGAGGAGTAGAACAAGCCACTTTATTTATATTTCTAAGCAGCTAGTGAACATTTCTTACCTGGCTTCTCAACAGACCTCCATTTGGATCATGTTTTTGTGCCTTTTGAAATGTTACTTCCTAGAAGGAAGGATCAGATTTGAAAGCGACATGCCAGAGAGAGAGTGGAGGCAGGATGGAGACACACAGAAAATGGAAAAGAATAGGAGATAAAAATACTTGATGTTAAAAATGGGTTTAAAAATTCTAGAAAGGGTGTAAGGCGGGGAGAATGCAACTGACATATGAATAATATAAGGACATATACAGTCCCCTTTCCCTAATAGGACAAAGAGGTAAATGCCCACAAACTAGCAAATTTATTAATAGCTTTTTGGTCTCTTGATTATTGCTTCACATATCCTACCCATTGTAGACACAGGCTTACCTTTGGGAACAGTAAAACTGGTTGCACCACACTACTGAGTTTCAGGTTTAATGAAATGATTCAGAAGTAATTTTGGACATTATGTCACGTAAGGACACTATGAAGTCTATTACTGTTTTCTGCTAGGTGTCAGGACAAAAAAGATTACTTGCAAAAAATTGCATTGTTTGATTAGAACAATGGTAATTCTCTTAATACAAATCAATTCGATGACAAGAAAGATACTGTTACTTTAAAAGACATGTAAATGTGAGGAGTGTCACCTGCCCACCCTGACTTTTGACTCTGTTGTGCATCTAAATCCTGAAGCAACAGCAAAAGTAGGGGAGGAGGGAACTCCTAGAGCAAAGCTAAGGCATGGAAGAAACATGACCTTTTTTGTATTTAAAATGATCATTAAGCAACACTGAACAATCTCAGAATAAGCAACATTTCTGAGAGTTAAATTCTACTCAAAGAGAGTTTATAACCCCAAGAGTCAAAATGTTCCTGTGACTAATGATAATGTTAACCACTCAAAGTATTTTTCTTGTGGTACAACACGGAATTCTTTTCAGTACAGGTACCTATAAGTATCTGGTGCCTGTGAACAGAAGAGATCAAGTTTTGATCAGTCCTTGGTATAACGTATATTTTATTTGTGACAAGATAAAGAAGAAGTTGATTTCTTCTGCTGCTTTGTTTCTTGTAAAGTTATGTTAGAGAGCAAATAAGAGCAATGAACAAAGTATTTAAAGTGATGAGCTGTCCTATGCCTGTTTACAAGGCAGGATTTCATTTTACATACAGTTCTCTATAGTGACTTTTTAAAATTTAAATTAGAAACATGGCCAGCAATGCATGCAAAATGTTCATTCATTGTAGTAAACTACAAAAATATTGCTTTTATGCAATGAGAATGCCATTGTAGAATTTTAAAAGGCACAGAAATAAAAGACTCCGGATTTGAGTGATTTAAACAAACTCACTAGGATATAGTAGATGATTAAAATACAATCTATAATTACATTACACTGGTATCAGGTAAGGATAAAAGCCTATAAATACACTGGGGTCAGGGTAAGCATAAAAAATGAAACAGTTATTTGAATAATCTGAGATCAAGTTGCAGTAATTAAAAATGAATGTATTATTCAAATGAAGGAATTAGGTTACAACACTCCTCATATGAAAATATTATTGTGACAGACTGAAATAAGTTGGAAGTGATTTTGATAAAAAATTGGGGCAAGAAATATAATGATTTACATTGGGGAAAATGACAATCTATGCGTGTGAGAGTATTTGCAACTCCTCCTTCAAATCCGTCATCAAAACTCATACCTTTCAGCTGGTCTTCGAGAATTATCCACTATCCCTAGCCTCTTCCTGGACTTTACTCTCTCAGACATATACATCAATCCATTAAAAATTATAAGTGCTCAAGCTAAGGTCTCTACATATACTCACAATGGAATTAATGGGATCTGCACCTACTAGCAGGCATATTATTTAATCTGCCCCACACATTGCTGTTGTATTCATTTTTATTGCTGCTACCCAGGTCATTTCTGTCCTTTGTCTCCTGTTCTTCCTTTGTCATTTCCTGTCAATTTGGAGGCCAAAGGGCCAAAGTCTACACATAGGACTGACACAAAGCAGTGTTTATTCGTGTAAACAGTTGATGGTTACTCACAGATGAGGCAGTAGTTATTATAAGTAAAGACTTTAGAATCTGACCTTTCCATAGCAAACTCCTTGGGGCAGGAACCTGTCTTGAGGTGTCTTGAATACATAAAGCAAGGATACTTAATTATTAATAATAATTAATAATGAAAGCGTATGACAGCAACTTGGGGTTTTTTTCCAGGTAATGGCTTTCATATCCCTTATATTAATTAAGTTTTTAAAATGTGCTTTGAGAGCCAGCCCTGTGTGGCTCTTTGACATTGCCTGTAGTAGAAGAGTGGAGAGCTGCTCTGCAGGTACAAGTATGCCCACCAGTGGATACATTTGAAATTCTCCCAGAAAAGTGAATGAGAACACATCAGAAGTCAGAGCAAGATCTACAATAGCTTTCTTCATTTTTGCCCATTGACGGCAGCCTTGGTGTCTCTGCTGTGCCCGAAATTCTTCTCACTCCTTTCCAGCATGTAAAGAAGTCTACTGAGAAAATTATGTAGCTCACTTAACATATGCCCAGCCATGCCCTTCGAAATTCTCTCTTGATCTCTTTACCATCACATAGTACATTTAGGTCTCTCATTCTTACCTGCAAAATCCTTCATATTTCTGTCTTTTAGTCTCTTTTGTCTTCCCCTCCAAATGCTGTGTTTGCTTAGCCCAAGAAACTGGTTGATTTTGCTTTTTTTGTATCTTTTTCTCCCATGGTGACTTATGAACTTCTCATAAAGTTGTTCATGCTAGAACTTCCTTCTGGTATTTCTGGAAATCTTTAAATTTCTTCTCAAATATCATATTATCTTGGCACACTTCTGTTTCCAGAGAACTGGATGTGTCTATATGAAATAGATTTGATATCTGAGCTAGCATTTAAAAGGTGTGCAATTATACATAGGGTACACAATTATACATAGGTAAAGAAACTGAATAGTCATTGAATAACCTGTCAAGACCAACCAAATAGAGCCTTTTTTTCAAAAATGTTACAAGAACAGCTTGCTATTTTATTCACTCTTCTGCTGTCTCTGTACTTAATTCAGCTATTAATACGTAAAGTAAATGGGCAATGAGATATAATGTTAAGTCAGATTCAGAGACTTTTGTAGAACTTCCATGAATTCATAACTGCAGGATACAAGGCACAGTATCTCATCTGTAGTTCTTGCATCTCCAGTAGTGCCATGAACTTATATACCTGACTAGCAACTGTGTACCTGTACAAAAAAAACTCTTCAACTTTAAAAATCACCATCTGTTTTAGCCCAATATCATCCCTGTACATTGATCACACTAAGGACTTGACAGAATTCTTGTACTGGCCAGTAAATCAGACACTTGCACATGTATACATATTTACAGTGTACCTATTACCTGACTGGCATATAGATTAACAATAATCAGTTAGTATTTTATCAGTTTGTATTTAATGAAAACTGAGCAGGGATGAAAGGATAAGAGGGAATGTGGAGTGGAGTTCAGGGTTGAAAGCAGAGATGAAAGGAAATGAGAACAGAGAATTAATCAGGGAGAAGATACCAAATGAGAACCCCCAGCTAAAAAGACTTAAACGTACAATAAGAAGCTATACTGAAAGGCATTTTATGGTGTTATGTCAAGCAGTATCTCCTGGGACTGGGGAAATAGGTCTAAACTGTATCTTCTACACATGGGCAATAGTCTCCATTATGAATATAGATGCTAAATCCAGTTTCCACTTCCAGGGTATAGAGAGCAGGGTATAGAGATTTTTCCAGTGTCTTAATAAAGAAGTATGAGGACACTTATTTTGAGACAGGAAGGTACAGAATCATCTTCTCAAGATCAGGAAGGCAGAGTCTAACAGAAAGAGTAATGGAGCATTTTAGTGATTCTAAATTGTAGATGCAGATGGTTGTCCACGTGAGCGCTAACTTGTAGCAGAACATAAAGATATAGGACAGTGAAGCATCTCCAGCAGGTTGTGGATACCATGAGGTTCACTGCTTGTAAACTGGCTAGCATTCAAGACAATGTGTTCTATTCTGAGTTGTATGTAGGTTAGGTATTGATGAACTGCATTTTTCCATTGCGCCAGATTGCATTCAGTTTCCATACCCTAGAGAGATTCCAAGTTGTTCATTGTACTTTGTCCTGGTTAAAAGGAGAGAGGGAGTAGATAGCATTTTGTGTTCAATAGGACTGGTCAGTGAAGGGTAGAGATGTGTCTTTTTGGGGAGGGGGTGTGATCAGGGCTGCCTCAGAGAATAACTTTAATAGCAGCGTAGCTTTCCAGGCAGACTAGAAGGCTTGACATGTAATTGCTGTCAGTTCTTCCATTCTGCTACATAAAAATCTCCTATTCCAAGGAGCATTCCAAACACTTAATAGAACTTTTTTTTTAATCTCTGTGACCTCTTCACTTAGAGTAGCCTCATACCATTTCACTTAAGATTTTGTGCAGTTCTAAGAAGGGGCCAACTGAGACACAGAGGTTCATGCCAGCACTCTGAAGCTTGCAGAATTTTACTTCAGTACATAATCCTTGCTCCTCCAAAAGCCAGATAGTTCTTCTAGGATCACTGCATCCTTGACTTTGAATTTCTTTATTATTCTCATGAGACGGCGATAAGTGTTCAAAGGTTTCCATGAAGTTTTCGTATCACAATTCCCATTTGTTTCTGTGAGAGTCATGCACCCTGGAATGCTGTTTTGCTCAGCAACAGAAATATTATGAAGGCTAATGTTGAATAATTTCCTGTCTAAGTTACATCTTTTAGATATCCAGTTTTGTAATAGAATGATTTAAGCACAAAGAAGTGGTGGTAGGTAAGCAAAGAAGGTTTTCATTAAAATATTTTAATAGCTAGAAGTCTACAAATTTCACCCCACATTGCCTTTCCCTGGCTTAATGTCCTGTCTGATTCAGAGTGTTTTGAGTGGATTTTGGGAGACTGCTCAGAGGACAGTAGTTACATTCTCATCATCACTGCTCTGACATGGAGCCTAATATACTACGTGGCACTGTATGATGGATATATATCATAGTCTAATTGTCTGTGCTCAAAGAAAAAATCACTTTTGTAAGAGCTTCAGCATCCATCATGGTCTTCTCTGCAGCAGTCATGACAACAAATGTTTTTGTACAGATGCTTTATTTATGGTGGCATTTCATTTTTCTGAAAGTTTTTGTTTAACTATAACGGGCCAAAAAGGCAGTTCGGGTTTGTAGTTTACCAGCACACCTTACTGGTTAGCTAACTCACATACAAGGAAGCCAAATACCAGATTAATGCCCTATTAAGGCTTTTGGGCTATTTTAAAAGCATAGAGGTATGAAATCCAGAAGGAAACGGGAAACATTCCCTAAACATGAGCTGATGAGATCTTTCAACATTTTTTGCTGCTGTTCTGCCCATCTATCTGATCATTTATTTAAATTTTCTCCATCACCTTCAGCGGGGGAGGAACTGTGGGCGCCTGGCTGGGTGTCCCCAGAAAGGAGGGACGTCTCTTCTCCGACACGGCTCCCCCCTGCGTGACTGGGGGAAGCTCCGCGGCCTGTCACCATTGTAATCTCTTTACTCCCCGGGACACCGAAGGGAAATCTTTCTGCTTTTCTGTCATGACAGAAAAACCACGACCCGATTGACAAAAAAGCACAAGACAAGCACTGAGCACTAGGTGGGGGGTAGGGGTGGCATGGAAAAGGTGGCAAGAGTGTTTAATCAAACTTCCCGAAACCTCCCCGCTTTATCAGCCTCGGTGGCACAATGTGCAGTGTTCAGCGTTGTGTCAAATTAAATAAATAACGGCGCCTGACACCCCCCCCCCCCCCCCCCGCCCCCGGCGGCGGGGCGGGCGGCGGGGCGGCGGCGCCATCTGCTGGCGGCGGCTCGGCGCGTGCGTCACCCACCGCCCTCCCCCGGCCGCGCGCCGCCAGGGGCGCTGCGCCGCCGCCGCCGCCGCCGCCGCCGCCGCCGCCGCGCCGAGCGGCCGCTCTGGCCTGGGGCCGCCGCCTGCTCGTGCTGCTCCGCTCGGGTGCGACCCGCAAAGGTTCTAGAAGGCTCCTGCGGCGGGAGGCGAGCGGGGCGGGCTGCCCCTGCGCGCCGCCCACGAGCGGGTCTCGTCCGGGTTTCACAGTAATAATAATAACGTCCCGTGGGCTGTTTCTAGCTTGACTCCTGGGCCATTAAAAAAAAAAAAGAAAAACTAAAAGCAGTGCAGAATTAACTCATAAATAAGTTAGTCCCATTTTTTATAGTTGTTTTTTCCTTGGCTTAAATTCATATATATTACATTTAAAGTGAGAGAATTGGTAGAAGAAAGGTATACATTTGAAAAATATCCCTATTATGTTTTGTCATAAAGCACATCTACACTTTACTGGTTAGAAATTCATACATTCATATATTATTTGCAGAAATAATGAGTAATTGTATGTCAGGAATTTTTTAAAATGTACTTTCAAATTAAATACAGAATAAGGATCTAAATATTATAAATGATATTTCAGTGGTAAAATTCTATTAAGACCATTTTTTTTCTGTGACAACCACTAGAAATTTTGCATTCCAGCTCAGTCTATTCCAGTCTTTCCTTTTTTTTTTTTTTTTTTTTTTTTTGTGGGACTATTTTTTTAAATCATTTTAACACCTATCTTTTTCTTTAAACTATGAATTTCAAACTTTGTGACATAACTAAACACTTTCATGTTCATTAAGGACCCCCTCCTATCAGTTATTAAAGTTTTACTTCTCAGATCATTTATTTGATGAGTTTTAACTATAGGATTTAGAAAGATGCTTCTCATAATAGTGTTTCACAAAAATTTGTATTTACAACAGAAAAAAATGATTTTTTTCACACTCAAGGCTTAATTCATCCATTTTCTTTGTTCATTTACACCATTGTTCACTTTCTCTCTGTTCTACTCGTCTGTTTGTATCCAGTCCATGTACCAAGACCCAGTTTTGCAAGCATATTCGTAAGTGCATGTAAAAATTCCCTTAGTTTAAAAGCATAATTGTTTTGAGTAGAATAGTGGAATGTATCCTACACAATCAAGTCTATAGCTTCTAAACTGTCCTGAGTTTTTTGTTTTTTTTTTTTTCCTTGAGAATTGGAGGAGGGTTGTGGGCAAAGTTAGTAATAGGAAAGGGTCAGACAAAGGTATTATGAGGTGCAGAAAGATTATTGTTGAAAGAAATGAAACTCTATCAGTAGACATAGGGGCAGGATCATCCTTTAATTTGGTGCATTTCAACAGAATTAAAAGGTCAGAATCTCTGTCTTTCTGTTTTACGTCCCCATTTTGCTCCCATTGGTGTCCTAAAACGTTTTCCGTGCACATGAAAGGGAGCGTGTTTTGACTCCGGCTGAATAGATTGTTTTAGTCTGGGTCTGGAAAGTCTGTGAAAAATCAAGTGGCATTTAAAGCATCTGTGCACTTTGTACAGAAATTTCTCAAGAAGTAAGCTAATTGTAACTCTCTGGTCACAGTCTTGCATTTAGAACAGCGGATGGCTGGGAGTGCAGACTGGAAAAATATTTGGTGGCGTGCATTTCACTACATTATACTGTGATTGTTAAATTCAGTTTTTAATGCAGATGCATTTTGAGGGGCTGTTGCCCTCTGCACAGTATCAGTTCTCCTGGTTCCCCCCACACACACTCGAATATTTTAGGCATTTAACAAAATGATTCTTCCTTTGAGGTTCATCAGCTTTAGAACATATGAATTGGTTGATTTGGAACTTTGTCTACACTCCACAACCGTTCTCAGGACTAAGAGTGTCAATAGCTAGAAAACAAGAGCGAGTCAATTCACTTAATTTTCAGAAAGACTCTCAATGTGATATGCCAACCGCTCTTACGACTGACCCTGTAGAGTTTCGCAGTCTGCAGAATCCCACAAACTCTGGCAAACTCCTCCCTGGGGAGCCAGCATGCTTTCACTGACATCCCATTGAGGCAGCTGTAAGAAGTGAATGCGTAAGAAAGAAAGGTAATGAAAACTGACAAGTTGAAAAGAAATTGAGAGTTTAATCTGCAAAGTTGTGCTTCAGGGGGCTTCCATCATGATATTCCTATGGAGTAGAAAAAAGAGAAAAAATTAAGAAACTGCAGAGGATAATGAACTTACATAATTTTTTCCTGCACCAGGCAGTATTTATTAATTTCTTTTTTCCCACTTTAGAGCACCTCTTTGCCTCTCAGAAAAGAAAATGAAGTGTACAAAACCTGGCAATCATAATGAAAGTGTGAAATGCTTGCAGATTATTTATAAGCATGCAAGTTATGTGGTTGTTGGAGATTTTCTCCCTTCTGCTCCTGCTTGGTGATGAAGAATGGTATTTTAATAGGCAGATGGTAAAGACAATTACAGTTTGGGGCTCAGCTGGGAGTTACATCAGTTTATTGCAAATTATTAGTTGATAAATGCTTTTGTTTACAAGCAAAGTCTTAAGCAGCTTTGTAATCAGTTTATCAGCTGCAGCCTGAATTTTGACAGCTTGCCTTTGGGTATACAGTCACTTCTATCCTGGCCATTTAGAAACCATGCTGACCAGGCAGTCAGTCAGAATGTCAACTTCTGTGCACCTGTATGTTGCTTAATAAACTGATATATATTTTTTAAGCCTATTTTGGAAGAAATCATCAAGTATGGAATCCTTTTTAATTGCTAATCCATGTTAGGGTGTACAGCAGGAGATTTAAATATTCATTCATTCATAATTTTTTTTGTTGCAAGTGTGACCTCAAGTAGCTCAGTCTTGCAGTTACCATTACAAGGTTTGCTTTCTGTTATTAACAGTGTCTCATTTTAGATGGACTATAATGTCAGTATATTGCTAATGGTTTACAGTGCTTGTTTACTTTGGACATTCTGTATAGCTTGGACAGTGGAAATGCTTTTGTTTGTCCTGAGTTTTCAGTCCTTTTCACTTCTAGTTTCTACTGCAAAAGGCAAAACTATAATACTTAGTTTTCTAACACCTCTGGAGGAAATTTATTTGGTTTCTGGGTTTTCTTTAGGATAGTGAAAATAAAGACGGGGTATTTATTAAGTAGAAAAGACTGGGGGGGTAGATGTTTATTGTACCTCTGATATTTATATTTTTGAACATATTTAACATGTAAATCTACTTTTAATGCCTTTTTTAGTCATTTGGTTAGTAAGAGAGCCCTCAAATTGGCATACAGTCTTTTGTCTGCTGCAGCCGATGTAAAATGTTCTAATAGTTTAAGTAGAAGCAAGCTTTTTAATGACACTATATCAATGAAGTGCTACTTCTTTACTTCTGTGGTTGTTATAGCTGACATAAACTGGTTCCCAAAATTCAATGTGTTAGCTGCAAGTCAACATGTGAGGGAAGAAGGTTCAAGATAATAAGCAGTAAAAGCAGTTGTTTTCTCAGGGTTACAGTGCACACAACTGAATATTCCAGGTTCTGTTCACTATGAAAGGTGGTTTTTGTTCCTGTGTCACCCACAACCTTGAGCTTTTTCTGTAGTGTGGCCCCTGTATTGAATAAGTAACCAAGTCACATAGCTGGTATTTATTCTTTACTTTGCTTTTGCTGTTCTGTAGAAATTTCCCCATTTGTGCTTCTATTTAATGTTATTATTTTCCTTACAGATACAACCTATCAATCCCAATTCCTCTATATAATCCTTCCTCCTGCTCAGGTACCTTTGCCATTCACTCTACATTTGCCCAGGGGCAAGGAATAAGCCCTATAGTAGCAGTTGCAAGACAGCAGAAAATCTGTTGATAGGATGTAGCATACTCCATTTTTGCTGTGAGAAAGAGGTGCCATTAAAGCATATCTATTGTCTCATTTAATCACCTCTTCTTTTTTTTCATACACTCCAGTCTCACAAAATAACTCTGAGAAGACAATCCACAGGCAGGATTGTGTTTGTAAGGCTACAAAAGGTCACCATACAGCTGTGCTGTTAGGGAAGCAGGGATTGTAGGAATGTGTGTATCCAAAGCCCTCCTTTAGAGTAGTTGGTTTCAGTAGTCCATTTTCTCTCTGAAACCTGATGCAGCCACAAAAGCTGGGGAAGCGGTGGGGGGCATCTGGGAATGTGTCCTAGGAAGTTCTTTGGAGAGTGCCCGTTCAATGATCCTATAAAATGTAAAAGGGCAGGTGAGTTTGCCGTGACAAAGAAGACTTAGCTCTTTGGCAATGATGATGTGAGTGCAACATGGACAACGTCAGCAAGGGCTAAGCTGTTTGTCATTTTTTCCTTGAGGATTAATAAATTCTGAAATAACACTCAGCTGAGAGCCGAGTTCCCGTATAAAAAAGGTGTAGCACTGGATTCAAAACAGAGAAGTTTGATCAGAAAAATAACACACTTAGGAAGAAAGAATTTGCTAAACTTGTGAAAGAACTCCTTCAACTTTCTTGTTCGAGCTTATACTGAATTAAGGAAATATAACAGGTTTAGCATTTGTGGCAGGCTTTAATTTCAGCCCCTGAGCAGCAGACTGAACTTCTGGTGATGTGGGAGGATATTACAGTTTTCAGCTTCATTCCATAAGTATTGCCATTTGTGCCAAATATTTAATAGTTTTTCGCTGTGGACTGTCGTCCACCAGGAACTGATATCACCTAAGACTTTTCAGAGCCATCTAATAGAAAGATATGTATTCACTCTGATTAGCCCAGGATTTGAACGAGGGTCCCAGAAGAGATATATAAGCCTCTTAAATGCATAGAACTTCCAAGGATATGGGTTTAACTGTCTCCCCTTGTAGTAAATAAGCTGTGACAGCTCTATCGGGGGGAAAATGGCAAATAAAATTACCACATTATTTTCCTGTGAATATTTTTTGAAGACTAATCTATTTTGCTTCTTTACCTAATAGAATTCTGTGTTCGGTGTTAACACCCAGACATTTAATTGGAGGAAACAAAGAGAAATCCTCAAACTAATAAAAAGCAAGAGTGCAACAATGGAAAATATAAGAGGTCAAATAAGCGAGAGGTCCTTGCTCTTCAGAAATAGTGTATTTCAGTGGTGGTTAAGCTGATCATGCTCTTTGCAGTATTAATTAGGGAGCTTCTGAAATACTTAGCCTGATGTCAGCAGTGGTCACACTGCAACAGGAGAAAATCTTCCCCCCTTACATTGATGCAGATCATTCCAGGTTTGGGAGTATAGTCCTGTAGGACTGAAAGGTTCTTTTAATATTTTTATTTTTATCTTTACTCTATCATGTATATAATACCTGGCAGTTTTTAAGTATAAAATCATCAATTGAGATAAAAAAAAGAACTATCAGCATATGACTAAGCTGAAGTCAGGGTCAAAGTCAGGTTGACTCAGGTGCAGGAATAAGAGCTATCTTCTCAAGGAGTGTTGTTCTTCTTTAGTTCTGGTCAGACATTTTAAATCTCAAAATGTAGGAATTTTAAAGCTTTCCTCTTCAAAGTTGGCCAGGTTATTTTGCTGAGTATTCTTCTGTTGTTTTGAAAAATACTGTGCTTACATTTCCTTTATTTTGCAATTTGTTCAGGGAGTTTAAAAATGAAGCAAGCTTTATATTTTGTGCTGAGCAAAACAATAATAATAAAAGTGGCAACTGATCTGGCTCATCCGAAGTATTGTTCTAATTTTACAGAGTATAATAGATTTTACATTTTCAATAGTCAGTGCACTGCAGGCTTATAATATGCAATGGTTTAGTTAAAATTAAAAGTCAAGTATCTTTTCGCAATCTCCTTTGATCAGTAAACAAGGAAAAATGATATAAGATGCTAAGAAATCATCTCATTAATCCTAATTTAGCACTGCAACTATGTTTTGTAAGTGTTTTGAAAAGTATGAATTTGCAGGAGTGATTTTTGAGACTCTCCACAGAGATATTTTTGGACCCCTGAAATTAAAATATGTGAATGGCAAAACATGCCCTGCAAAGTATATATTTTATGTACACAAATGAAAAATGTTAAGAATTATTTAGTAACCGGAAAGAGTATTCACAAAATGCTTTTGATTTATTGCTGTATATACTACAGATCTCTATCGCTTATTCTTACATTGTTTTATTCAAAAACTTGTATGAACCATGAGTTGGCATGTTGTAGAATACTGAAAAGGCATTAATCAACCTAAATAAACAAGTACATAGATCTATCAAACAACTATGAAGTAGTTAATAAATTTTTAGCAATTTTATTATAGAAAAAAGGTCTAAAAGAGTAGTGCTTAATTATCTGGACTCCTCTGTGCTGGGCTCTCTTTTGATTGTATTAATGAAGCAGCTGGCCCATTGTTTCTCTTTAATTCCTCTATTGTTTTAAGAATATGTCACAGCTCTTTATTCTTTTATCAGGTGCTGTGCAGGAGGATCCACACAATACCTCATATTCCTACTGTATTTGCCAATGCACAAAGAAACCTCCAAAGCATTTTTCAAAGAAGGGGCACACATAATTTATAAGTTCTGTTCCTTGCACTACTCTACTGTCAAAAATTTCAACAGTATTGGATTTGAATTCATTATAATTTTTATTAAACAATGTGTCTACATATAGATATATGTACTCTGTTAATGTCAAAAAATTAGAGATCTGACCAGTAACTTGTGCTGCACTGAAATGGCATTCATTATGCTGAGTAGTCACAACCCCCTGGGTGAGAAGCAGGAGGAACTCTAATATGAAGATCCCATCCTATTGTGATGTACAAATTCTCCTTAAATGCTGAACCTGTGCAACAAAGGAGGGAAGGCAATAAATTAACTCCAGCCCCCATTACAATTACTAAAAAGCATCACTTTTTACAAATTGGAATATTTCATTGGGAGAGAAAGGTTTAATTCAGTTGACAGTGCCTGGAAGTCACTAAGGGTAACACAGTCTGTTGTTTAAATAAATTCCGATAGTCTTTTGACCCTTCTTGCAAAAAGATGTGTATACAGGAAATGGGCTATTATGTTGTTACAGCAACACAATCAAATCTAGTAATCACAAATTTTACCAAAGTAGTACTTCTGAATTAACTGACACTGAAAATTGGTTTTAACAGAAATTACTGTTGATTTTCCTAAACTTCTATGAAAGATGTTCACTATGTCTGGGTCAAAAAAGGTGGACTCAGATGGTTCAACAAAGAAAACTAACTAATACCTAAGACTGGAAAAATGGGATTGGCTTTGAATATATATTTATATTGTCTTTATTCTTCTTTGTGTGTGAAGAAATACTTCCATAGAACACTTCCTTCCATAGAACAGCTGAACTCAATGAAAACATTGCTTTTAGCAACTTGCTTCCTCAAATCAATTTTCCTAAAAGCAGCATTATCAATCAAGAAGCTTCACGGCTCCATCCATTTTGAAGCAGTTTTCTCGCAGTGGAGTTAATAGGGAGGACCATCCTTAAACCTTATTTTTTCAGACTGTGACCCACAGACCCCAAATGGCTACCCCTTAAGGTCTGCAAAAATAAGTGAAAAGAAAAAAGCCCACTGTCAGAGGGTTCGCTTTTCTAGGGTGTGTGCTCGCTGGAAGTGTTGTAGAGTTCTGAGAATCAGAAAGGGTGAAGGTCCATTGCTTTAGTTAAATCTTCAGAGCAAACTGCTGATTCCATATAGCATAATAAAGGTTGCTTTGTTTTAAAAAATCCCCAAATGTTGGAGGGGGAAATGAAGACCTGTTTAAAAAAAGCAAATTTCTATTCTATTTTAGATGTCTGTCTTACATAAAATAAAGTTTTATATTAGCATGCATATCTATCACCACAATACTCCTTATTCTGAATACAGAAGATAGAGTATTACTGCATTTAAATATTATTTAATTGGTTCAATTTACTGTGTATTTTTTATACTAAGTGTGGTTCCATATCTTGATGAGCCCAGGTGTAGTCGTGCTTGTGGTTTACAGCATCCCATTGCTTGCATTTTGTTATTTTCACAAAGCAAATGTCTATCAATCACAGAGATAAATTAGAAAAAATTGTGCAAACATGACACATCGCAAAGATTTTTCCAGCATGCTATGTAATTATTAACCTGATTTTTGCCATTGAAAGAAGCCATGAATTACAGATAGCATGGATGAAGTTAAATGCTTTTATATTAGATACATTTTGCTTATACAGTATTCTATAGGTATGGCCATACAATATAATTGAAGCTTTGTCAGCTCTGTAGCCTAGCAACAGATAATACTGTTAGGTTACTGAATTGCTCCTGGTTGACAAGTAGGGAGTATTTTTGTGTTTATCATGTTTGCTAATGATGGGATCCCTTCCAAAAGGCTTGTCTTAATCTTAATTAGAGTTTATCAGCAGAGGTCTGCATGACATTGTGCAGACACTGATTTCATAAATAATAAAAAGTGCAAGTGAAAAATTTGGCAGGAGAAGAAGATATTTAAGACCACTGATTCTTGTAAGAGCAGCATGAATTTCCAAAATGTAATCAAGTTTGAACTGTGACTCTATTCTTTATTATCGAAACTTGCAGTACACTCCACTGCAGTTTTGACAGCAATTATGAGTTTGATTTATAAGCTTCCTGTTAGGAACCAGATCTGTTTGCACAAGAATCTTGATCATAAACATTACAAAGAACAGTAAGTCCACAGTTTTTCAGGGACATCAGGACCTTACTTTTTCCTTTCTGTAGAACTTAAAGGGTTTTTTTATTATTATTTAAAGATTGTTTTCTTTTCAAGCAGCAGAAACATCTGCAGTAAAAGATGCAGACAAAGAAGAGAATCCTAAAATAACCTTTCCATTTGGCAGAAACTCTGAAGGTATCGGATCGTGCTTCACTGCCTGATGTCATTTGATAAAAAACTTATGCCAATGCAATTGGAATGTAATTTTTTGCTCTAGTTTTCAGAATATGATATTCTTCGACTTTCCCAACTTTCTATGATTAAATAAACATTTCTAATTCCTTGCAATGTGAGCTAGAAAAAGAGTTGAGATAAATACATAAATAGTGTTCATGGACATTTTTTTTCTTTTTTTCTGCTTGACATGTATGTATTATATATTAGGTAAGTTTATTTGACAGGTTTAACCATTGACGTAATGATATATTGCAACCTCAAGAAACTTATTTTCAGTTCCAGAGAGTCAGAACTAGACTTGTATAAAAAACAGTTTTCCACTGTCATAAAGTCTTGCTATATTTTGAAACCTTCCCTTCTGCATTGAGGCAAGAGTAATACTTTTCTTACCCCTCTGTATAAAACCAGTGAGATCTTCTTTATTGGAAATGGATAACTACTATACTCATTATGGGTAAAAAGAGGGTCAAGTCATTAGTCTACCACTGTTCTGCCTTTCAACCAAATGGTATAACTACCACCTTATTTCTGAGGCACTGTCACTCTTTTTTATTAGAGCTTGCTTGGAGGTTCTTCCTTTCTTTTCTTTTGATGACTGAGTCTATCTTTGGACTGAGAAACTTGGCCCGATAAAGCTTTGTCAGAACTGTTTCACTTTTGTAAGTTTTTCTGACAAAAAGAACTTTGGTCAGAAAATTTCTAGACAGTTTAGTCAGAACTTCATCTCATACAGATGACACGCCTTTACATTTCTTTATGAAATCCTCATGTCTTGCATATTTTTTAAACGTCTTCCTGTCTTCTGCATTGCATTAGTACCTGCACTTGGCAAAGACTCTTTATGCATATCTTTATTCTTCTGAAAATCCCTCATTAACACTGTCCCTTGCTTTGCAAAAAAAGGATGTGGTCCTGAGAAACTACTCTGTATATGTCAGTTGTGTCTTGGCTTGTAATGTCTGGGGGAAGCAAAACTCTTTCCCTTTTTGTAACAAGCAGTAGTATGGAAGCCCTGGTCCCTCATGAATGTGTCTTGACAATACAATAATTCGTATCATAATAGTAACTGGAAGCTGGTATTGCATTCAGAAGCCTCTATCAGGTTCTCTGTACTATGTTGTCCTGATAATGCAGTAGAAGGCTCAAGCAGAATTTTCTTCCACTGCATAAACAGTTAGCGTGAAGGCCAGCATATCTGCATTCACTGCATTAAGGGGAGTACAGTAATTAGGGTCTTTCAAAATAGCGGCTATTGCCTTACCCATGCCACCAACCCTAGAAGGGGTCAAGAAGAGACTCTACTGTGCCCTGTCCCTCTGGGTGAAAATTATTGCAGAGGTAGTATACTTTATTTCCAATAGCTGCAAGTGTACATCATTTGGGAGTTCATCTGTGGATTTAACTTAAAGACCATATCATATACTCATGAAAATGTAGACATATATGTCATGGTCCCTCAAATGGCTCATTTTCTGTAGAACAGGATGAACAAAAATACAAAAATAACAGTGTAATTCTTGGACATAAGTTCTGCTGGGCTGAAGGGTTGTATTCAAATGCAGGAGTGGATTAAACTGCTGTAGTTCTGGTTTACTTTAATTTGCCAAGCTAGACACTGTTGTGTTTCCAAAGCTGTCACACATCCCATTCAGCTGGGCCTGCCACAGGTGTGACAGCCTCCAGGAGCTGGGTGGAGCAGATGACTGAGGTCACTACCCACTTCAGCTGTCCTAGTTTAATCTGCTGCTGGACAAGAGTCAACAACCTAAGGAGCTATAGCTCAAGGAGACTGAGTCAGCCATTTAGCCTGATCCAGACTGATTACAGCTGGAGACCCAGTAATCAACTACACTTTCTTTTCTTCTCCCCAAGGGTACACATGTCAAGATGTTTGCTGGGATAGAGAAAGTCACAGTTGGTTCTTCTGCAGTGACTTTTTTTTTTTTTTTTTTTTAAAGAAATCCAGTGAGTAATACAGTTAGGAAGAGCCCTTACTCTGTATTAAAATATACTAAAACATGTTGGTTGATTATTACACCTTCCATATATAAATAAAATAGAGGTGTAACCTAATAAAGGAAACCCCACTTCCGCTCAGGAAATAAACTGTTCATGGTGTTTGCAGTGAAAGAGTACCCAGCCTCAAGTTCTCAAACTGCGGTGTGCATAGATCACATACTTTTATCTATGAGACTAATTAAATATGCTTTTGGAACTTAGCCTGTTTTTTTCTCAAATGGATTTTAAACCAGTTAAGCTCCAAACTGTGGATTTACTCCTGACTTACATCAGACAGTAAGTCAGGCTGTACTCTTCAAATGTTTGAATTTGTGCTCAGTCATTAGGATTCTGGATTTGTAGACATTTATGATACTATCTTCACATTTCATCTTCTTATTCTCTAGAGGAAATTTCTCCGATTTGCACCATTTAATGCTGTAATTTTGGAGAGCAATAAAGCTTAATATATTTTGGTCCCCTTTCGGTAAATTGTTTGTAAACTTTGGAGCCACCTTTAACTGTTGTATTACTAAAGGGTGAATACAAAGACACTTTTCTGCTTTGAAACTTTTATACCACTTTGAGGTCTGGAAACTCAGCTTTTTTTTTCCACTGAAACACATTGTCACTGATGCTGTTTTGTTTGCTCATCTTTGAAAGCTAATAGACTGGTTTAATTAATTGTCCAAGATTTCTCTAAAACAATGTCCTAATTCTTCCATTTAGCTGTGGCATATCATACACTGTTGTTATCTCCTCTACCAGATTTTTGCAACAAGTTGTTTTAAAACTATAATCTCTTTGAGGGGAAAAAAATGAAGTGCAGTTGAAAAGGCAGTTATGCCGAAAGATAAACACAGCAATATTACTTATCAAAACGAGTACAGTTTTTGCTTGCCTAATGAATGCAACATATAGCTTTTTCTATATATACAAAACCTGAGGGAAGAAAAGCTTTATAACATATAAAGTATGCAACATTATTTCAGGCATAACTGTATTGGATATGTATCTAGGCCTGAGAGTGTAGATAACACAATATAAGTGCTTTGCCTGTCTAAACATGTTAAATAAATGAGCATTCACTATCGCATTCAAATACATTAGTAGATGTACTCGCATAGTTAATTTTCTTTTTAATGCACTACACGTGACATTTGCGGCACAGAGCTATAGTGTATCTTACTGTTTGATGAAAGTTCTTCCCCCTTCCCCCCCTTTTAAACAAACCTTTATTTGAATAAGCTTATGAAAGAGATCTTTGGCATATCTTCTTTTCAGGAAGTTCAGTCAGTGTAAGCAGAGATAAAGCAGTCATTTTACAAAGAATATTACATAAGGGAAGATTTTTTTAGAGGAAGATGGTGGCAAACATAAGGGAAGGGGAAAATGCTCTTAAGAGGAAATTGATTTATTTGTAGCAGCTGTTTGGTTTTATAGTGCTGTGATTGGGTATTCAAAATAAAGCGAAATTGGAGTTACAAAAAATATACAGGAAGTTTGGTGAAAAGTGATAATTAATTAAAGTGCCAAATAAAATAATTTCACCTGCATTTTAATTTTCATAATGCTATAGTCTTTCAGGAGACAAAATGAAAAACTAAAATGAATGGTCTTACTGTACATAATTAGGAAAAGTATGCCTAAATTGTTAAACATTGCAAATTCCTCTGCTCATAGAAGGAAAACAGTAAAAGTGAGAATTATTTTTCTCTTTTCCCTGAACAAACCGTCAAAAAAGAGGCTAACCTAGCATTGGTGCATTAAATTCTTCTGGAATCTGATATTGTCAATTAAATCTTTCTGCTTTTATGTTTTCTGTAGGAGGGCAGCTTTGGTGTACCACTACCAAGGCCATCTCAGAGGGTGAAGAACTTATTGCCTTTGTCGTAGATTTTGACTCAAGGCTGCAAGCTGCGAGTCAGATGACTCTTACAGAAGGGATGTATCCTGCACGCCTGCTGGACTCAATACAATTGCTCCCTCAACAAGCTGCAATGGCGTCTATTTTGCCTACAGCTATTGTGAACAGTAAGTGTTGAATACTATTCTCTGACTTCGTTTTAAAACAGCATTACTTTAAAATATATATGAAAAACAAATACGGTAATAGTGAATTCAAGACAACAGAAATCATACAACTTAAACCACACAGCTTAAAGCTTCCATGTCTTCTCCCATCATCACAGATGAACTGGCAGACATAAAAGGAGGAAGAAGAGAGGTCTGACAGCTGTGAGCTGTAAGAACCTCTCCCAGAATGTCCAACCTGCCATCATGGAGAATTTCTGTGATCAGAGGTGATATAATCAGAGACTGCTGAAAAAGTAGATAAGACAGACCTGTTAGCTCACAAAGTCCAGGCTGTGCTTCTCAAATAAGCTTGTTGCTTATAGTGCAGCTTCTGATAATAATTCACGATAGTCAATGAAAATAAAGAACACATTTCATCAGTGGCTGTTTCAAAAGGCAGTAGAGATCATTCCTTATAACAGCCCTGATATATTATAGTATCTCAGCTCAGTGTGGCTACACAAGAATCTGTTTAAGTCCTCTGGACATCAGTAGACCCTATCATGGACAAAATATAGCATGTAATTAAGTGCTGTCCTGTGAGAGGAGGGACATTAGCAGATGATAAGTGAGTTCCTGAACTGGGATCATTCAGCCTGAATGTTCTGTTTATTAAGTTTCATTTTATTAAATTTTCCCAATTACTTTTTTTTTAACCTTTATACAGCCCTAGTTCCTCATCCTGCTCACTCAGTACCTTTCAAATATGTTAGGTATTACCATGTGCGCCCTCAGTCATCACTTAGACCTATTGCACATATTGAGCTCTTTCAGTATTTTCTTTGTGAGTCTGTTCATTTAGAGCCCATATTGCAGCAGTTCTCTATGCTTCCTGTGGTCTGTGAGTATTGTAATTAGATATAAGGAACTACCAAACACAGTATTTTACCTGAGTCATGCAGGCACATAATCTGCCACTCGGCTCCCGTCAAATAGCACTGTCTTGAACAGTCACATCATCTTCAAGCTCTTCAGACAGGACTAGTTAAAATATCTGTGGTAACACCTTTAATTTAGTCTTTTTTTGTCATTGATAATATTCTGTGTAAAAAATTATGATAGCTATATATTTATTTTAACCTTTTTTAAAAGATACACCTTAAAATGTCCAAGTCATCCAAATACCTCACTTTCAGAGAGTTAGTTGTCAGCAATTTCAAGCACTTTAGCTAAGTACATTCATTTTTATTCTAGCCATGGGGCTGTTGTAAGAGCTGACATACATGTTAATAAAACCAGAAATTAGAACAGTACAGGACTTTTTCAAAAGAAAATGCCAAAAGCGCTTTAAGGAACAGTGGACCATCAAGTTGCCACCATTGAGGCAGACCAGTGTTCATAGCCAACAGCCACAAGGGAGCCTCTAGGGAAGAAGTTCTCTAGACTAAATGGGCAAAAACTTATTTGCAGCTTGTTTCAACTGAGGCTGCATTTTTGTGCAAATTCACACAAGGCCAGCTCCGGGTTTTGGCTGCGCAGGCAGATTTCTACAGCATCAAATTTCCAGAAGCACCTTTGCTGCCCGGCCTGCCTTTTGCAGAGCCCTGGAAAGCCACACTGATCATTGCTACTTTTGCAAATAAAAGGAGATTATGATATATTGGCTCTCCTACGTAGGTTTAGCAGCAGCTCGTAGTAGCCTCAGTACCTTAACTCCCAGAGGTTGCTAAAGCAGCAAGTCTCACCACCCAGAACTTTCCATCCCAGTTCTGGCTCTGCCTCTGACAAGACTAAGCCATTTCCAGGTTTCATTCTTGAGTTGGCCAAATTCAGTTTCTTCTGTAAAGTCTCAAGCCAGATATGAATTCAATAATATGCTGAATGCACCTCTAGATTTGTAGTGAGACATCTTAGCCACTCTGTTACTAGATCTCTGAAAAAGTACTCAGTTTCTGGCAAATTAAATTTTGTGGGTTTTTTTAAATCTTTCTTACTTTTCCTGCTAGGAATATAAAAATTCAGTATATCATCTTTGCTTCATTTAGCCTGAACTTGAATGTTTCATTTTCTGAATTGATCCATTGAAACATTTTGAAACCATCAATTGAAACAAATTGAAACATTTTGCTTTGAAACAATTAAAACATTAGCTTAAAGTGGCTTTTATCTATGTTTCATTGGCTTAGCCGAGTGATAGTTTCAGACTTGGTTCCTTTATGTTATTCTCCCTGGAATTCCATCCTCCTACAGTGAAGAACTACTCAAATGCATTTCTTCTGCATGGCATGTAACGGGAGTCCCGTATTCACTATGCATAACTGGAGCTACAGTCTGTCCAGGCAATATAGCCCATAGGAAGTAGAGATGGCTGGAAGTCAAGTTCATTAAGATAACAGGAAAGTTCAATTCTGTGATGGAATGTAGTTAAATGAATTCAAATGGGAGATGCTTGCCCATGTTTCAGAATTTCCTCTTACTGACTTTTGGATTTTCTCTTCTAATGAAACCTCAATTTTTTCAAACCATTTGAAGCCAAGAACAAATGCTGAAATGTCAGCTTTTTGCATGAGATGGACATTCCAAATACTGCCAGCTTTATCAGTGATGCTTTTAATAGTGGCATATCCTGGAATAGTAACTGCTCCATTAAAAGTTTGCGTCTTTTAAGTTCACTCACAATTATTCAGTGGCAAAGAGAAAAACAGGAACTAGTAGTGGTGAAAAAATCTTATGCAAATTAATGAACAGAAAAATAGACAAGTATTAGCAATGCAATTAGAACAGCAAACTAAGCAATGTAAATTTTGGCTGCATTTGCAGATATTTAATGAGTAAAAGACTTGTCCCTTTCAGTGGGTTGGATTCTTCAGTTTTGCTCACCCATAGGAACTGCAACAGAACAGTTGTGCTATACACATCAATATTTGAAATTGAGCATAAATAGTTATGAATAATAATGAATTACATCATCAGCTACACATGCCTTAATAGATAAATGTCAAGACTTTCAAGTGTAAAGGAAACTAGGAATTTTCAGAGCAGTCAGCCTTTTGTCCAGACTAACTTATTCAAAATCGCTAGTTGTATTTGAAAATATTGGTATGAATCCGATGTTTAAATTTTCTACAGTCAGCTTTTGGCTTTCTTAAGTCAATGGGAGATTTGATGTTGACCAAGATGGCTGTATTTTAATGTTGACTGCAATGGCCTATTCTGTGACCCCGAGGCCAACTGGCACAGTCTGGCCATATTCATACTTTTATCCTCTCTTAGTCTAAAAAGGGGAGAGACACACCCAAACCAGTTGTAGTAAATGATCCCTGGCCTATGGTAACTCTTGAACTCTTGTATCCAGGAATGTGGAAAGTGTTAATTGATTTAAGCCACAAATGTGCAAGGGACCATCCTAGTGCTTTAACAGTACAAACAGCCAAGTTTCAGTGCTCCAGTCTGGACCCTGTCACTGTTTAATTTACTGGTATAGACATACCCAAAAGGACCAGGATTTCTTCCCTATTCCTACTGATAGGGTAACAAGTTCAGTCCTGAGAAGGATCAAATAGCTTTTTATCCTCCTGAGACAGATATACGAAATGTACCGTGTAGTCATCCTCCTGACAGGGTATTAATAACCAAATATCTATCTGCTTTGTGAAAATACACAGTATTCAATATTACTCTTCACATGACTAAAGGATGTAGCCTTTAGTACATGATCAAAATATCTACTCCCTCTGCTTCTGGGAAGCAGTCTGTACAACCTCTCCATTGTCTTCACCTCAGGATTCTGACATATTGGGATAAAAGACAATGAAAAATTGCATTATTCTTAGCAAATATCCTTTCTGTGTAGTGGAAAGTGGAACAATAACAATTTATCAACAATAACAGGACAAAGTATATCAGAAATTTTAACTGCTAGCATTAATAACAACAGGAACCTAGGGAATAAACATTTTTGTTAGTATAATATTAATTTCAACAATATAAGATCTAAAGGAAACATAAAGTTAATCTAGTCTGACCTCCTGGATATCAGTGCAACAGGATTTTATGGTGATGACTGCATAAACATGGGCTTAAACTCGAAAGAATATTTTTGGAATGATGGGCAATTAGCACTCAAAAATTCCAAGGCCCAATACCAAAAAGAAGTATGCACCCACTAAAAAAAAAGCATGATTGAACAGTGATTTATTGGAAATACAGCTATTTAAATAATTAAATATGAATAAATAATTAAATTTAGTGCTGCATATTCATCACAGACCACAAATCTTATTTCATTTTTAAATAATCGTGTGCCACAAACTTCCAGCCTTTTTTTTTTATATCAACTGACTATTTTTTAAATTCCCTTTTAAAAGAACCTACTGTCTCCCACATTTGGTCTCTCTCTTGCAAGTGACATTTTAATAAACCTGTGGCTCAGTTTTCAATATTTTATTAAATAAGCATGTCTTTAATGGGGAAATGAAGGGAATTAATCCCGCTGTTTTAATTGGTTGGCACTGAATGCACCATGGCTAACCTGCGCCTGGTTATATTTGCTTGTAGAGGACATATTCCCTTGCAAATCTTGTGGCATTTGGTATCGAAGTGAGAGGAATTTGCAAGCCCATCTCATGTACTACTGCAGTGGGAGGCAAAGAGAGGGGCCTCAGCTGTCAGAGGAGAATGAAGATAGTGTTCAGCAGATATCCAGTGTCTGCCCCTTTCCGCAGTGCACCAAAAGTTTTTCTAATGCAAGAGCTCTGGAAATGCACCTAAATTCTCACAGTGGTAAGTGCCATATATCTTCCTGTATCACCTTCTAGATTTAACTATTCTAAGAATTAATCACTGTAAACATTCAGTGGATCAATGTCTCTCCAAATATATGCAAGCATTGGGTGTATATACTACTAAGATGCCAACAGTTTCTGATGTATATTCCATGCCATGCACCTTTCTCATGTAAGCAGTGTCATTTCTGTAATCTACTTGTCTTTATTTGAATGTTCTCTGTCTTTCTCTTAAAGCGTGCATTCACACATACAGTCAGCATTTCTTTACTGGCAAAGGTATGTTGAGGAATCCGGACACATTAGAACACTGCTTGGTCTCTCGATTGTCAGGCTTTCACCCACCAAACATTAGTCTCCTAGACCACAGTCTTTACCTACACTCTTTGACACTCAGTGGAGAGAGACACACTGTCAAAGACCAAGTCTTCCCAATACAGGATCTCAGAGTCCTAGAGTAGGCTTCTAATCTTAAGGCAGGAGACTTTCAGGAGTAGAATTAAGAACTCTTGTGTACTTTTTCCAAGCTACTTGTTCCATAACTTCTAAATGTTCCTTTCCTTCTTTATAAAACGGGGATAGTATTTCCCTTGTCCATGTTTTAAAAAATAATACCGGACTTATGGAAAGAAGGATTAAAAAATTCCTATGATTAAAAATCTGGGACTTAGCAGGGATTTTATCTTGCTCCCTGAAGATTCTGTGAATGTGCTATTTAAATTTGTTTTGAATTAGGTCAGAACTCACAGGTAATGAGTTTTTAGAACATTCTGCATTGGAGTTTCTGTTAGCACACAAAATCTGCAAATAAGAAAGACTGCCATATCAGGTATGGGTATGTTGGCTGTCTAGTGTACAGAACTGTGTTTGGAAAGAGACAAGGGCCTTCCAGGAGGAGTTCGTGCTCCTCCTGCTAAATAGGTGGTGTCTAAAGATCACTAATGCGTGCTTTATTCACAGAAAGCCTGTTTCAGCTGCAGTGTGAAAATGGAACACTCCTGGGGAAAAGGGGATCTGTTCTGTTGACGTGGTGAAGTAAAAAATGTTCCTCTGATATTTAGGCAGCAATTACAAATCTAAACGGCATAATGCTGCCCCTTTTTTTTTTCTCCCAAATTGTGGAGATGTCACAATGTTTCTTCTTCTGGTGCTTTTCTAATTATAATTTCTTTATTTGAAAAGAAAAGAAAGTACAGAGACTGTGTTATAGAAGACATCAAAAGACATGTTTGAGTACACAAAAGTTAGTAAACTTTCCATAACACCTCAGCTCTGGCACAATGTAGAAGCATTTGTATCTAACCTGAAAATTAAAGAGATCCCTTGCCTCCCCACCCCGGTCTTTAGGCATTGCTAATCAGTGCATTTATCTCATAGAAATCAGTGCCTCAGATAATGTGTTTTGGCTTTTTATTTATGCATGGGAGGAGTTGAGTAGCTCCCAGAATAAGACTAGAAGAAGGAGTGTGCTGAGTGAGGAACTTCCTTGCATAAATGATATTGACAACAAGTAGCCATTCCTTTAGAGGTCAGACCTTTTTATGCTTCCAGGTCTTAACTCTGAATATCAGACTATAGCCATTTTCTGTCTCTCTTGCCTTGCAAATATTTGGATGTTTGGTGAACAGTGGAACAGCTTCAACAAGAGCAAGTGAATGCAGCCCAAAATGTCTTACAGCCTGGTAATTAAAATCTGGTGCTTCTGGAAGATAGGAGCTTCATTTCCCCCCAGGCAGAGGGAGATTGTGAAATCCTAGTCATTGTGTGAAAGAAGGGTTGCTTCAGCTCTTTGCAGTCAATAAGATACAGTTGGTGCAGAGAAAGTTTGTAGCCATGAACTGTGTGTTAATGATCATATCATCTTGCAATCTAGAATTAAACATCTACGTTCCTTGAGAGTCATAGATCTCAGACTTGCGCTGAATTTAAAGTAAGAATTTTTAGGAATTTATTAAATCAAAGACTAAAACTCAGGTCTCCCCCTCCTTTTTAATCATAAACTAGTCAATTGAGTCATACTTGTACTTTTTCAGATCCAATCGATCTTTAATTCTAGACAGATTATAAAAAGGTAGAACAGCTTCTGCAATAGGATTGAAAACTTCTTCCTCCAAATACCTTGTAACCTAGTGCTGTGTTTGCTTCAGTCTCTGTCACAGTTCCAGCTGTATCAGACCTACATTAGCAGGGAGTGTGGAATCTAGATGCATTTAGATGGAGAGTCTGTACAGACACTCCACCATGACTATATCACATGATGAAGAAGTATATGAAAAACCATCTTGTGGCAGTGGAGGAGCTAAAGCCTCTAATTGCCCTCCTGGTGAAAAAGTGCCTGACAGGCAAAAAGTGCTTATTAAAGTGCTATATATATCTTCTCAGTTCTGGCTTCTGAGGCCCAGAGTAGTTCAAATTCTAAATGCATCTCACAGATGGGAGATTGATGGACACTAGGAGTGAAGTGAGGACCTCCAGGCCTGACAGAATGATAGAAGGACTTTCCACAGATTGAGCCACAGTATTCTTACAGCTTTATATTGTTCCACTACCACAAACCTGATCTAAGTGACCAAGGGGTATGTGTGTGGGTAGACAAAACAAATACCTACGTTTGATTTAGACTTAAAATATCCCTACTGATTATTTCTCAGTTTTTATCATCTAACAAGTAATCGGAATCAGTGTTGCCACAAGAGAAAACTTACC
This sequence comes from Dromaius novaehollandiae, assembly GCF_036370855.1. Lineage (NCBI taxonomy): Eukaryota > Metazoa > Chordata > Aves > Casuariiformes > Dromaiidae > Dromaius > Dromaius novaehollandiae. The sequence goes on along the minus strand of NC_088099.1, from coordinate 141,627,224 downwards.
TCTTTTTAAGCATTTTCAGCTTCAAAATATCGCAAAACATGTTTTTTGCTTGAGCAATGATTGTAAGGCGTTTTGGAATGTGCTGTTCTAGTTAGGGAGAGCTGTTACGATTCCGTAAGGAAAAGGTGTTGTATTACAGCAGTAGCTGCCTACAGCCATTATATGTGGCAGAAAAAATGCTGGTGAAGCTGTATCTTATTCCTCCTGCTCCCTTCACAACGAACTCAACTCATCCGTCATCTCTGATGAGGACAGTTCTGTATCCTGTTCCCAAACTACAGTCTTCAGTCTCTCCCCTCCCAGTCAATTCGTGCAAGCAAAGAGCTGAGCATGAATAATGAAAATCATTGGAAAACTGCTTCTCTCAGTCTGTGGCTTGCAGGCACCCTCAGAGTTCTAGGGCTATAGCTCAAAAAGCCACATAACAACCTTGAGCCCCTTGACCTTGATGTGCTCTCTCTGCATTCCAAATGTCCAGTGATCGTGTATGGGGAACCTTATGTCCCCCATAGTTAAAACTGCAATTTCTAGGACTTCTCCATTTAGAATAAGTCCAGTCTATTTTTGTTGTTCTTTTGTTCTTCCTTTCCCTTCATCTATGCTTAATATATACAGAAACTAACGTATTTCAAAGCAGAGTGAAAGTCTGGGAATCTCCTCCTTCCCTCAGTTCAGGGAAATGAGATTCTGAACCAGTCCAAGTATTTCTAGAGTGACTAGTATGTATGCAAGATTTCTTTTCTCATCAAAAGAAAGTTAGTAGTTCTTACTGGTTTTGTGCTTTCTGTGTAACTGATTTTCCTGTATACTTCATGAACAGAAAAATGGTCACTTTAACTTGCATTTTACTTTTTTACTTATCTGTCTTTTCTATAGGAGTGAAAATGGAAGAATTTCTCCCGCCAGGTGCTAGTTTGAAATGCACAGTTTGTACTTACACTGCAGACTCAGTGATTAACTTTCATCAGCACCTGTTCTCACATCTTACTCAAGCTGCCTTTAGATGCAATCACTGCCACTTTGGCTTCCAAACTCAGAGGGAGCTACTGCAGCACCAAGAGTTACATGTCTCTGGCAACAAGATTCAGAGAGAAAGTGACATCGAACACTCTCCAAGTGGAAACGAAGAAGGTTTACAGCCAGCAGCCGACATGCTGAGCAGAAACGATGTTCCCCAGAGCCAAAAGACCATGCAGACTAAAGATGCAAGTTCTGATACAGAGCTTGATAAATGTGAAAAAAAGACTCCGCTCTTCCTTCCAAACCAGAGGCCAGAAACACAGCCTGCAACAAATAAGCAAAGTTTTTCATACACTAAAATAAAATCCGAACCATCCAGTCCGAGACTTGCCTCATCGCCAGTTCAGCCCAATATCGGCCCTTCTTTCCCAATGGGACCTTTTCTTTCCCAGTTTGCTTTTCCCCAGGACATCACTGTGGTTCCTCAGGCTTCAGAGATACTAGCCAAAATGTCTGAACTGGTCCATCGAAGACTGAGGCATGGAAGTAGCAATTATCCTCCTGTAATTTACAGTCCTTTGATGCCAAAAGGGGCTACATGTTTTGAGTGTAACATAACATTCAATAATTTAGACAACTACTTGGTACACAAAAAGCATTACTGCAGCAGCCGATGGCAGCAGATGGCGAAGTCACCAGATTTTTCCAGTGTTCCAGAAAAAATGCCAGAAGCCGTAAGTCCCAGTAATGGTCAAAGCTCTATAAACATCCTGAATACAACTCCTCACACATCTGATCCTGAGAATCAGCTTCTGCAGACATCTTGCATAAACTCTTCCAGTGTTTTAGATTTGATTGGGCCAAACAATAAAAGTCATGATAAAGACTTTACAGCACCAGCTAAGAAATTGTCAAGTGCAAGCAATGGTGATGAGAAGATAAATGGAAAACCTTCTGATGTGAAGAATCCCAACACGCCTTTAGTAGAAGGGGAGAGTGATCCCAATAAGACCACATGTGAAGCTTGTAATATTACTTTCAGCAGACATGAAACCTACATGGTCCACAAGCAGTATTATTGTGCCACTCGGCATGATCCCCCACTGAAGAGGTCTGCTTCCAACAAAGTGCCTGCCATGCAGAGAACGATGCGTACCCGGAAGCGAAGGAAGATGTATGAGATGTGCCTGCCAGAGCAAGAGCAAAGGCCACCACTAGTTCAACAGCGATTTCTAGAAGTTGCTAATCTTGGCAATCCTTGTACTTCTACTCAAGAGTCAACAGAAGGCCTTGGAGAATGTTACCATCCACGATGTGATATATTTCCAGGAATAGTCTCGAAGCATCTGGAAACATCACTGTCTATTAACAAGTGTGTTCCAGTTTCAAAGTGTGATACTCCACACTCTACAGTTTCTTGCTTGGAGATGGATGTGCCAATAGATCTCAGTAAAAAGTGTTTATCCCAGTCAGAGAGGACATCCACTTCTCCTAAAAGGCTGCTGGACTACCATGAGTGCACAGTATGCAAGATCAGTTTTAACAAGGTAGAGAACTACCTTGCTCATAAGCAGAATTTTTGCCCTGTCACTGCCCATCAGCGTAATGACCTGGGACAGCTCGAAAGCAAGGTGTTTCAAAACCCAGAAAGTGAAAGAAACAGCCCAGATGTCAGTTATGAAAGAAGCATAATCAAATGTGAGAAAAATGGAAACTCGAAACAGTCCTCTCCTAATGGAAACTTATTTTCAACACACTTAGCAACACTTCAAGGACTAAAAGTCTTTAGTGAAGCGGCCCAGCTTATTGCTACAAAAGAAGAAAACAAACATTTGTTTCTTCCACAATGCCTTTACCCTGGAGCAATAAAGAAAGCTAAAGGAGCAGATCAGCTTTCTCCATATTATGGAATAAAGCCAAGTGATTACATTTCTGGTTCTCTTGTCATTCATAATACTGATTTAGATCAAAGCACAAATACAGAAAATGAATCTCCTAAAGGCCAGACTCCTTCAAATGGATGTGCTGTGCAGAAGAAAGAGTCTCTTCCATTATTGCCAAAAAACCGAGGCATGGTAATAGTTAATGGGGGACTAAAACAGGAGGAAAGACCTGCAGCAAACCCACAACAGGAGAACATTTCCCAGAATCCTCCGCATGAAGATGGGCACAAGTCTCCTTCCTGGATCTCTGAGAATCCTTTAACTGCAAACGAAAATGTCTCTCCAGCAATTCCTACAGCAGAGGAACAGTTGTCTAGTATAGCAAAAGGAGTGAATGGTTCTACCCAGGCCCCAACCAGTGGAAAATACTGCCGACTGTGTGACATCCAGTTCAACAATCTTTCAAACTTTATAACTCATAAGAAGTTTTATTGCTCGTCACATGCAGCAGAACATGTCAAATGAAACAATCGGTCACCTTTGGTACCTGTGTTTAGCTTATTGTTCCATACAGTCTAAAGAAAGCTGTTTGAATTACATCTGGACAATCAGGAGATAATTCACTATTGCTGAGTTGAAGACTTAAAGGTGTAATTTCATTACAGTCCATTAGTAAAGTGTATTATTGGTGCCATTTTCAAAAATATTAATTTATTTTACCAGCAGTATTCATAGCTGTAGTTATGTTATTTTTTATTTAAAAACTTTATATTAAAGTCATTTGTAATGTTATTGTATAGTTATTGTGTAGCACATATGGTTTGCACTGTATAGTAGATTTTAAAGAAAATAGTCACAAACAATACAGAAAAGCATTTTAGAAATAGCTTCAAAAGCACTTGTGTATCCTGATTTTTTTTCTTATATGCTGTTGCAGTTATATGTATATGCTAAAATATAACTTGCAAAGAAGTTTCAACTATGCTGTAAAGTTCGCCTTAAAATTTCAATTTTTTTGAACAATTGGGCTCAGTTTGCACTTTATATTTTAGCAGATACAGTACCTTAGTCATTAGGCTTTGCATTTGTATGTAGCAGTATGTTTCTGTCCACTTTCTTAATCTGAAACGTACGTTAAATGAAGATGGCAATTTTTTTCTTGTATAGTACTTGTATTTTCTTTCGCTGATGCATCTCTGTCTCAATTTTTAAACCTTTGCTGTTAAATGCAATACTTTATAAAGAATGAACAAAATTACTGGAAGCAGTATTGTAAGTAATGAGGTCATATCAATCAGTTTTATCTTTTGAAAGGCACAGTCTAAAACAAAACCCTAAACTCAATGCTGCAATTATGAATCTAATTCATATATATGATATATTTAAATATAAGAGTAGCAATACTGCAACTGGTGATCACAAAGATAATGTTCTACTTCTGATAGAAAGGATTTCTCAACAAATGTTGTTACTATGCATGTATATGGATGGAATAAAATTCCAGATCATTGGAGATGTTTGGCAGTAATTTCTTTAAATTTGTTTTGTTTTGTTTTTCAGTGAGGATTTAGAGCTCACAAACTAAAGAATCTCTTAGGAGTGGGTTAACATTGCCCTCTCTTCAATGGAAGCAAAGTGTTTAAAGAGAAAATGAGCACAAAGGATGCCTCCACTTCGAGGGAGCCCTTGCTGGCAGGTTACTAACACAACTAAGTCTAAGGCAACCTAGTGAACTAAAATGTAAAATGTGAAAGTCTGAAACCAAGAAGGCTGCTTCCTCTATTGGAGCTAAGGAAGACATACGTCCCCAGAGAACTGGTGCAGTACTTCTGTATGCCAAAATCAGTTAGACAGTCTGCTCCGTAATACCTGTGGCATGATTCTTTAGCTGCTCAGTGGTCTTAAGAAAAGCAAATAACATTTGTTTAAAATGAGTAACAGTTTACTCCACTAATTCTATATATAAATACTATTTAATAATTTATGTTACATTAAAGGCTGAACTTATGCACAGTTAACACCTTACACTTGCAGTTATTCTCCTGTGCACAGCTTTCATAAAAAAATTATGACTATAAAAGTGAACTATTGATGCATTTTTCATCCTACAAATTTGAAAGCAAGACCATGATGTGAATGTGTCACATAAACAGTTGTAGTTAATTTAGTTCCTGTATCAGTCAAAGCACCAACACAAAATCAAATACATGAAAGGATGATATTTCAGCTAAGCAGCCAGTTGGAGTCTAGCACAACAGTATGCAATCCCACTGGCTTTTGGCAACCCTGTCCCTGTGTGCTTTAGAACTGAATCCATCCTTTTTTATCTGCAAGTGTAGAAGAACACATACATGTGATCCAGTAAGTGATTCAAAAAATATAAAAACACTGCAAAACCTGGTGACTACCAGGGCTTTAAAGATAGAAACAAGATGCTTGCTGTTGTGCTAATTCTTTCTCTCAGCAAAGCTAGGGGGGGCTTTACATTAATTTCAGTAGAACCAAAATTGGTCCTGTAGCGAATACTTTAGCTAATATGTCTTGTGAAGAAGGAAAAGCATTACAAATTCAAGGAGAATAAAAGAGATTAATCATTCATCATAATAAATTAAACATTTATTAGAAAATATCACACCAGTACATCTAACACTCCACAATCTTTCAGAGAGATGGTACATTTTGACCTTTTTGGTGGCAAACATTGATTTGAAGGTTATCCATCACACAAAACTGGTCTAAAGATCTAGATGATTAAATCTAGATTGAATTGTGCTAATTCTGAAAGATCTACCTGCATATTCGTGGTTATTACTTGAAACATAGACCAAAACTTGTAGGTGAAGTAAGTTGGTCAGAAAGCCACAGGTAGTGTAACTTAGATTTGCCAAACTCCATGAGCATGTTTATACCATGAGCTAGTAGAGGAGAATACCGCAGGAAAAGGGAGTACCTAGCTAAAAAGTGGTGTCAAAAGGGGAAAGCCTTAACACAGAACATTGCTGATCTGCATATGCTGAGGATACCTAATATATTGCATGTATTGCAAAGCTAAATTAAAGCCTGGAATGTGGTATTATTTTCTTCCCACTGGCTAGTCCATTTGCTTTCACACTATAGAATAGACTCGATGGCATATTCTCCTTATAAATCATATATTTGGTTGATCAGTCCCATTTTTACAGGTTCAAAACCAGCACAACCTGTTCATTTTTGTGGACAAAGTTACATGAATTTGACATGGACTACATTTCACTCACTTCACTGGAGCATCTGGCAACTCTGAAATATGCTGAACTCTGAAGTATGCCATCACACTCTCTGAAGGTATAACTTTACATTAACTAAGTAGGTAGCAAGTATGGATTAGTGACATTTTATTTCTTATCTATTCGTTAAAAATAAAAAGCATTTAATAAAGGTAGCTACTCATAGAGCTGGTTTGGGGAACCATATTTTCCCGTAACCTTTACACATGATTTTCCATTTTTAAAATTTTCTTTATTGCACCCATTTCTTTATTTGCTTGTTTAAAGTAAGAACATAAACTTGGGCAGCAGGAAATACCTTTTACATCTCTTGGGCAAGTTTGCACAATGCTGCTATAATCCCAGCTGGGCAGGGTGAGGTGGTTAGACACATCTGTGCTATAAATAATAAATATTATTTACAAAAATAAACTACTTACAACTATTTTCTGACCAAATGATTATTTTTATTATCTACAGATTACACATTTTTTCAAAGTGATTTTAAAACAGTTAAACTATCAATTACTAACAACTCCTGTTGTTGGTAGGGCTCTTCCCTGTTTTTGCTTGTGAGCTTTTTTAGGTTTATTAATTATTTATCAAATCATCTACACAAAGAGAGACCATTTTTAGTGCATCTTTAATATCTGAAAGTAAGCAGGAAGTAGATTACTTCAGTTACATGGTTTAGATTTGCTAATTCATCAGCTGGAGTCAGTGAATAAATCTTTGGGGCTATCAAGTGGAGATGAGTATCTCAAGAAAAGGCATTATAATATTTCCTGGTTTTATGATATAAAAAATAAAATTCCTACATATGAAGGCCTGATATTTAAAAGAGTTGATTCCTATCTGACACCTGGTCTACTGATTGTCTGGCAGATTTTGCATTTGACTTTCTGGCTTTTTAAGAAAAAAAAGCTTATTATTCACAGAGCCTCCCATCCACATGCAGTTCTAAGGACCAGCATTGTGGCCACATCCCTGCCAGCTCGCTCACTTGCATCTATTCCATAATTCTGGCTTTGAAAAACCGATGTGAATCCCCATGCATATAACAACTTCTACATGTTTGTTACGCAGTCTTTCTCATCTCCATCCAATATTTGAATGTTTTACATTATGGTCACTTTTTTTATTTTAACCATAAATCAGGTGGACATGCCTAACGCAAGCAGTAAAGGGCTTTGCTACAAACTGATGTCTGTTTGTCTTGAATTAACTGTAGTAGCATTAAGGTTCGGATGACATTTTCTCCCTGCTACAAATAGTTATAAAGCCATATTGTAGATATTTACCATGGATCCCTGCTGCTAACTTTCTCAGTCTCTATTGACTACATTCACTGTCTGACACTGTCCACAGTAATAAAGTAGTCACATCCCAAACACAGTCTGAGAGGATGCTTCAGTAGGTGATTGTCCCCGTGTACAAGAAATGATGTACCATTGAGAAATGCAGTAGGAAAACAATAAAACACTTAAAAAAAAAGATGTAGAAAGAAAAAAATGAATATCAAAGCCAGAGTCATCAGCCAGGTGAGGTGGAGGAGGGGTAATTTTTTTTTTCTGAATGGAAATAAGCTATGAAACAGAATTCATTCTAAGATGTTGGCTGAGGTAGAGTTAATAACTTTGAAGAGAAGGCTGAAAGAAAATAATGTGGTGAGTACAATGGAAGAAGAGTGGTGTGGGATAACCTAATTGAGGAGCAGAAAAGATAAGGAAAAGGGGAATCAGCATTTTGTTAGCCTGAAGAGTGTAAGTATGGGAGCTCTGATGCTTGCACAAGGCAGCAGTTAGGAAGTATCAGCACTACAAAAACACTGGGTGCATCCCAGGAGGCCCATGAACATGATGGCCTATTGAGAGCAGCTAAAAAACTGATGAAACAAAAGAGTTGGAAAATCACTCCCAAGTGCTAACCACTACCAGTGCAGATTCTGGCACTTGGTCATCTCCTGCTCCCCGGGGCTGACAATGAAGATGGGAACAGCAGCTCTTCCCACCTTCCAGATCCCGTTCACAGCTGAGGCACTGCCTTGCCAAGAGCTGTCAGGAAAGACACAACACAGGATAGATGAGTTTGACCCTATTGTAAATAAGAGGTAAGTCAGATACCCAAGCTTCAGTTATGTTAGCCTACAGGGAACATGCCTGGTCCTCTCATCTGAAGCCTTCCATGTAGATCATTGATAGCACTTTGCATGTAGACCCTTTGGGGCCATAGCAGAAAGAACTAAAATAATAATGATGGTATTTGCATGTGGAGTGAAATAGAGCACAGTGAGGGGAGGGGGGCAGGAAATTTGCACTCAGATAATTAAAGCTTCTGGTAACGTGAATACAAAAGATGAATGAATTGTGATTGCAAGCGTCGGACAAGAACTTCTGTGCCAGGATGAACAGGCAACATTAACTCTGAGACTTCCAGCTTCTAAATACATGTTTTTGCAACTATACTATTTCTTTAGCATGTGCTTTAGTATGTGTTTGTGTCCATGCATATATACTCAGACACGCACGTGTAGGTATACAAAACATATACAGAGATGAGCAAGAGAGGGAAAGAAGCTAAACTAGATTAAAAAATAAGATCAAGCAGATAAATGAGGTGATTAGACAAATTCTTTGTTTGCAGAAGTAATAGTCAGACCCTTTAATCCTCATTGCTTAGGTAACTGGCACCCTGTGGCACATAGTAGGGGGATGACACATTCTCTTCCAAATGCAGATGTGCTTCTGGGGATATTACCCTCTGCCCTTTCTGCTCTCAGCTGCTTGGCACAGTTCCCAAAGCAAGGTATTTGCTCCTACCTGCCAACTCATGCACTCGTTTTTTCCATCTGCCAGAATAGCTGCTTTTGTAATTAAGGGTCTTGTTCTGTTCTTTTGTCTTTTTCTTTTTTCTTTTTTCTTTCTTTTTTCTTTTTTCTTTTTTTTTAGTTTAATCTGTCTTGAATCAATGTCCCTGATACAGGATGGAGGCGGGTGAAATCAGCTGCCTGAGCTAGCATATTGCAGATGGCAGCAGTCTCCACCAGCAAGGCGAGGAGAAGCAGCTGCAGCAGTCAGTGCTTCAGCCAGCTCTGCTGCAGAGCAGTGCCTGAGTGAGCCCCCGCAGAGCACCGTCCTGCAGCATTCGCAGGACTTACTTAAAAACCTGAGCCTGATAGGAACTTTTTACAGCACAACTAATAACAAAAACACTAACTCCCACACACATTGGTTTTGTCTTTAAGTGAATATGTCTATGAATGACAGTTCTTCCTTTCAGACTTTTGGATAGGGTGCTGAGTAAGGAAAGTCACTAGTGTGATTAATAGAACTGGATAAACCTGAAAATATTTTAGAAATAGTTTTCATCTCAATTTTTCCAGTTCTAGTTGTTTTTACTCAAGCTGAAAAGTCAGGACAATACGATCCTGTGGTGTTGGCTATATGTAAACATAATCGCCTTTCAGGACCACTAGCATCATTATTGTTTTGAAAGCGCATCTGTTATCCAAACATTTTTCTCCTCAATTATTCACACACACTAATAATTTCCTTATTTATAAGAAGAGAAACTTCTGTGTGCCAGAAGATCTGTCCTGTAGCTGTGACCAGCTGATACAGAACAGATTGCAGAAACCACAGTCCTCAATCTACATCATGACAAAAGCAGTCCTGCTACTCCCACGCTTTTTTGAAGTAGGAGCCACAAGGGCAGTAAATGGAGAAGCTGAGATGTGAAATGGCAAGAGATCTTCAAGTCTATTTGGCCCTAAAAGAGTGTCCCTGCATGGCTGGTTTATTCAGTTAACTTGGGAGGATTCACCTTCAATTCATTTGCGTTCTCTTTTTGAGTAAGACTTGTTAAACCCCTGGCAACTTGATTTTTAGGAGGATATGGGGAAAGTACTACCGGGCTGACTATGCTGGCTTTTTGCCAGAGGGAGAACAAACTGCCTCTTTTGGTACTTTGACATTTTTGATCTAGTGCTAATTCTGATGAACCTACCCCAAAGAGATACATTTGTGGACTCTAATAAAAGACCTGTAGGCTCAAAGACTGATTAAAGAAGAAAACTGTTTAGCGAGAAGCTGGCTCAGCCTTTGATTGAACTTTCTATACCGGGGTAAGCATGCAAACGGAAAGGGACATGTCCATTTACTGCCACAAGTTTTCAAAGCAGAAAAGAAAAGGACCCCCGCCCTTAATAGATCTCTTTGAACAAAAAGAACAAGTAAGAAGAATTTGAAAAATCCATTTGGATGGATAATCTTCAAACTCTTCTCTAGACCAAAGGAAGGAGACTGTGCAGATTTAACTTATGGAAAATTAGTCTAAAAATCTCATTCCCCTTTCAGTCCCTTAAAACTAAAAGTACAAGTCACAGTTGGGCTGTATAACACAACAGAAACAAGGTGCAGGGTGCTGGGATGCAGCCATTTGTAATGGTGGGTTACCCTAAACGCACTTGCCACACAGTGTTTCCCAAACCCTTAGTCTCCCAGGCCTCTCGCAGCTCAGCCAAGTGACTAAGGTCCCATGCACTGACAAGTACCTGCCTATGCCTGTGACAGCTGTTCTGACAGCTGCTCATTGGCACTCTTAGCCTCCAGCAGAAACAGGGTTATTCATATCAGATCAGCCCTGGGTGGAAGGGAAGGAAACTTTCCAGAGAGGCAAGTATACGAATGGTTACTGCTGGCCAGCTGACACTGCACAGCTTGCTCCCCCAAGGTAACTTGCTCATTTGGTTTATAAGCAATACAATATTGATTTTAAAGAACTGAGCATCTAAAATGCAAAGAGCTACCTATTGGGAGGTGCAAAAATAAGAGAGGAATTTATGCTTTTAGAATATTTTCAAAATAGTAAGTTTTCCTTGGTGCTTTGCAAATTATTCCTCAAATACATGCACAAAAATAACAAAGATAGCTTTCCCATTTTATTATGGCATAAACACACTTTGATTCTTGGTGTTCGGATCTTGTAGGAGGAGAAGGGATATGTGCAAGGGAAGAAGGATATTTTAGCACAAGAAATCTTGAGGTAAAAATGGATTTACCAATGACATGTCCCTTCCCCTAGGACTGCCTCTTTCAGCCCTCCAACCCTCAGCCTGGATTTCTGTCCACACTCCTGAGGTATCGCACCCTTATATGCAGTCTACCACCAGTGGAGACACATAGGCACTCTCCTGTCTAAAAAACAGTTTACACACACACAGCTGGCCCTCATCTCCTCCAGTAAAAGTCCTTTTGTTAGAGGTGTTGTATAACTCCATGTGTCTTGCACACACACACACACACACACCCCGCTCTGTAAATACTGGCCCCTTAGTCAGGGCATTAGTCAGTTGACCACTTTGCACAGAAAGATTTCCGAATGGGAGAACCCTTTGAAAGAGTGGGTCAGATGCACCCTTTGAATGACACTATTGAGAGTGTTAATGCTCACTTTTTATGTAATAACCTAGTACTCCTCCAGGAACTGGGGGAGCTGGGTTCATTTAGCTGCACAGCCCTCGCCAGCTCTTCTGGCTCTCTGGAGAATCCCACCATTCACGCAAGGGCGGCTATGGGGACGGAGAGGAGTCAGCATCGCTACTTCTCCTCTTAAACCCATGTTATTCTTCAAAAAAGAGTGAGAGGGAACTTTCATGTCCACTTGTGGAACTAAATGTTGTAATTACATGAGAAATGTTGATGTGATTTCACTTATTTAAACTTTACTGTGTGAGAGAGTCCCTTTGTCCACTTGTGACAGCCACTTCACAAGCAGAGAATTTGCAGGTATCTATCTTCTCCATGAATAGCATTCTATGTTCCTTTTTCCCTAATCAGAAAAAAAAAATACATCAAAATATATCACAGCTTATATCTGCCATATTAGATTTGACAATGATATTTACAATGAAAAAAATAAGGTTAATGCAAAGTATTCAGCTTGCAGGTATGCATTATACCTTCCTGATGGGAAACTGGTCTGTGTGTGCACTTGCCAGCCACTTATTGCGGTAAATTGATACTATTCATAAATACCACATTTGCTTTAAGATTATGACAAACACAGTTAATACCAATAACCAGCAAAATTAAAATAGAATACATTCTTAGATGATAAAAATGCCTGTTTTCTTTCCCAAGCAATGAATTTCAACCCCTTCTTATCACTTGATAATATTTAAAAAAAAGAGAGAGAGAGAAAGAAAAGTTGTGCAGCTTTGTCCAGTGACACTTGTTAGCTCTTACTCTGCACTCTCCAGGATCCCGCTCTGGCTGCATGGCCGCTGTGGAGAAGAGTTCAAGCACGTCCTATAGATGTGCAGAACAATCGGCAGCAGTGGAGTGAGAGATGTGATGCAGGCGCAGATAAAAATAAATGACCTGTTTCATTACAGTAAACAGTCTGATGCAAAATGCAGCATTCTGAAAACATGAATTACCCTGCTATCTGAAGTTCTTTTAGAAGTAGAGATGAGGTAAAGTTAGTACTCTGCGGAGTACCAAAACCCCTTCTCTGGAGAATTACCTACCACCACTAACAAATCACCCATAAAAATTCAGGTCAGGCATTTGGAACCTACATCTAATGCTAAGAAAACTCCCATTGAAATGAATTATGGAATCATTCACTACAATTGCAGTGTCTAGAAATAGATAAAAGAAAATATGTCTTTGTGACCTTTATACAGGTTCTGCTGCATTTATATACTATACAAACAGTTTCTTTTGTGTGTGAGAGCACTGGCTGTAGAGCTGTATAGTAGGAGCCACTACCTCCCCATAAATATAGAGGAAACTTCAGATAGCTGGAGACATGTCCCAGAAAAATTAATGTCACAGAGTCAGTGAGGTTGGAAGGGACCCCTGGAGATCATTTAGCCCAACCCCTCTACTCAAAGCAAGGTCAGCTAGAACAGGTTGCACATGACAGTGTCCAGCTGGGTTTTGAATATCCCCGAGGATGGAGACTCCACAACTTCTCTGCAGAAGTCTGTCAGGTTGGTCAGGCAAGATTTGCTCTTCATTAATCCATGTTGACTAGTCCCAATCACCTTCCTGTCCTTTATATGTCTGGAAATGGTTTCCAGGATTATTTGCTTCATCACTTTTGCAGAGATTGAGGTGAGGCTTACCAGTCCTGCATTCACCTTCTAGGCTTTCTCGAAGATAGGGCTGACATTTGTTTCGTTTTTTTTTTGTTTGTTTTTTTTTCCCAGTCTTCAAGAACCTCCCCAGATCACCATGACCTTTCAAAGATAATCGAGAGTGGCCTCTCAAGGACATCAGCCAGCTCCTTCAGCACTCGTGGGTATATCCCATCAGGGCCCATGGACCTATGTTTGTCCAGTTTGTTTACATGTTCCCTAACCTGCTCCTCTTCCACTGAGGGTGTCTGCCTTGCTCCTGACTTTCCCACTGGTCTCAGGGCCTGGGATTACTGAAGACAAATCTTACCAGTAAAGATCAAGGTGAAGAAGTCATTGAGGACCTCAGCCTTTTCCATAACCCTTGTCCCCTGCCCCATCCAGCAATGGGCCCACATTTTCCCTAATCTTCTTATTGCTGTTGATTTACCTTTAGAAGCTCTGCTGCCCTTCACAGCCCTCACCAAATTCAACTCCAAATGGGCTTTGTCTATCACCTTCTCAAATGACCTACATTTCACTTTTTCTTTGTATGTCTTCTTGCTCTTGGGCATCTTCACAGGCACTCTGTACCTTGTTCTCCTGGACCATGATGTCAGTTACAGCAGTGGAAATTCGGATTAGTTTTGTACAGAGTCAGCAAGGTCTTCTGGATGATCAGCAGCATAACTTATAGCAGCAGCAGGCATATAGGATGTGTGTGCAGTCATTGTTTCAGTGCCTCCAAAACTGCCATGGAATGAGAAAAGGTCCATGTTTAAATAGAGTGGGATCCACATCCAAAGTTTATAATTATCTATATGTTCTGTCATATCCTAACTCCCAGTAAGCTGTAAAGCCCATTTTTCACTCTATCTCTTCCAGGAGTCTTAGTAATACCACCTTTATTTTTTTCCCCATTTTTCCTTTTGCTCCTTCTGCTTTTCAGTTTTCCTTTTCTCCTTAATTTTGATCTCCCACTTACCTTCATTCAGAGCTTTTGGCCAAATAAATCCAACTTCCAAGGAAGCAAAGAGAAAGATAACAAAGCCATAGGATGGCATTAGAAAAGTGAAAGCAAGAGTGACCAATTTTTACCCTGATCATTATGGGCATGGACTCTAAGGTTACCTCAGCCTCGCTTTAAATGAATTGCTGGCTTCACTGTACCAAGTGGGAGAAGTTGAAGTGAAACAGATTTTAACTGTGTCTTGGAAACCTGGTAGTCATCTCTGCTCTATATTTCTCCAGTGCCCAGTTTCGGCTTGGCTGAAAATGTATATGTAAAAGAAATACAAAATAATTGACAGCGAGGTGAGCAAAAAATTCAGATCTGCACATTCCTAAACTTGGAAAAGTTTGCATTCAAATTAAGACTAGGAACTCAGCCTATTTCTGTCACCATATCCCAAACCCCATATGACAAAATCTAGAAACAGAATATAGACATGCTTTTTAAAAGAAAGGCAGTTTTGTCTCAGAAGGCTCATGAAGGACAAGGTGATTTTTCTCCAAGGGCTTTGTTGATATTCTTTCAGACCCTTACTAAGGAGTAGGTTTGTTTTTTCTCTTTAATTATCATGTTCTCCCTCTGAACACTCCAGTAAAATAGTCTGTTCATAAGAAAGTTCACTGTACTGTCTTGGTCAGAAAGCAAGTTCCATTTTGAACTTACATAAATTTACTCAGGAACAGTTTTTCCAGAGTTGTGCTCATCTAACAGATAAGCAGCAAGAACAAAACATCCTAGCCATTGTACAAACCATCAAGAATACATCAAAAATCTGTCTATCAACATTTATATTACAAATGAATGAATTAATATAGCTCTAGCAAGTTTTCAGTGAAAATAGGTGCAGTAACAGTCATGCTGTTCTTCATTTTCCATTAATCAGGCTAGATTCTTCTTTCAGTTTCACCAAATGGAACGGAATAACTTGTGCTTAATTCTAACTGAAGTTGCTCCAGACTTCTTCTGATGCTACTGAGGACAAAATGTGTTTCAGAAGCTGCAGTTAGCTTGTCTAAAACATGCTGCATATCAGCATTCTCATCAGAACTTAATTATTAAGATAATTTTCAAGTAATTAAAGAGCTTGTTTTTAAATGCAGTATGGATCAAGTGCCCCAACTACTGCCACATTCACATCTATTTTTTAAAATAAAGTAATTGCTAACTTGCTAAAAAGCCACTTACTTATACAATTATTTCCATAAAAGGAGACAGATCGTTCTCTGACTCCTTTATTTTCAGAAATGTATGTGACAACTGAACCCCACTTCCAGCCAACAGCTAGTGTCTGCTGCCAAGAGGGTGACTTTGCTGAGTTCAGTGTAAGAAAAGCACGAGCAGCTTTTGCTTTACATGAGTTTTATTTTTTCCCCTGGGCTGTCGCCAGTGGGGATTGATGCCATCAGCCAGGAGGACATGGGGGTGTGGGGTCACGCACTGCAAAGGAGGAACGTGTGTGCCTGGGGGGCCTGGGCACTAGAACTGGCGTAAATGACAGCACTTTCTGCATCTGAAAAATTCACTGTTTGGGAAGCAATGTGCATCTACGGAAACTTATCTTAGTGTCTGCTCAGGCCTCTTTCACCAGCTGGTTATACCCCTTCCAGCTTGTGGACCCTTATATAAGCAAGGGCAGCAGACACAAAAATTACATGCCTCCCGTCACTGCATCTAATCCAGTCTGGGACTTCACGTAGTTATGTCCTCCTCACACAATACAAGGTGCAGCCCTTCTTATCAGATACCGCAGGGCAACTGCTCCTCACTCTTAGCGAATGATACTTCTTTGGTTGGTTGCAATGTTTAAATGTCAGTGCCGATTTAGCTGCAAAGTTGCGGTAAAGGCTTCCTTACCTGAAGTTTCAGAAACATTGCCTTCCCACTTTGGGCAGGAGGGAAGGAATGAACCAATTTTTGTACATCCATAATTGTGCTCTTAGAGAAGATTGTGCTCTAGCAAAGTATGGGACTACTGTCTAGTTTAATAGGTATGTGAAAATTCATTTAAAAAAAATGTCAGCTGCTGGTCTGTGCTTCTCCCAAGGCACCTTTGGAAACTTTTTATGGTTTCTTAGGCGCTGTCTGAAATATTTTTGCAATCCCTTCTCGGAAGCTTCAATGAGGAAACCCTCTCGTTGAAGGCAAAGTGAGATGTGACACCTGGCCTCTGTTTAGAGCAAGGCCTAAGAAACAATGCATAATTTGAACAGTTCTAGGTGATGTTCTTCTGAACTGTGGTAACTTGTAAGAGAAATGGTCCCTTTCTGCAGTTGTCTGAGAGATAACTAAGATTTCCTAAGACCCTTTCAAAAACTTGTCACAAAAGCAATTCATTCAGGAAATGCTTTTAGTTCAGATTTGGTAGGGCAATATAATTATATGATGTAGGTATGGAACATATAAAATACAGAAGCTTGGCTTTAGGGGATACAACCACTGACACAGTGATGGGATCTCACTGGTTCAGTTACGAGCAGCTCAGATCCTGAGCAGTGGACATGTCTAAAAAAAGATTCTTCCTCAGGCATAAAGTATTATATGAATGCAAAGTATTGCTGTTTTCCAAACTTGGTGGTGGTGAATATTTTCTTCCTAAACAAGTAATCTAGTTTAAACAGGAAGCTTGGAAGTTCTTTATCTTTGATGAACAATATTTTGGTTTTATTTCAGTGTAAAGTAATTAAAGATAATCATTAAGAATCAACACACAAACTACAAACTAGTATAGATGACAGTTCCATCTTCTATGTTACAATTTTCAGAAGGCTGAAATATTTTCAGTATGAAAAGCACAAGTATACTGTGCCACCATGCTATTCCAGATGTCTGTTCAGCCTGTTAAATAACAAGAGGTCAATTTAATCAAGCCATTGAGGCAGACAAATGTAATGATATACCTACACTGCAAGTGTTTATTATGTTTGGAGGGTGCTTATGTAGTGGTCAGGCAAAGAGCAGCTCTGCACAGAGTAGGATGTATACTTTAGTGCTGAGGTTCAGGAAAAGGATTACATTTGAATTGCTTGCATGTGATTGCTTAAGAAAAAGCAATATGTTCTTGTAGAGGTGAAATGAAAGGCCTTACTTACCAAGATTGACTGTCTCTCAATAGCTCATCACCTAAACTTTTTCTAACAACAGCGAATGTCAGGCTGGAATCTTGAACAGAAGTAAATGACTTGTGGAGAAAACAGCGATGACCGTCTCGAATTTGAAAGTGAATTTCAATTGAGCAATGTTCCTTTTTTATTATTATTATTGTCAGACATCTAAACGCTTTGCAGTGGAACATCCATTTTTTGTGTAATACTCATGTTCAGTTTGAACATTTCCTTGAACTGAGCTGCAGACTCTGTTTTCTAATTTCCTCCTGCAGAAGGGAAGCTAGTCCTGCACTGATGAGCTCAGTAGATAATTCAGTGATAATTCTGATAATTCTTCACCAAGCAGACCATGACCTGCTGAAACAAGATAGAGCAGATTTCTGGGTTTCAGTGGTATTTGTTTCCCTTTAGAACATTTAAAGAGTAAAATGTGTTCATAAAATAAAGTTTGGGTAATTTCAATTAAGAAGATGGTTCAAGAATGTTGGGAAATAAAGACAAGATCAACGAGTCATTCAAAGAATATGCAAATTTCTGCTCCCAGCTTTCCATGACTATAATTATTATAGGGGCACTCTGTGTATGTGTATGAAATACGTAGTTTGAATGTATGTAGTATGAATATGTTTAATAATGTAGGAACTACAGCTGTAACTTCCAAGTAGTTGTGTGTTGCAGTTCCTTATTCATAACTATAGCACAGAACATATGAATTGTTTAATTCAAACTGTTGGCGATGTGTTTTTAATCTCTGTAAGTCTCATTCATTGCCTAATGAGTAACAGAAGAACGCAAAATACCATATATGTAACAGAAAAATCTTATAAATATCTAAAAAACAGTGAGATCTTAGGTTGTATGTGGTAAAGCACGTTATGTCGGCCTTCTACCCATGAACAGCTATGCTGAGACAAATAAAAGTGCATAGATGTACACTGATTGTATCTTCCTGTCCAGAAGTTATTCCAGGATTTCTGCCTTGTATTTCACAAAGCTAATTTCACTTCACTTGTCTTCTGTATAGTCAGCATTGGCTTCTATTTTCCTTTACACAGAAGCCCCTTTACATTACTTAAGCAATGTAAGAGCATAGTGAGGATGGTGGTGGTACTCTCCATAACTGTTTCTAACATGGTGCGTAGAATGCGCTCATCTAAACAGTCTCCCTCTGCCACACTTTCAGTAAAATCCACAAATAATTTCTACTTTTCACAGTCCCTTTCTCATCTGGAGGCAGTTATCAGCAGTGATTAAAAACTGCCGTTGGGATGTGTGTTCTTCTTCAGCACTGTTCATCCTTTTCTTGGAAATATATGAGGAAGCCATTATGATTTCTTAGCATTGGTAATATCGAGGCCGTTTGGAATAGAAATAAGAATGTAAATTATTCTCATAATGTGTCATAGCATAGACCATACAGATTAACTGTTTTCCTTATCATATGCGGAGTGTCTGCCAGATTGGTTCAGCTACAAGCAAATAGTCCTGATCAGCCTGGGTCATGTGGGAAGGGAGGGGTTAATCTTTATTCTTTACAAATCATCATGTAGATAGTTTATTTTTAAAGCAAATGACAAAGAAAAAAAAACCCTATGTTGTATATTATGGATTTGATCACACAGCCTATCAATCAGGTAATTCAGTTTCCAGTTAAAAGATAAACTAATACTGATAAATTTGCATTTTTCCCCTCTTTCTTTAATCTGACTTTTATCTTTTGTGAATGACATTGGACATATATAGTTATCCAAAGTGAATATTTTGTTTATGTATATGGATTCTTAGATTGCCCGCATTAACGACTCTTAACCTTTAAACTGATTTATAAACATGTAAGAATAAAATGTCAGCATTCATTTGTCATCTCACAGTAAACTGTCAGCATTCGTTTCTCAGCTAAAATAGAATATCTGTCTAAGAATTTACATTAGGCTTTGTAATCAAACTAGATTAACACCAGTGCAGCTCAGCATGAGAACTTGATATCAAGCATACACACTCCATTAATACCTTAATGTGCATTCCAGGTTACATCTCACAATGATCTAGTGAATTCAGTAGAACTTGTTGCTGAAAAATGCGACTGACTCATGCAATCTCTTCGTCTAGTACATCAGCATAATGCTATACCAGTCCATAAAAGGGAAGGGACAAAGTTTTAAAGGATAAATACTGGACACTGGCAAGCAATAGTGTATACATGCATGGGGAGTGAGAAAGAAAACTACAATGAATGGATCTTGGCTTTGAAACTCATCGGCTACTTCTATTGACCAAACCTCAGCAATAACATAGCTATATTTGCTGCTAGTTCATAGGGAACATTCCTGAAGGAGATTTATGAATTTCAACTGGACAGCAATCAGATTTCTGCAAGTGTTCTGACAACCAGTCAGGCTGCGTTACTGCTATTTTGGACCTGCATTTTATTTTCTGAAACAGACCTGGAACACTTCCTAAAATGCCAGAATAAGCCCTCTATCACATTAAAAGGAATGAAAACTTCGAAGTGTGAATGGAACCTATATGGATTTGCTGTTCTGACTTTTTTGGATGCAAACAAAGGGTCAAAATCAGTCAGGACAACATATAGTTTTCAGTGGTAAAACACTGTATTTTTGTAGAAAGCATGGAAGAGCAAAGCGCCCAGAAGGACCCATCACCAAATAGAAATGGGTGTGATAATGCTGATAATGGATGTGCTAATCAGTAGCCGTTCCTTAAGGTGCGAAGATGTGTTTCCCAGTGTGCTGCTTCCTTGCAAATCACATCCAATCCTCCCCTGCAAGATGATCCAGTGGGTGATGAGGAACAGTTGGAAATGCAGATGTTGAGAAGAGGCCTGCACATCCCCTGTCTAATTGAAGGAAGGATTTCCATCCCAGTACCTTTTCCAGCATGGCTACATCAGGGGATACCCAGTCACTTCTTGCTGGGTGCTGGGGAGTGCTCAGTAATGACGCCGGTGGCTGCAACGCTGCTGCTGCGGCATTCCCATGCTCTTGGCTGGCTGCTTTCTGGAGTATTTTGAAAGAACTCACACACTACATATTATCATTGCACTATAAAGATGGAAAAATCATCTCTGAGCAAAGATCAGAGAAGCAAGTGTTTATATGTGTGTTAAAGGAGAAGTGTAAATGTTGAAGTGTATGCTGAAGCCATGCCTTGAAATTTAAGTGTTCAACAGCTACAGACGCAGGGAAGTCTGTATGAGGAATGCCTGGACATTGACTGTCTAACAGCTTTTGTTTAAAGCTATTCATAGTATTGTAAATACATTTTATAATGTTTTATATTATTTATAATGTTTTCTGTGTGTATTTAGTGTTTGCTTACTCAGAAGCTGTATAGAATTCTCTCTTTGAAGAAGATGGGGAGTTGTTAACATTTATTTATCAGTGTTTTACATATCATCATTCCTGATTTTTAACTGTATAATACTTTCTGGAAAGTCCTGTAAAAAGCCTGGCTTATAACTGAACACAGAGTTAAATTTTGGTACAGGAAAATTAGCGCTACAAAACAAAGTATAATATTATCTCAGTTCCCCTGCTATGCAGCACAAACATTTTCCAGTATTTACTCTCACGCCAAAAGAAATATATTTGGGGTGTTTTAAATAGTGATTTTTAAATTAGTCAGGAATTCAGCTGTGTGATGAAATGCATGAGTTTTTCTCTATTACTTCCAGTGGCAGAAGGTCTAGCTGTTGTCTTCTTTGAGGTATTGGTGGTTCTTTCCCAGAACATGGTCACCGAGCATTTGAATTCCCCTGTGGACATGTGTAATGTTGCTGCCTATGGATCTTTCTTGATTCAGTTACAAGAAAGAAC
The DNA here is from genome assembly GCF_036370855.1 of Dromaius novaehollandiae. Taxonomy (NCBI): domain Eukaryota; kingdom Metazoa; phylum Chordata; class Aves; order Casuariiformes; family Dromaiidae; genus Dromaius; species Dromaius novaehollandiae. Next base: position 141,606,061 of record NC_088099.1, on the reverse strand, counting down.
AATGCCTCCTGAATGGCCAGTGCTATTGCACTTAGAGTTTTATCTGTCCTTCAGCCAAGTATAGAGCAGAACAGAACTTCACTGGTTAATTTGAGGAGATATAACGTTTTTCTTAGGCAATAACCTAGATTGTTTTTAAATGTATGAACATAGGAGTTGGAGCAAGCTCTCCTTGAAATGCATCTATGCTACTTTGTGCTACATAGCTGGCACGGTCCTGCTTCAGCAAACTTTGCTTAAAAATGATAATATTTTGTAGGGTTTTCGTATTCCTGATGTCATGTTGGCTCTGAAGAACAAAATTCTGATCCTGGACTTCCCTCTTCTGGCAGTTCAGTATATTCTCCTGTCTTGACTTATGTGACTCAAATGCCATATGACGTGGGAGGTCAAACATCACTAAGCAGTGTAACCTAAATGATGAATACTGAACGCTCAGTACAGAAATCTGAAGTGAAAAAGAAAAACTTACTGTAAATGTGGTCAACAAATTAATGTAGAGAAGGACGGTATGTTTGTGCACACAAATATTATTCATCATCAGTTATTGATTCAGTATTGATAAACACAGAAATAGCTCTCCAGAATTATTTGCTATATTCACAGATCATGCTAACAGAATACTTTTTAAAATTAGCTGAAACCCCCTCGATCCTAAAGTAGCACTTCTGACCATGGGCAGATTAGTGTGAAATTTAATTTGTGCTAATCTGTCCGAGACCAAGGAAGCACAAAATATATTTTATGCTGTGTTTACCCACTTTACCATATATAGATATATGCATGAATGACAATTCATGCAACTTCAGGTTTACTGGGGTGAATATCTATAGTGTCATTAGGCCTGGATTTCATTATTTCTTTTTTTTTTTGCCATGGGACAAGGACTGAACTCATATATTCTTAAGCAAATATATAAAAATAAATCTGAAAAGTTTTAAAATAGGATTAGACATATCAGCTCTACATCGAAAGACTAGTTGTAACTTTTCTGTTCCTTTCATATACATTATGTAGAAAAGCTCTTTTTTATTCTTTGTATGGTGTTGCCAGCATTTAAGAAAACTTATCGGAGTAGGTCTCTTTGGAGGGAAACTATGAAAAGTTACTGATTGAGTGACTGTGAAACCAAGAGTGTAATTTGTAACTTGAACATCTGAAAACAGCTGCTCCCCTTGTTTCCACTGCAGTAGGAGTGCTGCTGGATTTGCAGAATTTTTTTCCTGGAATTGGTTCTGATTTACTTTAGCATGATAAAAGCAGATGTGTGGTGTGAGCTGACTAGTGCAACAACAATTGTGTCTCCAGAAGAGTGCTGCAAAAATGTTGTCATTGCTCAGAAATAACAAAGCTCTCTCAATAATTCTCGCATCGTTTGAAAATACACATTTGGTTCCCCCAGAAAAAGCCTGCAAAACAGTGGAATGAATGCTGAAACATGACATGGTTTGACAGTTATTTAAAATTGATATTGGGGAATATGTTTACTGTAGAAGCAAGGGCCATCTAGTAGCTTCCAAGAGTTCTTTGGCAGGTACTCATTTAAAAAAAAAAAAAACTTTTCCATGATTTATGTTTATGGCCAAAATGGAATTGAGTGTCTTTCCATTAGTTGTCTGGAAGGGTGCAGTCTGTGTTTTGCTCTCCATGGACAATTCTGTCTCTAATTTACTGATGCAATGCAGTAAAGCAAGACAAGTGGTGTGAGCTGTGTGAGCAGTGGCAGGGATGCTCTCAGGGTGGATAAACAGGTGCCTGATATTTCTGAGAATTTGGACATACTTATTTAGGGTTAGATCCAAATTGGACAACTGATACAATGTGAGAATTTACCCATTGTGCGATTGCAATCTGCCATGGACTTGCCTGCGAAAGGCTGCACTGCAATGTCCCACATGGATCAGCTGTACTTGGCGTAAGCGATTCAATCCGATCAATGTGTGCTTCCCAAAGGGTTGGAAGCAAAACCCTTTTTTGCGCAAGTAGCTAAGAGCAAAGACAAAACGTCTGCACATTCATATACGTACTTCAACTGCTGAGCTGCGGCTTGCGGAGGTGATTTCAACACGATAAGGACAGTTCGCATTCAGTCTCCTACAAAGGCGGGTTTTGATGGTGGCTTATGCAGCACATGTTCTTTCCCAGTATTTGCTGCTCTCCTTTTATGATTCCCAGTGTCCACATTTGCCTGTTAATCATGCATAGCTGATATTCAGGTGGCCATGCCATGCCTTGGCAGATGGCAGCTCCAGTTCCCATTTGTTTTTTGTAACCAAACATAAACAATATACCAGTTTACTTTGAAAACCTTTGCTGCTATGGTTCAGCAGCTGAACTACAAAATTAAAGGACCAGAGTGTTAATGTGTCGCAAGGTCATATGAGAAAATAGCACGTTCTGTAAACCATTTATCTAGTTCCAAGAAAAGACTGATACACTTTGCTGTTGGACAGAACCCTCATAGTTACATTGCCATTATTATATATAATGTATTGTGCATATAAAACCACAGAGGCATGGTATGTTTTTATTACAGGCCTTTACTTCTTATTGTGCTAGCCAGCTGAGTCTGTGAATCTCTCCAACTCAAATATCAATTTGAATTTCAAGCATGCAAAGAGGAAACATTTTCTCTACTCAAACCCCAGCCTGTTTTAGGACCAATGGACTTCTGGCCTGACTGAGAGCTGAATGTGCCTCTGTCCTCTCTTCTGATGTCCCTGATACTTCCCTGCACGTTTGCACCCTGAGGTTACTCTCCCTTGAGATGGAGCCATTCGGAAGCTGCAAGCTTTTTTTTTTTTAATACATATATATGCGTGTGTGTGTGTGTGTGTGTGTGTGTGTGTGTGTGTGTATAGTTAGCAACTTCTGTGCTTATCCACTAGCAAAGGATTTCCTCTGTGAAGTGGGACACACGGTCAATGCACACCCCTAACCTGGAGAAGTCAGCATGGCTGATTTTTAAAAACCCGCATTATGGAAATGCCTTTTACCTAAAGACTGTATAGGCCTTCCTAATCCTGCATTATGCCCAACCTATGGTTTCGGCATGTCAGTCTGTTCTGTAAGTGCTTTCTAATAATATCCTCTCTCCCCAAATCCTCCTACAACCTCACCTCATTCGGTTGTTCTTGGAAAAATCCGGTGGGCCAAGAAAGAGCTTTAAAGTGAACCACTCTGTAATTTTTGCCCCCTCTTTTTACAGAACAACACATCAAGATGTTTCTCCCTTCCTTCAACATATTTCCTGACAGTGTTGCTATTGAACTAGACCAATATAAGTGTATAGTTAGCAATATGATAACCCAGTGAAGAAATGGTATTCATAACATTATTACAGGTAGCTTCTAGTCTATCACAACTAGTTCTAGCATTAAAAAAAATCGAACCATTCTTAGAAAAGTTCGTAGAGGTCCGCTGGCTTCTAAAATGGATGCTAACTGCCTTTGCTTAACTTGGTTACTCCTACACAGCATTACTTTTGCTCCAGCTATTTGAACAATACTTTTGACAATGAAAGAGATTCAAATATATCTTCTGTAACATGGGGGATAGGGCAAGGCACATGCAAGTGAAAAAGGAAGTTCCTAAACTCTCATGCATAGAAGTGTGCAAGGAAACAACAAAATAAAAATGCAAATATGATCTTGTAATTAATTTTGTGACAATGTTATATTCTGTTCAAAATTCAGCAACAGTTGAACCACAGTATTCTGGATAGTGCTTTCTGTTTTACTCATGAAAAGAGATCAAAAATGTAAACTGGATTGAAAGTCTTCTTGTCTGGATTTTCAGATAAGTTACACATCTTTGTTAGTTATTTCAAGGTAGAAGGATGTGTTGATAAGAGCTCTCAGTGAAAAGATTCTGAGTTACGTTTTGAAGCTACCTTATTTCTTACCTTTCAAAATTATTTTAACCTCCTTCTCATGTTCATTTAAGACTTAGGCCCTAAAATTATTTACGAGCACTCACTCACTATGTGTGAAATATGAAATTACAGTTCAAATAATTGTCTTACTTCCTTACACAGAAAATGTATGATACTTAGTTGTGCCTACAGGTTGTAGACCCCCACTCCCAGTTGCAGCTGGCATTATAGATTATAGATTACTATCTATCTGTGCCTTTTTACAAGGTCATCCATTCCTTTCTCGCTGCCTTACAAGTTTTTCTACTCTTGTCGTTTAAAATGGTTTCATGTCTATCAATCGTCATCTTTATGTCTTCAGTTTTCATGTCAGCCTCTTGCTGTTTCAAATTGAAGCTTTAAAAATTCTTATCCTGTGCAACCATTGTAACTTGAATCACACCTAACCTATTACTACTACTGTAATATCTTCACGTTATTACTGTAAGTACAGTACATCTGATAGAATCTTTAAAGCAAAGGACAGACTCTGTAGTTGATAGCGACTTTTCTGCTGCCTTTGGAAAGCGTTTTTATCTTCCCAGGAGCTGCTATGATCAAGGGAATCTAAAGACCTCAAAAATAGAATATCTATGTAAAAACTAAAACACATCTACCATCTGTTTTTGCCCATTTCACCTCTCCATTTAAGTATGAAACTTATGTATTTCCTACTGAAACACTGATACAGTTAAAGGATTGGTTTTATTAAGGAGAACATGAAAACACCAGAACTACATAGAATAATAATAATAAAAATCATACCATTGGTGTTTTATAAATTTTGATTAACTCCATGGACTGGAGCTAAAGGAAAATCAACTTTCTATCAATCAGTTCAGTGTCTCATCTGCAGCAAAACTAATTAAGAAGATGCAAGCTCTTGTCTTCTTCCCATTAGCAATCCCCAACTTTCATATAAAGGCAAGTGAGTTACTAATAAAATGTTGCAGAATGGCAAATAAAGGCTTAATTCAAAATAACATCCTTAAAAGTATTAAAAAGAGATGGCCATTAATATTATCCATATTAGTGGATATTTACTGTACTGATAAATTGTTATGTCAAGGCTGAGTTCAGGAATGAACTGAAAAGCTTGAAAGTTTGAGGTGCAACTAAGCATTAACACATCAGTAAAGCAGAAATTCTGATAGCTGAAGTTACAGACTGAAAAGATTAAATACATTTTAAATCTCTTCAGAAATATTAATCATACACTATTGATATTTACAATTGCTCACAGATGCATTCTTATTTTATTTATTTTTAATTATTGTCAACATTAAAAACAGTGTAAAGAACTATTTATCTATTGGTATTTATATATATAAATTTAATAATGTCAAAGTCTGGTTTTCTGTGTATTTTTTTCTAAGGAGCAGAACCTTTTAAGTAGGCCCGTGTATTCTGTATTGCCAAAATTATTTATATAGTAAATATAAAGTATTTACTTTTATAGTAAGAATATAAAGTATTTACTTTTATAGTAAGTATAAAAGCTACATTAAGTATTAATCATTGTAAATACATGCAAAAAGTACGCCACAGTCACAAGTTAGTGCTTTACTTGTAAACTAAGCAGAACCAGTCTAGCATTGAGCCACATCCCATGACTGTCCATTCTGCTCAGCTGCTAGAACGCTTCCTGGCAGTTTTAGCCCATGCCACATTGCTCCCTCACAGGCAAACTGGGACATAATTTGGTATTAATGACATTTACTGAGCAACCAGAGTGCCCAGCTTCCTGCAGAGTACAGGACCCTAATACACACTTTTTGTCCTAACATGATAAGGTAATAAGAAAAGACTAGAAATACAAATAAAAATGTTTATGGAAGTCTTTCTCTATAGACATCTAAAACCTACTTATGTTTTGTGTTGCAAAAGGGTTGGGGGGGGGGGTTGTTTGTTTGTTTGTTTTGAAGTTCTTTTCTCCTTCTCCATTAGAAAAAAAATACGCCCAGAATTTAGTATTCACATCCTGATGTGGTGACAACACACTAATCTTTCTTAGGTTACAGACAAACAAAAGCGCTACGCCTGATTATAACAGCGTGATACATCAGACTATGGGAGATTTGGCAGGAGGAGGGAAATCGCATTTCTTCTTTTCTTTCTAGTCCTGAATCTGGTCCTACATCCTACATCTCTTGGTGGTGGCTTATTTAATGATTAAGTTGTTTACAAATTAAGTCTGTAAATGGGCACATCCCCAGTCTGTTGTGTTAAGTGCTTTTGTTCCTCAAACACTCTGATAGATCTGGTTTCGAGCTTGTTGCCAAAAAAAATGAACTTATTACCTGGCTGGAGGATATTTTCTTAACTCCAGGTACCTATCAAATCATAAATTTTTCTCTGCCTGTGTTAATACTGTTGATATAGCTTGTCTCAGAACTCCAAAGGTTCATAAGCAAAATGGTGGGGCTTTTTCACTAGCTGGGTAGATTAATGTAGAATTATATGACCGCATAAGACCACAAAGTAAACTAAAAATATTAAGCAGTTATTAACACATTTAAAATTTAAACTTCAGCACACACCTATGCTGAGGACTTAAAAGTTCATAAAATATGTAAACAACTTCTATATGCTGTCAGACTTTAAACTTACCCTGCAGAATATCTCTACTGTTTTGCTCAAATAGTTCCTAAAAGATAAAGACTCAGGCAGCTATCAGATTTGTCCCGTGGCTTCGTTTACATGCTTGGGTTTGGAGTAACCCTGCAACATTTCTGGGAAGTAAGTTCAGGTGCTCCTTCAACTTCAGAGTATCCGCGGAGGAATGCTTTCCATGTGGCTTCACAGAATGGTTGAGGTTGCAGGGCACCTCTGGAGATTGTCTAGTCCAACCCCAACTACAGCAGGCTGCGCAGGACCATGTCCAGTAAGATTTTGAAAATCTCCAAAGATGGTGACTGCACAGCCTCTCTGGGCAGCCTGTTCCGGTGTCTGACCACCCTCAAAGTAAAAAAAAAAAAAATTTCTTATGTTTAAATGAAATTTCCTTCATTTCAGTTTGTGCCTGTTGCCTCTTGCCCAGTCACTGGGTGCCCACCAGAATAGTCTGGCTCTGTCTTTTTTACGCTCTCCCGTCAGATATTTTTACACATTGAAGAAATCCTCCCTGACCTTTCTCCAGCCTGCACAGTCCCAGATCTCTCAGCCTTTGCTTGTATGAGAGATGCTCCTGTCCCTCAGTCATCTTCATGGCCCTTGTTGGACTTGCTCCAGTATGTCCCTGTCTCTCCTGTTTTGGGGAGCCCAGCACTGGACACAGCGCTCCAGCTGTGGCCTCACCAGGGCTGAGTAGAGGGGAAGGGTCACCTCCCTCGAGCTGCTGGCAATCCTCTGCCTAATGTTTCCCGGGAGGCTTTTGGCGTTCTTCGCTGCAAGGGCACATTGCTGGCTCATGGTCAACTTGTTGTCCACTGGGATGCCAGGGCCTTCTCAGAAAGCTGTTTTCTAGCCAGTCGATCCCCAGGGGTTATTCCTGTCCTGATACAGAACTTGGCACTTCTTGAGATTCCTACTGGCCCATTTCTCCGGCCTGTCAAGGTCCCTCTGAAAGGCAGCACAACCCTCTGGTGTATCAGACATTCCTCCCCGTTTTGCAAACTTGCTGAGTCTGCACTCTGTCCCACCATCCAGGTCGTTAGTGAAGATGCTAAAGAGTGTTGGCCCCAGTATCGGCCCCTGGGCAGCACCACAAGTGACTGGCCTCCAGCTGGATTTTGTGCCATTGATCACAACCCTCTGAGCGCATCAGTTCAGCCTTTTTTCAGTCCCCCTCACTGCCCATTTATCTAGCCTGTAGTTCATCAGTTTGTCTATGAGGATGTTACAGGAGGCAGCATTGAAAGCCTTGCTAAATTCAAATTAAACAATATCCATGTCTCTCTCCTTGCCCAGCAAGGCAGTCATTTCATTGTAGAAGTCTGTCAGGTTGGTCAGGCAAGATTTGCTCTTCATAAATCCATGTTGACTAGTCCCAATCACCTTTCTGTCCTTTATATGTCTGGAAATGGTTTCCAGGATTATTTGCTTCATCACTTTTGCAGAGATTGAGGTGAGGCTTACCAGTCCTGCATTCACCTTCTAGGCTTTCTCGAAGATAGGGCCGACATTTGTTTCGTTTTTTTTTTTTTTTTTCCCCAGTCTTCAAGAACCTCCCCAGATCACCATGACCTTTCAAAGATAATCGAGAGTGGCCTCTCAAGGACATCAGCCAGCTCCCTCAGCACGCGTGGGTATATCCCATCAGGGCCCATGGACCTATGTTTGTCCAGTTTGTTTACATGTTCCCTAACCTGCTCCTCTTCCACTGAGGGTGTCTTCCTTGCTCCTGACTTTTCCACTGGTCTCAGGATTGGCTTGGCTGTCTTCGCAGTCTTTGGGCATTCTCTTTCAAAGCCATCATCAGATAAACAAAGCAAACTGGGTCCCCTCCTTGCAGTGCTCAGATTTTGTGCAGAGAGGGACAGATGAGCTGTGTCAGCAGGTTGAACTGAGAGTGAAAACTGGATGGCTACGAAGGGCGTATGGATGCAATGTACTGGGTCTCAGGAGCAGTGATGGATTTGTATCACTCCAGGACCAACTTTCAGATGCATGTCCTGAAATCTAGCCCATAGGATCTTAAAGGAGTTTCTCGAACTAATGACAGCTCTTGTATGGGAGAAACAGAAATTACTCTGACAAATACATAAACAATTCTTTATTCAGGGCCCTAACACTAACAGCCTGTAAGGCTTAGACTGAAGTATGAAGCTTCATCTGCAGTGACACATCACACAAAATGAAAAAAGTCAGCGTGGATATAAAGTTTATATGGCGATGATAGAATACAGTGCCATTATACACACATAGTCACACCCGGACAAATAGATTTCTCTTTCATGAAGGTACATTTCTTGACATTTGCTTTCTCTTATGCCTTTCAAATTAGGCTGAGACTGGGCAGACATCATATCTTTTGCACCCAAAAAGAAAAAATAACCAACTCATTTCAATTTCAGAAACCCTGAAACAGCTCAATGCTGAATTTGATGAGCAACTTAGGCATGAGTTATTAATGAAGCTGACACAAAGTAGATAGGAGGTCAATAGGATGCACACAGTAATTAAACTGCAAAGTCTGCATTGTTTTTAAGTAATGCCATTGAGATGCAGGATGCTAAGGTGAATATGCTTTAAGAAACGACACAATAACATCTATAAACAGAAGATAAAAAGGACATTTTAGCCATTAGAAATAGGGAGAAACACCTTCTGGAAAAAGAGAGATGAATATTTTTTGGATTTAACTGCTATTTCTTTTTATGGTGGTTCAATTTTAAAATAGAATTGATCAGCTCACTAGCTGATCAAAACCAAAATGAATAATTACAAGTATTTTCAGTATGCACGTGTGTATGTGTCTTTATGTATGACTAATTTTTATGATGTAATTTAATTTCTGGTCAAAGTCAGTGGACCCATGATAACCTCCCTTCCTTCCACACTGACAGTCATATCTTTCTACCATAGCATATCATGAAGATTAATGATCTTCCATTACTAATTTAAATAATTTATTGTTCCTTAGTTTCTCCATAGAGGATGTAATTGTTCCTTTCAGGTTTTATTATTTTATCACACATAATTTTTAAAACAAAAATCTGCTGAGCCTTTTCTGGATTGAGTATGTTCTGAATTGCAAATATCACAATGGGATTGGTGAACTGCAGCAAGGAGTTTTGGTGTGTCTTAAAGGAAATTCCCAGCATGAGTACTTATGCAATTATATATTCGCATGAGCATTCACAACAGTTGCCTCGAATGTCCTTGCAGACCACATGTTTTCTAGTGTAGAATAAAAAAGGTGTGTAATATTACTAAAGAATAGAGGCGACTTTCATTTTGGTAATAGCTCACAAGAACTTTTTCAATCTACTCATTGATTCCTCCTTTCCAGTAACATCCTCCAACATATAAAAGTTCCCAAGTGCTGCCCCCAAGATGGTGGATTCTCCTGCAGTGCTGCACTGAGGTGGAAGAGGACTCACGCGCTTTGGTGTACAGAAAGCATTTCCACCTCCGGTTCCTTCTCTTGTGTCCTCCCGGGAAACGACAACTTCCAGATGCTCTGTGCTATGAGCTGGAAATAGGCTCCCAGTCTAGCCCTGAAGAAATGAAGTAGCATGTGAAAGTGATTACACAAATCCACAAAGATAAAAGAAAGTTCTCAGGGCAGGGAGTGGGGAGAAAAAGAAACGAGAAAAGAGTTTCCAAGCAGCATCTGATTATAAAGCTAGGAAGTGTTTGTGTTGCCAGATCATTGCATTGCTAGGATCATGCAGTATGACCAGAAAATATTGCATCCTTTGCTATGGCTTCAGGCAAAATCATTACAATTTTCATCATTTTCTACACAGATTATCCATAAGGGAGGGTTCCTTTAAACAGTCATCAGCAATCCAACTCATGATCATCATACAGTGGTTGCTGTTGCTAAGGCTATATCTACACAGCAGAGTGCATAATAAATTCATAGACTATGGCATGCAAGAGTATTCATATTGAGTATCTGCCAGTGTATCCATAGTGTTTGAGTCCGATCACAGCTAGCGCAGTTTCCTGGCTTGCTCACGTGGATTCCAATGCACTGTTGCGGTAAATGCACCCATCTACACAGCAGATGAGATTAAAAACAAAAAAAAAAAGCACAAAAAAATAAAAGGCCCCCTTTTTCCTTGGGGATCTCTTGCTCTATCTCTTTACATAGGTATATGGACACTGGAGAAAGAAATGAGATAGAGGGATAGTGACAGGTTTCTCTGTAGATAGGTAGATATATATTTGGGTGTCTTATAGAAAATGTAACATGCCAGAATTGGATCCTGTAGTTTAAAGGCTTCAGAATACAATTAAAGATGATACTTAGATGGAAAAGGGTAATAAGTGTAACTGTGTCCCTATAAAAATGCAAAATATATTGGCGACTAGGAATAGGGAAGGACTGTTTAGCAGTGATGATGAGATGGCCTCGGTATGGTAGTGTTGAGTCCTACAAAGGGCAGCCCACCTATGCGAACAGGGTTTCCCCGTGTATTATTTGAGAGATCAACTTTAGGGTTTTTGTTTGTTTGTGTGTTTTTTATCCTGGATCCTGAGCAACCAAAACATGCTTAAAAAAACAGATGATTCAATCAAAAAAAGTGGATAGGTAGTAACCACACCAGAAGTGGCAATTTTCAGTTTCTAACAGTCCATGTCCAATCCCTCAAACTGAAGCTTTATCAGTCCTCTTTTTTTTTTCTTCTTTTTTTTCTTCTTTTTTTTCTTCTAGGCAGCATAGACAGCAGAAAATCCTCAGTAGCAGAAGCTATTTAAAGTCCCTGGCCCAATATCGAATCCTCAGATTTGGCAGCAGCGGGTTTCAGCTGAATTTTCTGGGCAGTAAGTAACTCAGCAGCAAATTTACTCTTTTTAATACAATGGCAACAGTCCTTGGAAATAACAGGAATGACTTCAGATAGTGCCAAAATTTAAATGAAAAATCTAAGTATAGCTGGCCTTGCAGCTTGCTGGCAGCACATGGTGCTTTTCTGTGGGAGACCAAGGTCCGGGGTTGAATGCAAGGTTCCTGTCTCAGCTGCCTGGGAGATGTCTCATGGGAGCACCCGGGGCACGGGTGACAAATGCACCGACCACTGACTTGCCTTCCCTACATGCTGGCTGTAAGTACCGGGGTGCAAAGATCCAGTAAGATATTATGGTAGTATATGTATTTCGTTCGAGATACAGGTATGCACCCCAAAGATCCAAACAAGGCTGCTTCTGAGCCAGCTGTGGCCATTTTTATTCTAATAAAAGTGCACAGAAGGGACGTAAAGATGACAAAAATGCCTCTCCTCAAGAACAGTAGTTTCCTTTGGGATCTACAGAAACTAGGTATGTATGGTAAATTGAAGAAAATAATCGAACTAATTTGTAGAATTACTTTTGTATGTAACTCATAAAAGTTTGTTATCTCTACAGCACAAGTGGACGCAGTCACCACTTTTTGTGGAAAAGTTAATGGGAAAAGGCCAAAGGAGAGGAAATCCTTGTGGTTGCAGGTGAACTCGCCTTTTCAGGTGCTCCATAGGAAGGTCTGTGTCCCCTAGCCAGCCTTGTCCTGACCGACGTCCCCGGGATAAGCCTTAGGTTTCGCTTGGGACGTGGACTGGGTCATGTTAGGAGGCCTGTGAACACCTACCACTGTGTAAGCAGGCTGCGAGAGCAGTCGTGGGAGCTGGGCTGCTATCCCAGGCATGAGGCTCTTCTTACAATGAAATCCCCAGCAGTGTTACCTGTGAAAGGCTGTGTTTTCTCCTCCATGGAAAAGGCTTAGGGACTTTCTCATAATTTCCAGTTCCTTTGGGCCTGTCAGGACCATCACTGTGGAAGCTACACATTTTTGCAATAGCTCTGGCTATTCAGTACTAATTTTAAACATTGCTTCAATCAGACTCAGCCACCTCTCAGAAATAAAATATAGGTTGGATAGTAGTTAAGGCCAGGAAGATAATCACTGTCCATATGCTTAAAGTTAAGCACACACCTCAGAGCTTTACTGTAATGTGGCTTCAGTGAAAGGACTAAGACATGCAAAAATTGTATTAATACAATCACTTGGATTAACGTGCACTATACCTACCTGCTGGCATCTATTGAGACTATATTATGAACAGACTCCTTTTAAATTTACTTGCTGCGATGCTGAGAAGTTTTTTTTTTACCTGCTTTTGGAAAAAAGTCAGTTATCAATCCAAAGTTGTAAACCCTTGAGAAAGGGATTTCAAATAGATCCCCACTGTGACTGAAATAAAAACATACTAGAGAAAGTGCACCTTGGGATGACTGCTCCGTAACAAACAATACCTTCTCCACCTCAATCAGATTGCGATTGCTATTCTTTAAATATATATCTGAGCCACCTAGCTAGACATGTTGCTTCACTTCCATATGAGGTATTGCAAGTTTTGAAATGCACCCTGGGAAAAGAAAAAAACATAACGGCAACATGCCTAATAAACCTGAAATAGATCATTTATTGTTAATGTTTAATAAATACAGAGACAAAAATATGCAGTGAATACACCTAGTGAAGTAAGAAGAAAATCCTTTTCATTATCACATATTCGTTCCCACTCATAGGACAGTTAGGTGGACGTTTGTAGTGCAATAAAGGTGTTGAAACACTTGTGTTGAGCAGACCTTACCTCTAAATATTTACCACTGTCACAGGCACTCTTTGCTTCTTATTTCTCACCTCCACTTTTGTCAAATACCTAATGCAGAATTCCCTCCATTTCAGGCACTGCAACGTTTGAGCAGCCAAATCAAACCTCCACCCAGAGGTTTTCCAGCTGCATACACAGCCTTAACTTTGCCTATTTTCATCTTCTGTGTATATCTTTTTGAAGTTTTCAAATTGTTTAAAAACAGAAAAAAGAAGAAAGAAATCAATTGAGATATTTTTTCTAGTTTTCTTCTGATCTGTAACATGCTGTATGTGTATGTGATGTGCACCCACACAACAGACATATTTGCATGCAGTGTACATTGCAAGAAATGCATAATGTTTGAAAGAGGACTTCCCAGTAGGGGTCTGTCACTGGCACTTGTTTTGGAGCTGTGTTAGGAGTTAGGATAAGGAAAAATTGGATTTAATGGGAAGGATCTACAGTTCAAGCCCATAGCATACTATTATCATCCAAGAAGATGGTAATGACTGTTGCTCATACTACAGAAAACTCATGTGTAAAAACCCTTGCAAAATATTTCTATGGGAATGGAGACATCTCACATAGGCATTTCTTTGGGCAGCATGTTCACTACGACTTGATAGCAAACTGATCAACTTATCATCTTAATGGTTAACAATATCAAGTGTTTTGATTGTAGGGATCTTGTAACAATTTTTTTTTTTAATTTATTTAAGAAACAGGTTGGGTAAGCCAGCAATGTGATCAGCATTTACTGGCTGCTGGAAAAGTCAACACATTATTTTATTCAACGCAAGCACAAAAAGAAGAAACAAAGACAGCTACAGTTCACAGACTGCAGAATCCTATCAAGAAATTTACTGCTAATACCTCCTTTCCATTTAAGTATTATGGAGAAGGAGGCATAATGGAAATGGAGGTATTATGATCTCCTGTCAAAGTAAATGCATTTAATATTTTCTTGGATTAGCATTTCTTTAATAGGCATTTATGTTTTATCTAAGCAGTGTTAATTCTAGATAAATCTTAAAAATCATTTTTAATAGTTTATCTAATGTTTCAGACTGTAAAAAGTATCTTCTTCTGGATTTAGCTGATGGAACTAGTTACCAGCCCAACTCCCCTGGCTGTTCATTTTGAACCATATGACTGAAGTTATCGTCTCCTCAGACCTGCTAGTGGAACTGATAACATGAGTGCTCCCTAACCCATTTCACTCCAAATAAGCTAAGTTTGCCAAATCCTACTATGTAAAATGTTGTGCATCTGACATTCTGAGAAGTGCGGTTATGATACGCACTGTTTTAATCACTTTTCACATACATGCATAGAAAGATTAAAGAAATTGTTAAGCACTTGTCATACTTGCATCATTTGGTCACCCAGGAAATAAAGTTGAGAGTGCTTTTCAGAAAGCTCAAGAGGTCTGGGATATGTGGGAAATGCAGAGCAGAAAAAGGAGTCTTTATGGGGCTATTTGTATTAACGTAATAAATCTGTTCTGCTTAGCGGAATTGTAAAGAAGTCTCATGACTCAAGGTAACTTGATGTAAGAGAGAGAGAGAAAGTATTCGTTATCAGGAAAAAAGTCTTGGCCTGATGGAAAGTTGATTACAGAATGACCCATATGAGTACCACAGTCTTTTCACCTAATTATTTTTATTTTTCCTCTCAGTCAATATTTTGATAATAGCAAATCCAGGACTGTATTACTACATCCTTACAAGAATGGAGATCATTTGTTTTTTTCCAGTTATGTATAGCAAAGAAGGAAGCATTTGTACAATAGTGGAGAAGTGCGAGGGAAACCAGATTTTATTTGAGATTTTTTCTAATTATTATTAAAAAGACCTCTCATTAGTAGGTTTTCTGCGGACGGAAATGTTGTAAATGCCTTTGGAGATGGGAACTGGACATGGTGGAGGTGGAGGAGGGGCGGGGGGGGCTGTATGATGCCCCTGGCAGGGGTATTTTCCCAGTGCCCGTGTCTACCTTGGCTCCCTAACGTTAGCAGGGAGAGCTGAAAGCTCAGCCTGTGCCTGCAGCCATAGCAGTACCAAAGGCTACTCCTAAATGCCGTGGAATGAAAATGGAGGCTATCCATTGCTAGGAGAAGTTATCTGATCATTTTGTGGTCGCAGTTTCTGCCGTTCGTGCCAGTGACCCAACACTGGAGCTCTGCTGAACGGAGTCAGTGAAAGCCTTTGACTCCACGACTTTACTGCAGCCTCCTTGACGGTCTTTCACGTGTAAGTGAAGTGTCAGTGGGGCAGCATTGTGTTTCTGTGTTCAGCAAAAGTTTCCTACTGTCATCAAATGTGAACATAGTAAAATCCCCAAAAGAGGTAGAGACTGTCTGTCTTAAATACCTGCATTTTGAGGATAACTTGAGAGTTGACCAAAGGTTTAGGTCCTGCCAAAATTCAAACAGTATATTACAGCACTAATAACCGTTGCTGGAGTTTTGCAGAGATTTTCTATCTGAGACCTTATGAACAAGAGTCGCTTTACTTGATTATATTGCCTGTTTCAAGTGTTCTTTTTGTGTTAAAGAGGGTTTTGCCAATATAGGTCTTTCAGTGTCTGGAAGTACTGATTTTCTGATCCAGTTTCAGAGGCGCAGATGCGGCATGGAAATTGCTCCAAGCACCTTGTTCATTTGTTGGCCAGGAATCCAGGCAGGTTTTGTCAAAGTTATCAGCAGCCTTTGATGTTGCTTTCCAGCCTGACTCGATAAATTTGGCTTTGGCTTTTTTAGGACGAGGATGACAGAGAATTCCCAGAAGTTATTCTTTCATTTGAAGCACCATTTTAAACCACAGTTTTAAACAGAACTGTTCCCTTTTTGCCTGCCTGCCTCTTCAGCATATTATGAGGGTCCCAGCAGGCCGCATGAGGAGGGAGGATTTGCTGCTTATGTGGAGGTGCAGCCCCAGACTGACGGGGAGAGGGCTTCTGCCCCTGGGTGCTCCTGTGTCGCTGAAGTGCGCGGTCACAGGGCTAGCAGGACTCGTCCGAGACCGTCTTGTCCATCCTCCTGTCCCAGAGTATATCAGTTTTCCTTTTCCCAGCTTTTCCTTTTACCTCTAAGAAAAATCTGTCCAAGAGATGTTTCTAGGATGTCAGTGCTGAAAACTCTGTGACCTTTCTTGCCAGGCTAGTCTAGTGCTTCACTATCTTTACCATTAGAGAATTTTTCATAGTATTTAACGATTCTTGCTGTAATTCATGCCAGTTACTGTCCATCCCATTAGCCATTGACACAAAGGACAGATATATTCCCCTCCATACTGAAGCAACCTCTGTGTACTTGTTAACGTGTTCCCGTCAGTCTTCTTCTATTTAGACTAAGTAAACCCAGTGTATTCAATTTTTGATGCTGGTCATGTTTTCTAAATTTCTGATTGTTCCTCTGGATTCTCCCCTTTTTCTCTAATCTTTTTTACTGGCCTGCATTAAACTATACAGAATAATCGAGCTGAGGTCTTACCAGTGTTGAGAAGATCAGAAAGACTGATGTCACCATGTCAGCCGGCTTGCAGTCTAGACGCAGGTTTGAATATTCCCAGTTTGCAGGTTGCCTTTTCTACAACAGCCTGGCGTTATTGAGCTGTGTTCTGATCCATTTTACTCCCAAACGTATTTAGGAACTGCCATTAGAACAATCATTTCTAACCGACTTTTGTGTAGTTGAACATTTGTGCCGAACTGTGGTACCACTGATTTATTCCTATAGAATTTCACGCTTTTGTCTAAATGCTGTTTCTCCAGGATTACATGATCCATGTGGGCCATACTGAGTGTTAAGAAAGGATGAGGGATACAATTCTGGAGGAAATCTGTACCCTGCACATCTCCTGCAGGTTTGCAAGAGCCTCCCCAAGGCTCTTCTTGGATATTCTGCTACCTGCTATTGGGAGGAAAGCTATAGCATTCCTTCTGTTTGCGTTTGAAAAGTGGGGCATTAATAGATATATTCAGTTTATCATGTTTGTTCTTATTACCTGACTATTAGACTACTGTTATAAGAACCAATCAAAATTTTATTCAACATGCCTTTCCTATTATAACACTTTGAGACAAAAAACATTCATGGAAAAACAGAAATTTCTTTGAGCATTTTCCTTATTTTTTGAATGACAAAAATTAAGGCTAGAATATGTTCATGAGCATTTAAAGTATTTGTTTAGATCCTTCTACTGGGAAAAATATGATTTGCTAGTCTGGCCTACCTATGATTATTAACTATTTTCAAAGAAAACATGGAATTTTCACATTTGAACATTTGAGGGATTTTCTTTATCCTCCTATCACCTTTCTTTTTGACATTGTACTCATTTTAGCATACTAAAATTAACTATGTTCATAAGAATGGCGGGATATTTTAAACTTTCTCTTATTTGTATTTTTCTATCTTGTAACTTTAAAAAATTTTCCTGCCTTTTGTAAAGTCTCACAGCAAAAGAAAAGCAAACAGTGAAGCCTGTGACTGAACATGTAAGTACTGTGGGGAAGACTATCTGCCTTTTCTATTGGCTTTTGACATATTAGGTTTAGCTATAGCTAGTTCAGAGAAAGAAGTTTGGATAAGCACTTTTTATGGGAAATTTAATTGGATAGAAAATAGATAAGACATTAAAAACTGCAGCATCTGGAAAGCACAGTATTTAAAGATTTAGAATAGCTTTTAGAAAACAGTTTCTGGCGTCAACAGAGGACCAGCCACTCGCTGCCCTGCCATCTCCTGCCTGCTGCTCGGCTTGCGAAGGGAAGGGGCAGCAGTGCGCCGCGGCTGCCTCGTGCCGCTGGCCGCGAGCAGGGCGAGGGGCCGGCACAGCAGCACGGCGCTCGGGGCGCTCGCACGCCCCGCTCCTGCCGGGCTGGGTGGCGGGACGCTCCCCCCGGATGAGGTTGGTCTTCCTCAACCTCCCCCACAGATCTCGGACTATGGATGGCTTTGACAGTGTCACGGGCAGGCTCGAAGTCCTGCCAATATGAGCTGCTGCTGCTGCGGCTGGTCGGCCAAGCGATGCGCAGAATTAGCCCATAGAGGAAAGGGGGGAAATGCCCCAGCTGTTAGCAGCTGGGGAGGCTCAGACCCAAAAACCAAGCAAGAGGGAATTACCAAATAAACATCTGCCCAAACAGGCTAAGAAGCAAAGAAGTTAGTGCTGATTAAATTTGCATTTCTGGTGCATATTCTAGTTTGAAACGAGCCACCTTGCCACACCTCTGGGCAGGAGTGTCATTTATACAGCAGGTCCCCACCACCGTCATTCGCTGCGCCTGCTGCTGGCTGGCAGTGGCTGGCTGAACGCTGCAGCATCGGTGCTGCCCGGGGTCTGCGTCCCCCCAGCCTGGGGACAGCGCTCGTGTGCTGAATGGGACGTGGCCTGCTTGGGCTCAGGTAAATTGAGGATTGGCAAAGACGCCAGTATGCTGTGAGCAGCTAACACTGGGCAAATACCATCCCTGCTCCCGCACGAAGCATGCCAAGAATTGCTGCCCAAAGATTGTCTAGTCAAACAAGTACATCCTATACGCATCCTCTGAAATGACTGAAGACAGCTTTTTTTTCTTTCTTTCTTTTTTTGCTGCTTAGTTCATGCAGTCTCTTCAAGCTTATAAAATATCTGTGCATGGGCGACCTCACTGCCAGCCCCTGTGACTAACCATGTCTGCTCGGTACTTCTCGGCTTCAGCTCAAGTGAACCTTCAGCCACAGGAGGGCAGCAGCCCAGCACGCTGCGCCGAAACTGCCGCCGCTGCCCTGGCAAAACACAAGGAAAACAAAGCAGCGTGGGGGAAAAAAGGAAAAAGAAAAAGTTAAGTGGATAAATACCAGCAGCACTAACTTGCCTTATTCCCTCCCTCCATTTACTGCAACGGGATGCTCTGAATGTAGGTTAACATCATTTTTAGGGAAGCTACAGGTGAACTTGTTTTTTTTCCCATATATCTCAAGTCATAAGTAGATTTAAGTCAATCTCACAAAATTTGTTCCTTCCATTTCTTGGTACAAATCATAGGTAACAGACACACACACCTGATACTCTGGAGGTAATCTCTAAGTGCTAATTCTGCAATTAATTTAATTTCCAGTGATGCTAGTGGTGTTTGGTGAAGGATATGTCACTTACTTTATACTTATGCTTAAGTATTTGTATTCTTGCTCTATATTGTATTACAAACCTTATTGAAATAAATAGCAGAATTTATTAAAACATTATAGTGAGTAAAAGGAAGTTTCAGCATCAAAATAAGAAAATATTTAAGTTCATTAAAATCTTAATTTTGATGAAAATCTAAAAAGAAAAGAACTTACATAAGCAGCTTTTGCAGTGAGAATTCAGAAGTGAAAACAAGCTTTCAAGAAGCAATAATTTTAAATGCCAGTCTGATACTAAGCCTATGGTGAAAACTGGCTCAGAGTGGATGAAAATTGATGTAATATAGGCTGAATAGAATGATGATGTTTGCACTGCTTGCAGAAGCCTGGATGGAAGCATGACATGCTGCCTGACCCAGGCAGAAGACAGGGGCAGCTCAGGTGAGCTGCCTTCACTGAGCTCAGAAAGCCTCCCTCTGTCCTGCTGCCTTGCTGCAAACGAGGCAAGGACGCATATGTGACTTGGTTTTTCCCCTGTGCCTTCATGCATCGTGGTCATTATGGATTAAGGACCAAGCACACATAGCCAAGCCTGTATCTGAGCCATTCATGGTGCCAACTGCATACAGTAAACCTGTGCTAAAATGTTGCAAGAATTGAAGCCTTTTTTTCCCCCCAGGTCATTGAGAAAAGTGCCCAAAGCCCACTCAACTACAGCCTTGCCATCAATCAGTTTGGCTTGACTAGCAAAGCTATGAACATAGTCAGGTGGAAATAGCTGAGAAAGAAACCTGTGATTTCAAGAAAGACAACAACACAAGAAAAATATTACTTTGTTTGTATGTGCCAAGAGGTAAGGTTTTTTATTTTTATTTTTTATTTTATTTTTATTATTATTATTTATTTTATTATTATTATTTATTTTTTATTTTTATTTTTTATTTTTATTTTTATTTTGCACTTTTAAACCAGTAGGATCTTTTTCATTCATGACTGAGCCGTCCAGGTGTTCCCACAGCCCAAAATAATACTGTAATGGCCAGATGTAACCCGCCTGTATTCTCTGGGATCTTGAACGCTCGGCTGCGCTTGGGGTAAGCGGCGAGCAGCCCACCTCAGGCAGCCCCGCCGGCGGGCCGCCCGCTGCCGCCGGGAGCAGCAAGCCCGGCGCCTTTCCGGCGTGGCTGAGGCAGTTGTGGCAGACAGCCGCGAGGTGGCGCTGCGAGGCCGCGCTTGAACCTCGCCGCCAGGCTGGGAACGACAGCGCGGAAAAGCAGGGCGAGCTTCCGCCGGCAGTGCCGGAGGTGCTGGATACGTCCACGTTGCACCGTTGCCATGTTTTTTGACAAGTATAAATGGAGCTTAATTGCAGCGAACAAAACCTTCATAAAAATATCTTAGAGGAGGACAGTGGAGTACAATAGACCAGCAGAGGTATCTAACAAATCTACAGTGGAAAGCCTAATAGCAATTTTTAAATATCAAATTCAACCTTTTCAGTTTATAACAAAAGATTCCTTTCTAACCAAATCTCATCTAGGTTAAAGCTCTACATTATGGACAAAACAATAAGCAATACTGCCATTAAGAACATAGCTTTTTTGTTGCTTGTTTGTTAAGGATCAGAAGGAAAGATTAAGAATCACTCATTCCTGTCATTTATACAGAAACTGATTCAGTGAAAGTAAATGACTCACCAGTGTTCAAGAAGATTAAAAAAATTAAAACGTTCACTTCTTGTCTTCCTTTTATTCAGCTTTGAGGTGACTATTCTCCTCCTGCAATGCAGCAAAGAATTACCAAAGTATGAATTTAATCCAGTAGAAAACACCTGTATTAAACAGGAAGAGATTAACCTGGCAAATGCTATGTGGGAAATGCAGCGATTGTGCTGTAATACCCAGAAGAGATTTTGAAGCCTGCAGTCTCCTGCACTCCCGTGTCAATCACTTACTCACCCAAAGCATCTCTTTAAGCCAACGGCTCTACACGGGTCAGCAAGTTGTGACTCTGTCCTAATGAGTGCGGCAGGTAGTGACATCAAAACTGGTGAAGCCACATTAGCTGTAAAACAGAAGTTCTCAAAAGAGGGGAAATGAGCTTGTGCCTTAAGCAGGACTGTGCCTGTCACAGTCCTGCCCTTCCCAGGGTCATCAAGGTGGAGAAGCTGTGGCTGCTCGGGAGCCCTGGGTTTGATCCCAATATGAGAAAGACTGAGCACCTCGGCTAGAGCAGCAAAGAAAAGCTAATGAAACCAGGGAAACTCCTCTAGCCTTATGGTGAGAATTCCCTTTACTTTTCGAAGGTATAAGGGAACCTGAAGTAAATGATAACATAAACAATGGTAGTCCAAACAACAAAATGCTTTTATCTGCTCAGAGGCAGCTGATTTTAAAATCACTGTACTGAGGTCACCATGCTGTGAAGTGAGTAGAAATCCCATGTCAGGCACTGTGTAGGAAGGGGAGCAGAAGGACCATTTAAAATAAAGAAATGAACAGGAGCACTTATCTATAATATCTGTCTCTCATAACTCTTAAAGTGGCTGTTTTTCTTACTATGCCTGCAGATAAAGATAGATACATTAGATATGCCAGTGGGATATGAGCCATTCACTGCCTGGTCATTCATTGAAATTCAGATGAAATCAATAGTGCCAGAAAATTATTCACATCTGATGGCTTTAGCATACAGAAGTACAGAAGTTAACCTTAAAATCTTTCCAGGTTTGCCCTGAATAAATAAGATGAGGTTACCTTGATATTTGCAGTATTTCTATGTTCCTTTTATACTCAGCTTAGGCAATATCTAGACTACTTCAGGTATCAAGATCATTTTACTCTGCATTCAATTCTCCACAGACAACCAGAGAAGCAAAAAGGTACCCGATCACAAAAAAATATTCCTCATATAGTTTCCAAGAATTAAATTGATCCAAAGCCTAAAGGACCCTTCTCCTAAGGGAACTGTTCCCTCAGCATGGCACTGAGGCATCATGTTATGGATGCCCTGGACTCAGGATGACCTTGGGTTCCTGATACTCTTGTTTGGTGAAAAAACTGACAACATAGAGCCCACATATGAATGCCTAAAGATATTTAAATACAATAGCCTGATTTTTTTAAGTCAAGAAGGCCTCCTGGGTATCAGAGGAACCTACAGAAGCTTGACACTTGTGAAGGGAGCCATGCCAATATACATGAGCTATAAATTGCTTTGCAAACTTTAAATTTCATACCAGAAGCAATTTATTTGTTTTTTGGTCTTGCATTTGTAGCTCAGCTACTGTTGTTTTTCCTCAGAGCATAATATTCTGGGCAATTAAAATAATGCAAATGAAGCCAAATTTAGCTTAGTACATCAACTACACAAAGTCAGTTCCAACATTTTTCAGACAGACTTTGTCTTAATTAGGAAATCTTCAATCAATAGCTTAGGGTAGCACATTCCTGAATTTAGCAATAGAGTGAGTTTTAAATAGGATTCAGTTCAGTATGCTAATTTTGTTTTCACTGAAGGTAGTAGTCTCTTGAATTGATGACGCTTTGAAACTGCACATTCAGAAAACACAAGGCTGTAAAAGGTCACATGAAACTGCTCTTACCATCAGTTGAAACCATCAGTTTTCAATAGTCTGATGAGTTTCAGATATGTTTTGGCATTTGGAAACTTTATAAAGAATGTCATCTCTAACTGTGCATCCTGGATGGGCTTAAAGACAATTTACAGAACATTCATTTTGGTTTTAGGTTGCAGTTAGAATTTGAGCTAGCCATTGCTGAAGTAAAAATGATTTTTTTATTTCGCTTTATTCACAGCCATCTTGAAAAATATAACCCTTTGGGACGGTCTGCAAAAGGCAAGGCAGCACCAGGAGAACCTTCCAAGCTCTCTCAGACAGTGCTAGTGGTACAGCCTTATTAACACAGCATGAAAAACCTTTGTGTGGCTATACCCAAATGTAAGTCTGTACCAATGACAGTAACATGGAAGACTTCTGCAATCAGTTTTTCTCTTGCCAGGGCACTTTGTAGTGCCATTAAAAAACACAGTGTACTTTAAGATTATATATTGCTGGCAAAGAAACCTGAAATCACAAACCCTATTTCTGACACATCTTATTGTCTGCAAATGTCAGGCTACACTGAGTCCCATTCGGAAGAGATTAATGGCCATAGGATGCTGCAGTAGCACAAGCTTATGAAACGCACTTCATCAGACTGTACTACAGTTCCACTCCTGCCTGTATGGATTATTTTGGTCAGGACTAAGATCTTAATAGCAGACTGATGACATACTTACCAACATGAAATATACTTACACAGACACGTTCCAGAGACAGCTCTCTAGAGATGCAACTCATGTCTGATCCTACTTGGCCTCTCGGTGGAAAAGAATATGTCTGTGCATACAAGGTGTCTTACTTATTCTCCATATAATTTAATTGCCATGGCCTCAAACCTGATGCAATTTCCAGACGATTCATAAATATCTCATCTCTTAGGAGACCAACAAAGGGAAGCACCAATGCTACCCTGCCAACTCCTCCACTTTCTGTGCCAGTTTGTGCACCATAATATTGCATCACTTCACAATGATGATCTATTTACAAAGAAGCAGTTTTGCTGAAGACAGGGCAAATCCCACATATCCACATTCTGAGGTAAATTCAGATAAGGTTCTTAGTTTGTCAATACATATACAATACTTAGAGGATGCTCAGTAAGCTCACTGTGCTCCCTGATTCATTCCTCTTGATCTATATTATTTGTCTAGCATAAGTTAGCGTAGTTTCCTACGCAGTGGTAAGGATTCACTGATGGCTGGGGGATTTGTTACACAAGCAGCTGCTACCAAATGAAAGTACTGCACCATCTGGCCCTTTTGCAAGGAAGTCTACTTGCTTCCTCCCATCACCTGATACGGCTTAATTAACCAGCTGGTCTTCCTTCAAGCACTGCCTACTGCGTTGGACTTCATGGGTGGCAAGAACCTGATAACACTGTTCAGGAGAAAATCAACTGTGCTAATTTTAGAGCATGCAGGTTAAGGACCTGAAAAGCTCTCAGTATTAGTCCAACTTTACTATTTATTCTGTTGCAATAGTACTCGTTTAATTTCAATGGTATCAGGACCTTTTTTTTTTTTTTTAATTCTCTCTGAGGTTATTAACTCTGACTGTAGGATTGTTTTCTCAACAGCAATTCTTCATTGTAAGTGTCTCTCTTTCATTGTGTACTAGCCATTTACCTGCGTGGTACTGTGGAGAGTTTGAATTTCTGAAATATCTTACTCTCCCTTGGAAAAAAAGTTGGAAAATTCAGGCTAGTATCTTCCCAGTCTATCTCATGAAGTTAGTGTAATGCTTCTTTTGTGTCTCTAAACAGGAGTGGACAATCTCAGGATTTCAGTGCTATATTCAGTTGCTAGTTCAGCTTGTTATTTTTCTCAAAGTCATCCTCAGCTTCCATACAAAAATTTCATATGTTTATCCCACATTCAAATGTACCAAATCACCTTTGTAGAGATGTCTGTTAGGCTTTCACTAAAAAGTCAGTAAAGCCACTTGCAGACAAGGGGAGACTTTGAGTTACTGATGGACGCTTTTCAGGGGGACATTAGGAATGGCCTCAGTGCTTAGAACTAGCACAGCGTCATGTAGATGAAAACTTGCATGGACCCTCCGGGAGGGACAGTTACAGGGAAAGGCATCACCCAGATCAGGGGCAGATTTTCATACACCATAAAACTGCAGCCTCGCACCGCCGAAAGCAGCAGCGCTCCACTGCTCCACATCTGCCGACGCTCTGCTCCACGACCAGGATTTCAAGCACTGAGCTTTGCAGTAATCATTCTGTAGAGATGAAGATGGCTAGACATATTCTAAGGCTCCTTTGTTTTCCTCTATTTTTATGACCTCATGAGTCTTATGTTTCCCCCACACAGTGGCAGAGTTTTAAAGGAAGAGATGTGCCCTCTCCCTTCCAAAAAACACCTAAAATTGAGCAGTTGGTGCATCTCCTGAGGGAGAGCACGGAATCGGGGTTTCCTAATTACTGGGCAACTACAACAATCCTCTTCCTTAAACGGAGAAGTTTAAAATAGAAAAGCGATGCCTGATCACTTCTTTATATAACTAGATTTAGTCACCTTACTATGTGTCAGTACATCAGCTTCGGGGTCTGTTTTGGGTAGAGATGTCTGCTTGTATCTTCAGCTAGCAAACATCCACTTTGAGAAGAGGTGAAGTTTTAAACTTAACTTTGTTTTTAGTGTTTGCTTTTGTCTAGGATCTCCGGTCAGTGCTGGTGGGTTTGGGTTCCCCTTCTGGGTAGGGAAACTGTATGCCTAATTCGAGGGGCAGAGTGTGGAAACCCAGGACACTGCAGTGCCCCACGCACGTGTTGGTACCTAGGCCTTTGCTCAGAGTGACTGCTGTGCTGGAGCCAGTGATCACAGCACCTGGGACAGGGGAGTCCCCTCCCCGCTCTGAATCAGGCAAGACACAGCCTTGAACAAGCATTTCTTCCTCCTAGGCACATTTTCTAATCACTGCAGGGCTCACTAAGCAGGGCAGTGACTCATACTCTTTTGCCTGTCTTTTATTTATTCATTCACTAAAAATTCTGAAAGGCCTCAGTGTTGTTATGTGATGGATTGAGAACAAACTCTGAGCTCTGGAAATTTTTCAGAAAACAGAATCTTCATTTTTCCCAGGAGCGTTCTTATGAGACCCTTATCATGGGTATTAATTTAAACATACTCCGAGTTTTATGTCTTATCACAGCCTTTTTTCCCCTCAGGAATGAGGGCAAAGATTGTAAGACAGTAACTTCCTGTTCCTAATAATGGAAAAATTCATGCTTCGCTCCTATTGATAATATCAAATTAATATACATGTGATCTTCCCTGGTGCTGCTGTGTGCTGTTGAAATTCAGAGGCCAGTGTGATATCACTGATTTCATTGGAGCTATTCTATATTTACAGGAATTTGTCATGTATCTAGTTCTATATATTAGAATTTGCCTATTCATGGAAAACACTTTCAGTGAAAATAATGGAATTATTCTCGAACTTACTGTTAGCAAAATGCATATAATTATGCTCACAAAACTGATACTTCTGCTCCTTTCTGATGGCTGCAAGTACTGTTCTTCCTTTTATTTACACCTATACAAGGAGGAATACTGTTAAAGTAATTGGATCAAACATACTATATGACCACAAAAGGAGAGTTTTGTACATAATAAATAAGAAGGTTCAGATTTAAGTTTCAACGTAAAATGTTAATATTTGCCATTAAGAAACGATGGTTTTCTAGACAGTCCAAACCAATGGTGTCTTGGTCTCAGCCAGGACTCTTTTGTACACTACTGTATGATGTGAAAGCAGTTAAATGTTTAGTAGCCTAAATGCAAGATGTTGGAAGAGAAATAAACAGCATATCAAAGTTGGTAGAAAAGTGAAAGGATTACTCTGACAGATACCGTGGTCCTCAGTTTGTCTTGTTTAGACCAGTACTTCAAATCCAACCTGCACCGAGTGGCTGAAATCATCTGTTAGTCTCTAATTGGTGTTTGTTAGTCTGTGTGAAATAATTTTGGGATTTCAATTCCTTTTTTAGTGGACAGAAGTTTTGGCCTGTGAAGCTAAGGATAACAGTTAAATCTAAAACCAATCTTGCTTCTTCCCCAGCTTCTCAAACTGCTGGATATTTGATGCTTGTTTGCTGGGCCACTGTGAGCGAGCAGATACCTTATGAAGGAGGGCTGCAAACCCACACAGAGGCAGATATCCCAGTGCTGTGTGAGGGAGGGATGTGAGGAAAAGCTAGACACTAATTTGCCCTCTAACACCAGAGTTGCAAATGCAGCCCCGCTGTCTGTCTTCGGTCTGCGACATCATGGATTTGCCAACCAAATGCATAGACAAATGGCACTGCAGCATGCAAAACTGGTACTGTGCTAGGCTGCAAATTCATATGTTGAATTTTGGGGGCCAAAAAACTGTTTCAAACTGGCAGCCATGAGTGACCCTTCAGACCACGGGTGATCTGCAGGAGGGTTTGGAGTACAGGGTCTTGCGCTGGGGCTATGCAGGCTGGGCGTGTTCCCAAGAAGCACTGCTTTCCAGGGCTGGCACCGTTTTATGAGTATTGACTTCACTGCAAGAAAGAAAAAATCAAATGGCAAAGCACAACAGGTGACTTAACTGGCCTTCACAGACTCCGCAGAGAATCACGTGTATTCAACAGGAGCAGGAAGTGCTGGGTAGGTTCATAGCTATAGCTATAGCTGGGTTGCTATAGTTTACTGGAGACAAGCTCAGACCCAGATGACAACATTTTAATTAGAATCTTAAGTTCACTCTCATTTATCTTCTCTGAACCATCTTCTACACTGAGTATAGACACGGAAGAAAAGGCCCAAACAGAAGCCAAGCGACAGTGGAACACTGCAAAAAGGAATATAATGGCATTTTTGTGTTGAATAATTTCATTGTTTTTCAGAAGCTGATGATTCTGTTTTTGTGTAGTTCATCACAGACAAGTGAGAAGTAGAAAAAAACATGAGAGGGCAGTTCTTGCTCTAGCTATACTCTTGTGAATTTGACAGCTCAGTTTGTTTCAATCTTTTATTATTTGCATTGATAAATAAATTACATTTTTTTGGCTAAACTCAAATAAGTATCAATGCTATATTTAAGGCTTTCTTTATTGTTAGATTCTATCTTGAGCTAAGGACTAGGAGGAAGTGACTAGGAACAGGAGACACACTATAATGTGTTTTTCCATTATAAAGTCTGTGATTCTTTATAATGTCAAGGAAATTGGATAAGTTGCTTGGTCCAAAAGCTAATACATTTTGTGCTGAAGAAAATGATGGTACCATAGGCCTAAACAGAATTAACAAAATGTTAGTCTGAAATGATGAATCATAAAATATCCCCAGAATATTTTAGCAGTTCTTTTTCATTTTCTATTTCTATGCAATTCTTGACCCTATGCGGTTAGATTTGTCAAAATGAGCAACATATTAGCAATCTGGAAGAAAATCTGAAACAAAGGTGAAATGCATGGAAGACTATAATCACACTAAGCAGCCATATGTAAGAAGCCATATTTCTGAAGCAACTGAGATTAATTATTAGTAAACCTTATGCCATGTTCATCAGTGCAAAAAGATTAAATAAGCTCAACAACCTGTTGCAAGCAAGAAAACTTTAAAATTATGCGAACCAAGTTAAGCCCATGTTAACTGAAAATCATCCTGATACTGATGTTGGTATTGGTGCTAGAAAAGGTGAAGTGTGCACTTCCAGGCATGTGCAGAAATGGCCAGAGATCACTGCAAACAGGCAAGTTTGCAGTAGTGAATTTTGGGAGTGCAACAGGGATATAGCTGTGTTGCAGTTTTAGCTTTTGGCTCCTGAAGTTCACTTAAATTCTGTTTCAGGTACCTTAAGCCCTCTGAAGCTCCTAGCTTCACACAGCTATTACAGATTCAAACTGTGCCAAAACATTTGTAATTTGATCCCACTTCTACACAGAATACAAAGAATTATATTAATAATCATCAAGTGAGACCAGTAATTTTTCATCCACTTGATCTGGCCCAAGTTTCTTCCTGCTAAAGCAAATATTATGATAAATGTAAAAAAAAATGGAAAAATGCAGTGAGAACTGAATCAATCCTATTTTACAAATGTGTAGTTTTTGGCTTCAAATGCCAGGCTTCTTACAGGTGATTGATTGATTAATCGCAATCACAAGATGATGGTCTTGGCTTTCTGGAAAGATGTAATTCTTCAGTAATAAAACAGTGTAAGGATCATGTCCTAAAACTCCTTAGTCAGAGAGTACATTGTAATACTCAGTCTGGCAAAATCCTAATATATTTTTCATTATTAGTCATACAGTAGATGTAGCATTAAAGGCCTGAAGAGAAAGTGCTAATTCCTTGATGAGTAGGGCTATAGGAAAATCAAACTCACTGAACTAGCTAATAGTTCCCAAACTTTTTGAAGAAAGGCAGTTAAAATATTACTGACAGCAATTGAAATGTTATTATCTTTAATTAAAAGTTTTTTGATCTGTGATGTTGCATGTTAAGTTCATCAACGTGCTTATTACATAGTTTTGTTCTTGTTGAGTTTTTTTGTTGTTAGTGTTGTTTTTATCTCCCTGGTACACTTAAATTAAGGACTGCAGTTATAAAGCAGGGCTGCTGCATACAGTGAGACTATAACTTTCAGTGCAAGTCCCATCTTTCCCTCTCTTCTTGTCAGGTGAACAAACTGAACTGCATGGAGCACACGATGATGTATTTATTAATCAAGTTCACAGATGAATTAACTGGCAAATGCTATAAAGCAAATGTATGTAGGGAAATCTATGAAGCTTAGACTCATGTATCATAAATTACAAAAAGTTGTATTAATCTTGGAAGACTGTAGCCTAGCAAGGAATAACAAAGCATACAGAAATGCACACAGTCCAAAAAGGGAGGAACCTGACAGGCCAGCTCCTCAAAACTAACTTTGAGAGTAATGGGTAACATCAATATCGCATGCTGCAAAAAAGCAGAAGTAATCTTGAATTGTCTTTGAAGAGGCATGATTTCAAAAAGGGAAAAGAGGATATTCCCCCTTATTATCTCTGGAGGTACTCCTTTTTTGGCTATCTTTGAAGGCAGAACTGTGGAAATAGGCTAACGTCAGGTGAAATGATGAAAATAACTGTAACAGAACTGGCCCGTGGGCATAAGAGATCTGAAGACCATGACTGAAGCTGAATGCCTAAAGTGAAATCTTCTTTGGGACAGGGGGATGTAACCAATACAACCTAAAGAAAAATAACGTGGAAAGGATGAATTCAGTGGGAAGGCAAAGCTGCACTGCTATCAGAGACTCCAAGCTAATGGTGACCAGAACATTAAACATTTATTTACCTTCTGTCTCTTGATTCTTTTGTCTGTTGAAAATTGCTTTTCACTTAACTTTAGTCACAGCCTTTTTTCACAACCTCTGCTGCACACATATTCACAGTTCATGTGGTCCTTGCGACCTTTTCAGTTTCCTATTTCAGACTGGAACATTAGCATCTTTTTGATAGATAGCAGTGCTGCATTTTACATACTCTATGTGAACATACTGTTCTAGTTTTGAGTGATAATGCACATGCGTATTCACTTTGTTCTGTGCTTTATGATCCACATTGCCACAGCTGAACAAAATTTACGGGTAGATCACAGATAACATATTCTCTAGTGTCACAGATCCACGTTTTTGTACAGTCCTCTTTTAAGCAAGGTGATGTCTCTAATAAGAGAAGACCACAGAAGCCACAATGAAGGCCTGAGACATTCCCCATGCAGGACAGTTCTATGGCACTTTCAGTATTTTGCTATGGAAACTGGTTAGTTAAACCTGCACTTAACTTGTAATTTGACCTGGACCTGAAGGTTGTATAGATGAAGAAATCTTTGCCTGTGGGCAAGTTCTGTTCAGTCCAACAATCGGGATGAGCTGGAACAGGCTTAAAAACAAACTGCATCTTCTTGTGACCCATTTTGAGCTGGAAATATCTGATATGTTCTTTAGAGGGAATCAAATTTCCCACTTGTTTCTGGATTGGACAAGGTAACCTTTACTTTGTTGCTGACAAATTCTTCTCATCTCTCTTGCATGCATCTGGTCCAAATGCCCCATCTCTTCCTCTACTAACATATACCACAGCTGATCCTAGGAACAGCCAATGAAAAGACAAGGTGCCATAAAGGTTCAAAAAGGACTGGAATATTGACATGACTAATAATACTGTAACAGCTACAGTAAATGCTAATAAAAGGTGAAATGTAATGGTGATTGCACATCAGGCTGACATCTCTAACATGAGGGTTAAGAAGACAACCTCATACTGATAGTGGAGATTATTCCACATCTCTTTGTTGCTGGAGAAAGGACATTGGATTGGATCAGGTCTGACCTAATATTGTCATTCCTCTGTTACAGGATAAACTGAATAACCTCAAGCCTGTCTATATCAGCAAAGGGAGAGAAGCAGGCTTTTATGCCATAGTCAGTAATCTGAAGAGTTGTCACAAAGGCTGAATGTCTCTCTCTTCCCATACCACACTATTGCCACATGATATTCCTTCACAGATAAGCTCCTGTTCGTGATGATAAGGTTCAAACATCTACAGCATAGTGCTTTCTACTCCAGAGAGCAACATACTCCTTTGGTGAGAAGTGTAGCTTGAAAGAGACTGGGTATAAGGCACTAGTCATTGGCTTGGTTTGGGGACACTGAAGTTTCATCTTTCAAACTGAACTTACATTGAGGAAGTGTCACTGTGGAGCATTATCTGATTGAACAGTGCTAGGTTCCTTCCAGGGAGTTGGTGCTGGCTGCTGACTTCCACCAAGACAGCATGGTGTCCCATGAAATCACACAAGCTGTTCTCAAAAACTGTGTTGCTCATAGCCTCTTTTGGGATAACTGGCAAAGCATTTTCCAGTTACAAATTTGCCGGCTATCCTGAAGCCCTAAAGCACAACTTTTCTGAGGGAACTGCCTGATAAAAATAGGTGCAACCAGTATTTTGACCATAGTTTTAAAGCAGTTCTAAAATATTATTACTTTATCTAAGATAACCAGCTAAAGGAAGATTTATGCTGCAGTGAGCTCATAAGAACTCTGCGGTAAGCAGACAGCAAACTGCATTACTTGAATGAAAAAGCAAAATGTCATGTTTTCTGCTGGAAATGGATGAAAACAGGGCCCATGGCCTTCTTGCTAAATCACAAAGGAGGCATACTGTTGTCAATGCTGTATTTCCCAGTTTTTCTTGGGAACCATTCCTACTAAAAATTTTGGATTCTTTCTCTCTCTACAGAGCCCACCTCCAGATAAGGCAAAAGTGTCTCCAGGGGACAGAGAGGGCCAGGAAATACCAAGAGCTGTTGCTCATGCTCAGAGTTGGGTAATTGGGAAGGCTGTGCTCTCCTTTTGAGCACCTGCTCGGTATTCTCTGCTGCAGAGAGAAAACTAAAGGAGGAATGATATGATTTCCCCTCTCTGTGCCCTCACAAGACTAAGCTTCCGAAGAAGCTCCAGTTACAAAGCTGATCATGCCAATGGAGTGCCTAGAAGAGGAAGTGTCTTTTTGAAAAGTTCATAAAGCTCTCGAAATCGTGATCCGCAGGTGAAATCTAAGAGAGAGAACATTTCCTAACTCACCACTGGCACCAATATAATCATATGAGCTCCTACGTTTTAAAAGACAAAAGAAGTTTGTTGGGTTTTTTGAAGTCTCATGCCTTCCAACTGCAAACATAGAAAACACTCAGTAACATACTTTTACCAGTGATTTAAGGGAAGCTGGCTGACTTGGCACTGACATGAAGGCGGACCACTCATGGGATATGGTTTATCAGCTGAATGGTAAGACTGAGCACACAGGCAGCAATCAGACAGTAAATAACTGCAGCCATGTCTTCACTGAATGTCTGATCACTAATTAAAGAACAGATTCAATCAAAGTGCAAAGTTCAGAGATGACGTGATTGAAGCTTTGTTGGATATTTCATAAGAAAAAGATGTGCCTGATGGTGCTTTGGCTTATGTACCCTGTCACTGCTTAGCTGAAACTTGGCTCAGGGGGTTATTAATTTTCTGTATATATAATGGGTAAGTTTTTTCAGATCTCGTTGCTTTTGATCCACATGGATGGTTTTGATATAGATTTTTCTGGTGCACATGATTTCATCTTGAGCTGAAAGAACAAATACAGATAGAATTGAACATACTCACTTCTCATAGTCTTCCTTTTTTCTATCTTTTAATGATGTTTGTACTTTGTTAGGTTTGGGCTTGTATTGTCTGTGGCCCAGCAGTCTTTCCAGTCCACTTTCAAGGTAAGTGAAAAACAAAACCAAAAATTAATTCTGCATGAAACAAAAAAGATAGCAAAATCCCCCAGAGAAGATCAAATTTTGCCTTGTGCTGTTTAAATCTCAGAGCTGAAACAGACAGAACAGGGATAATGTTCCGAATGCATTATAATTCCCTCTCTTTCCCTCATTCTCATTTTTGTTTTCAGTATAGATTTCATCCTACAGCTGAGATTTTTTTTCTTGATGAAAGCTTAACTGAAATGACTACATTCCAGAAAGTTCAATTTATGAGGTAAGTCATATTCAAGCTCTAAAAATATTGACAATATTTGATTTTGATTTTAATCATATGCTTCCTCCGTAATTCATTAGTGAACCATGTCAACATGTATTGATTTATATGTAAAAGAGAAAAGTACTAATTCAAAGTAAAGGTCAGCTATGCTGAAATAGATCTGACTGGCATGCAAAACTGATAGTTATTGTGACTAGATTTTAGCAGATCTAATAAGGTGAAGAACACGGGGAGAACATTTACCTAATCTGCTGGTTTTACCCTTTTTGTCCACGACAAATGGATAAATGATAAAAATCAAGACAAACTGGTCTTCCACTAACAAACTTCTATTTCTAGAAGAAAATATTACACCAGCTATTTGTAAGTACTTAGAGGATGAAGTAGAAAAAGCAATCAAGAAAAAGCAATGTCAAAACAAATGTATTTCCATATGTGACAGGCACTGCTCTAAGGGATGAGGGGGAAGCAGAACTTGGCTTGTGTAATAAAACTTCTGACACTGTCCCACTTGATGCATGGTCCTGATGGAAGCACAGGCAGGTGGACACACAGACCGTTGAAAAGCTGCTCTCACAAGCTCCCTGTCAAAATGGTGTTTCAAGTGGTGTCACAGGAGGATATGTCCTGAGCCACATCTACTTGATATTTTCATTAGCCACCTGAATGGAAGAGAAAGTACACTATGAAATTCACCGACATTTCCAAGCCAGGAAAGATGGTAAGTGGCATGCGGGACAGGGTCAAAAATTGAAATGATCTTGGTGCACGGGGGAGAGAATACAGAAGGAGAGAGATTTAGTGTAGCAAGGACAAAGCTCTACATTTAAAGGAGAGAAATAAAACGAATAAATGCAAAAGGGAGATGAGGTAGCTAGACATTAACGTAATAGAAAAGGATGTGGAGCTTACAGTGGACCAGCAGCTGGCTGCAGGTCTGTGTATTATGATTCTGTAACAGAGGAGGCAAATTAGATAGTGGGAGGTATTAATGAGAGACAACATAAAACTGAAGGAAATCACTTATTGTTAATCATGTTTTTATCTCAAAGAGATTTCTCTAAATACAGGTGGGAGGTTATTTGACACTCAGTCAGTTCTTTGAGGAACTTAGCCACTCCTTCCTACCTGAAACATCCTTGTGGAAAAGCACTGGATAAAAAGCAGGGCTGTCTTCAAGCTCAGTCCTGTAGCAGTGACGCTGCCAGCTGTTAAAAATGAGATGACTTCCATTTTAGAGTTTCTTTTGCAAGGGTTTATGTAACTTGAAAATATAAAGAGAAAGTGGCACTAAGGTTGAAGAAGAGCTAGTTTTCCTAGCATACTTCTTCTTTTCTAATTTCTGAATCTTTCACTCCAGCCGCCCCCACGCCTGGCACTGTCAGTGCTCTAAGCACTACTTTCTTGCAGCTGCGTCATCTCTTCAGTTATATGTTCTATTTAAAAAAAAACCAATAACGACCACAAAAAACCTAGAGCTCCTGATTTAACATGCTTTAAAATAATATGGTAAATATTTAAAACTAGCTCAGATCATGGGGGAGTACTGTTCAGTACTACTGAACTCCCTTCAGTACTTAGGGCAAGGAGAAAGTAGCTCTGCTTTTAATATGAAAATGCTTGATTGATTATTGTTTCTTCTACCAGACACAGACATTTTCAAAACTTTTCAGTCTCCCATCAGTCTTTGAGTGCTGCTCATTTTGGCTTTGTCATTTAGAAATTGTTAAGTCCATATGTACTTGATAGTGACATTCATTTTCACTGTGTCAGTCAAGGAAAATGCATCACTAAACTATATGGCCAAGTCAATTTATTTTCTATATCCTTAAAAAAGCATAAAACAACATCTGTAACCTTCCTGCCTTCTCTTGTCATAAACACAAAAATGGGCCTTAGAGATAATTATGAATCCAGAGCAGATAAGGTGTTCTGCATTTCACTCTATACACAGAAAGAATTGTACTTTCATGTATTACCTACTGCCATCGCATGCAGAAGCTGAGAGGTCAGTATGCCTGGCTCACCAGGAGTGATAAGCTCTGCCATTCTTTTTGTATAGAACCGCAGCATATTATTTACACTTATTTAACATATAACGAGCTTACACGTAAGAGGCTCTCAGCTTAGCACTTGTACGTACAGTATACAATAGTTTTGTTTTATATTACTGGTTCTTGAATATTTACTGACTTAACTCCTGACATTGAGAAGCTATATAATTTGAGGTACTATCAGATATTATTAATCTTACTGTAACCTGAGAAGAAGCCAACATCTGTGGTACAACAGAATACAAATATCTAGATAATTCAGCCTGAACCATAATAATCTTTTCCACAAATTCAAAAGTACTTACTTTGCAAAGGCATAGAAGGCAGAGATTGTATCTAGGAGGTCATGACACTTAGTCTACCAGAAGGTAGGGAGACTGATAAACTGAAGTCAAAAGGTAAGAAGCTTTATAGCAATATTGACCATCTGGGTAAGGTGCTTTCCTTCAGGCGGTATCTGGAGATAATCATTTATTAGGTATTCTGAATGCATTCTATAAAAATATATACAGGTAAGTACTGACTTCATAGTACTTTGGCAGAATTATCATACGGGGGAATTTTTTCTCATTATTCTATAACAATTTCTTCTTCTTCTCTGAATATATATCCTCTGAGCTCTGAGTGTCCTCTGAAGAGAGCATGCATTTTGTGTACTTCACAAACACACCATCCAGCCTTTGTATGAAGTGATACTTACATTGTGGCAAGGCTCCTCTTGCACTGAAGTTTCTTAGGAGAAATCCATGAGAAGTAGAAAAGATTGAAAGAAGAATGTCCTGTCCCACTCATGCTCTTTGCCTGTATGTAAAGCAAGAACACATCAATTTATATGAAATATCTTTGCCTTTTCATCTAGACATTCATAATTTTGAAGGGAAGACATGCCTAACTTCCCTGTCAGTACCCTGTCCTGTCAAATTGAGTGACATTCTTTTAGAGATCATAAATATACGTGTTCAGGCTCTGTGGGAGACTGTCAAACTCCTGAACAAAATGCAAGAAATTGTGATTATGATAACTTTACTGGTGAATAGCAGCAACTCCTGACTTAAATCTTAACAAAATAGTAGCTTTTTTTCTTGCATTCTCCTTCACCTCTCCCCTAATATCAGCGACCCAAGTTTTCTGTTTTTCTCTAATCATTTCTGACTTGTGGCTGTCAGATTTATCTATGAGAGTCTACTTGCTTGGCTGGTGTCTTTGAATCATGGATCTGGAAAGATGCCTAGGACATATTTCTCATTCTTTAATGCACATTATGTGAAAGACCTCTTCAATTTTAGCTAACCTGCTGTCCAAAAGGAATGAAATGACCTCATCTGTCAGCTGTATGTGTTTTGTCTCACAGAACATTTTCCTCAAGCACAAAAGTGATAGAGATATTTTCGGTGTGACCAAGAGGATGGCTGCACAGCATGTTTTGACTCTTCCAGGAGGTCTTGAGAAGGCTGATACAACTTAGTAGGTGATAGAGACAAGGAAACCTGGTCTTCCATCAGAGTTGTGATTATGCTATGAAAAGTGCTGCATACTCTATGAGCTGATCTTATGCATGTAAGCAATGGCTCTTGCTTGAGTTGAAGTATCATATTGGTTGTCCATCAATAATAATTATCTCCTCGGTCTGTTGTGGTTATTTTTGGTGTGGCTTTCACTGCAAGTGCACACTTTCATGGAAACACGCCTTTCCGTGAAAAGCAGATATACTAAGATATTGAGTCCACACATTTTAAGTTACTAGCAGATGATAATTGAAGGGAGTGAAGAACGTTCTTACTTCCTTACTTCGCTGTTAAAAATATATTCCTTAGAGGAGTAAGGGGCGCACTGACATTAAGATGAAGCCACCTTCTCAACCCTGAACATAAAGTCTGTGATGACCTAGGTAACGTGGCTCAAAATTTTGTGATTCTTTAAAGTCCTATAAATCCACTGATCCGAATGGTTTTAGGTATCTATACATTAGCTATGAGTCTACACTTGATGGACAGAGCAGTTCTTCGTTTGCAAACCAATTTAAATTCAGTGGCTTCACTGGTTGTTTTTTCATGCATTTCTTCTACGTATACTGCAGGCAGTAGCAGAGCTCCTGGTCTTTGGCTTTGCGTTCTGCATAACCATTGCCCATGAAGGGTTTATTCTTTGAACCTAAAGCCTTACCTGACTAGCACTATGCTCAGATAAATTTCTTCATAGCTGCCTGAAATATCATACAAATTACAGCAGAGAAAAATACACAGCTAGCAACAGGGATTCTCACTTTACAGCCTAGCCCAAAACCTACATAGGAATTCATGCTTCATTCAAGAAATGAATTGATTTTTTAAATATTTAATTCACTGGTCTCTCTTTAAGGGCTACAGACCACAAGTCGTGGTACTGGGAAAATATTGCTACTTCCATTTGCCAGACTCTGTGAGTTTTATCAAGGCTCTCCATTGTAAATAAATTGAAGCTATTCTCCAGTAAAATGAAGAGGTCTCAATACAACTGGAAGGATACTACTCAGAATTACATGTTGTCATATTTGGATTCAGGGAACTGACTGTTTTATCAGATTAGGATCTCCAGCTTTTCTGGGCTATTTGCCAAAGTGGCAGCAGCTAGCAGCTAACAAAAAAGTATATTTCAGACCCCTACCAGACTTGTTTGAAAATAAATCTTTAAGTCATAAAGCTGGGAAACACTTTACCCAAGATGTTCTCCAAATCATCCAGTACAATCCAATTAAAGTATAAATAAAGTACCAAAAATGTAATTCAGGAAAACATCATTTTAAAAACTAAGCAATAAATCCATGAACAAGG
Organism: Dromaius novaehollandiae; assembly: GCF_036370855.1. NCBI lineage: Eukaryota > Metazoa > Chordata > Aves > Casuariiformes > Dromaiidae > Dromaius > Dromaius novaehollandiae. Next base: position 141,567,732 of record NC_088099.1, on the reverse strand, counting down.
GTATTTAACAACTATGTCAATCTCAGCTGGGTCTGTTTTTGATTACATTTGAGGGAAGCTAAACAATGGTAATATTAAGTGACAGTTCAGCAACATTTCTGCTTTTTTTCTTAACAGCTGTCTAGGAAAATACAAAAATAATTAATGGAAGAGACTACCTAAAGTATTTTCAGCTTCTCTGTGTAGGCAGAGAACATGTCAATATATAGTTATCTATAACTTTATTCAGCATCCATGAACTTAAATCCACGTTTCGCCATCCCGAATGCCAAAACTTGGACTCCTATCACAGTTCCAGCATCCAGAAGCTTGGTTCGAAGTCCATCGTAAATGTCTGATAATTCAACATTTCCTTTTTCTCATTTCCCCTAGACTAGTTAGCTCTTCTGATTAATTTCCCATCATAATATCTGGGTTTTGGAGACTGTTTCTTTTGTCTGTAGACATATTAATTGTATCAATTTCTTCCAGGTCTCCCATGTTTTTTGCTGAGTATTTCTGAATGGTACTGTATTAACAATAAACATTTCACACAAATAATAATGTGCTGATGATTCCAGCATTGTACCAACTTCATGCTTCTCTGAAAAATGTAGAAGCTTGGAAGAAAACAAGATTTGGTCATGCTGTCATTTTAGCAAGTGTAGGAGAATATCAGGTGGAAGAAATCCCATTTCTCACTAAGGATCAGGTTAAGAAAAAAAATTAAATGTTAGTTGGAGACATTGCTGACACTTCTTTTTAGTAAGAAATGGTTTGCCTGATACACCGCTAGGCAAACATACCTGAAAAAGACCAGAAAGTTATATTGCAAAGTAGAAATAATGGGATTGCAGTGTAGGTAATGGGAAAGATATTTCATTTAAATATCGTTAGAATTCACTCAGTTTGTCTGACTGGGGTTTCTCTCTCTCTGTGGATCTCATAGCTGGAAGTAGACTGATGGGTTAAAAGGTTGTGAGACGCACAGGCAGGAGAGTATGATGGTGGAAAGCCTTTCAGATTTTCATCCTGAAAAGTGTCAACTGATCTTATAAAATATATCTTGTATGTGTACCACATATTTTACAGGGCAACATACTAGCATGTTTTTTAACCTTTTTAATCTTTTCACAATTTGCATCACAAAATAATTAATAAATAATAAAGTTTTAATGAACTTGAGAGCCTGTAGCGAGATATTCAAGTTGTGAACAAGACATAGGACCTATGAAACCCACAAAACCTCACATTTTTTGGACATTCTTCTCTTTTTACCTATAATCTGATAGTATTTGTTCAAAAATGGGGAATGAGGAAAATCTGTATACTAGGATTATTTTGCTACTTAAGGTTGGAGGAGCTATTCAAATAAGATGGATGAAAAAAAGGGCATTTTACTTTTTTCTCAATATTTCCTCTCTGTCCTATTTACATACAGTAGTCCTGACTGTGCACAAATGAAGTATGCCAGTGATAAGACTGATGTAACACTGATGTTATGAGAGGGATTAAGAAAGCAATCTGGAAGGCTTCCAGCAGAATCAGATAATCAGAATGCAGCACTTAATGTCTAGATTTATAAAGGCCTAATTCAGCAGAAAGCATACCTATGTCTGCAGGAGGGCAGACTTACAGTGCAGAGGCTTTTACTACACTGTCCACATAGTGTGCAGGATCATGCTGAAAGAAAAGGATTCACGTATGGACTGTGGAGAACATGAAAGTGGCTGAAACCACTATGTGCATGTGTGTTTTCTGAGGTCTGTATAAGTGGAACTTTCATCCTGCCTTTGCGTCTCCTTGGCTGAGCAGCATGTGGGTGTTTACAGTAGATCTCTGCCAGGTTGCATACCCAGGACAAAATATCAGTTTTTCTCTTATGCATATGGTCAGTTTTGTAAGCTCCATCCTACTATTGCACATCAGAGTCCCCAGTTTTCTTACTGATATCTCAGTCACTCTGGTTCTTCAGTGCTAAGCCTGCAATTTTGCTTTGTGTACAGATCATGGGTTTATCAGCTGTGGTTTTTGACTCCACTCTTGCTTATGTAGGATGTCAGATCCAACACTCAATGACTTTTCACTCACAGCAGTGCCATATTGCTGGCTCTGGTCCAACGTGTGTTGTTGGAGGAAGGCACCTGTCTATAATTGCCTTTCCAGACTTCTGTTCCACTGACCACACGGTAGGTGGAACCTACCAGAGAAATAAATTTTGGGCCAACCTTAATTTCACATTGCATCTACTATTTGTCCTGCTTCTCTGCTATCTTAGGGGGTTGTCAAAGTGCAATAATCCTGGACTTTGTCTATTCTGTGGCCACACAGTATGTATGTACACACTGTCTCCTCATGTAGTTTTCGCTTTGGACAGCAAAGCAAGTTGTCACCAAAATTAAGGCAATTTATTGTCCTACCTGATAAAACTGTTATTTCAGTTTCTGAAACCCTACACCTTGGATATCCCCACCTAGCAAAGAACTGAAGCAGGAGAGGGCCAGCATGCCAGTATTTTACAGGTTGTTTTCTAAACAAATCATTTGGGTGAAATCTTGCATCTTACTGTGTACTCAAGCTTGCTTGAGTTTGCACCAATTAGAAAGGGAATTGGAGTCAGTTCCAGTAGATGGCTGTTCCACCTCAAAATTATTTTGTCTGTATCTAGCATTTAAGAAAGTGATTTAAGAGTGACCTATAGCATGACACCATGTTCACACTGATCCAGGACACGTGCATTTGAATGAGGACACCATACCCTGACATAGCTAAAAGACAATAAGCACTGCTCACACCTCAACCTTTCGCGGCCCTGTAGGCTCCTGACATGCTCTCCCTCTCCATCCTAGAGCACTCTGCTGAAAGCAGCTGTTTCTTCACAAAAATGGAGGAAATTTGACTATTTATTTTTAGACATGGAGTCCAGCTGATGTGATGGCACCCAGACCTCTGGTGTTGTATGCAAATAAAACATAGTTAGTATTAAGCTAACAAATTGCAGTTTAAAATTGGTTAGACTTTTGCCTGCTATCTCCTATATGAAGGTTATTCTTCCATATGATTCTGCCAACTAGATGGTTTCTTTCAGTTTCCAGACTAATTCATACTTCCTTAATTTCAGATTTCTATTAAAGCCTTACTTTTAACTGTATTTTTTCAAGCTGCTGTTGAGGTGATAATCAAAATGTAGTAGATGATTTTACAGATTAAGACTTATTTGTGAACTGTCCGTTTAATTCTGGCTCCAACAACATCATGATTAGCTAATTAGAGCCAGTGTCATACGACATGTATTTCATTACCATGTTGTTGAACTATTAATTACAACACTATATTAAGATGCAACTGATCCATAAGGCAATGCTCAAAAATGATTCATTTCGATGTTAATTACACAAAAGCTGCTTAACAAAGAACCCTATGAACTATTATTTCCCTCTTCATTAAAGTTGTCAAGTCTAATTATATCATAAAAACTTTATAATTCTTTACAAAATAGCTAAGATATCTTAAATCCAAATATCCTAGAAAATCAAAATGCTGGAAAGCCTCTAAGTTATTTCATTAGGATGGAAACACTATCATTAGGCTCTTAGAGCCTAGCTGGGTGGTTTTGGGAATCAGTGTAATTTCTATTCTTTTGTTTAAACATAAAGCCTTGAAATCCGATCAGGAGAATGGCAAGTGTTTCATATGATGGGAGTCTAATGGAACTTGGGTTATTTAGGTTTGTAAATTGAACGCTGCAATTGGATAGCATCACTGTTTATATCAGGGAAGTACAGACAAGTGAAAGAAAACAATTTAATCTAATGGACAGTATTGTCAGAAGAAACAAATGCGTGTAGACCGGCCATTAATGCAGCTAAGATGGAAATCAGAAGATAAATTTTAAAATCATGGTTTTGAAACAATCTTCTAATCATTGCAATAACAGCAAAACCCTTACTTTTAAGACGGAGCTTAAAGAGTTTATGGAGACAATTATCTGATGCTGTTGCTGGTGATAGGTGAGTTGACTGGGAAAGACCCAGCCGGGAAAGACCCGAGAGATCTTTCTCAGTCCCATGCATTAGGTTATCTAATTAAAGGCTAATCAAATTAACCTCAGCGAGCAGGTGATGACCAGAGGAATAGTGACAGGTGGAGGAACTCAAGTAAGCTGACCAGGTTCAGCACACTGAATTGGTTTGTCCTTGAGACCATCAAAGGAGAAGGATCAGGCTATGGTCCCTGGTGGAAAACTCACTATGGTGCATCAAAGAAAGAAACTTTCTCCAGAACACCATGTGGACTAAGGGGCATTATTTTGTAAAGGGGTATAGGCCTTACTATGGGGCGCATAATAAGTGGGAAGATACTTTTGCAATAGATCAGAGACAATTTTGAATTGTACAAAACATCATGGGATGTTTAAGGGATGGATCAAAAGCAGAGAAAAGAAGGTATCAAGGTGGATCAAAGAGGAAAAAGCATGGGAAGATGGAGGAGGCAGATAAGGGGCTGGTTGCATGTAAACTAGCTGCTGATCAGTTCACTCGTCTTGAGGAATCCTGTGCTTGATCACTGCAGTCTTTCCTATGTTCTTATTAAATGCTATTTCTAGCCATCCTCTGTGTGAGTGTATTCCCTGTTCTGAGCCCATATGTGTGAACTGCTAGTTAACTTCAAGCTGGATTAGTTGGCAAGTAGGACAAGAGATCTGGATGCCAGCTTCTGTAGTGATTGGGAGTTTGGGGCCAGCTTCTAGAAGACCCGTGTTGGTTGGTTGTTTGTGTGCCTGTGGGAACTGCTAGCGAATGTCAAATCAAAGTAACCAGAGTGAGACAGAGGAGAAATGTGAAAGGGGTTTTGGTACATGGAACGGTGATCAGGCTATCTGCAGTGTGGTGGTTTATGTGGGTGCCTGCAGAGGAGTCCCCTCTCGTTTGTGCTGGTCTGTCTCTGGGCGGTCATCTCTGTACTGGGATTGTGTTTCTGTGCTGGTGTGTATTCATGCTCGGCCTCACTGCTGCCTGGACCTGGGAGTGGGAATAAAAGAGCAAGCTCTCATCTCACTGCCCAGGATGGGGAGAGCATTGTGGATCCTACAATCCACTGGATTCAGCTACCTCTAACACCGCATTCTTATATTCTAATTCAGCTATTTAGCTTTTTTCACTATTTTAGCTTTATTTATTCTTTTTGTCTTAACATTTGTTAAATTTCTGTTTTTGAATGAGCCCAAACTGCAAATTATATATCCTTCATGGTCATAATGTAGAAGAATTTCCTGGCATTTTTCATATGTTTCATCATCCTTTTATTCCACTGAAGAAATCAGTGATGAAAATCTTCATACCTGATTAGGTTCCTGCATTCTACTACATGAAATGCTGAGAAAACTAGACCTTATTTTTGAGGAAAGGGACCTTGTTTTGGATAAAAGAGAATAAAACCCATTCTTCCCTTCCAGTGACGGTAATACCCTTTATTACTTTTTATTTATATTATTTTTCCTTTTAAACCTCTGAAACTTGTTGAAGTGTACATTTTAGGTACTTTCACATTGTCTGTCCACCACTGAAAATCAATGCTATCCCAAGTAGTAGAGTCATCTTGGGAGGCTTTTAGAGGAAATATTGATGGACTTGTGATTGTGTGCTTAAAAGAATCCTCCGGATGATATTTATGACTAAGTACACGGACTGAAAATCCCCATGCCAAGTCTGTCCTTTCACTGAGGACTCACACATATATCAAAGTCAATAGTACTGATGGATTCTCTCCTGGTGGTTTTATCCTAGTTTTATCTTGTAGTTTTTTTATCTTTATGAAAGACTGAATGGGTAAAACTTACACAAGCAAAAATGGGGCAAATCTCTTGTCTCGGCAATACAGTTTCCTTTTAAACGTCTCTAATAAAGTCTTTGTCATTCTTGGAAATGCTGCACTACATATTGTGTTTAATGTTATGTCACTTTATCTTTGCCTTCTGTAAAGAAATTCTGGGATAGAGCCTCAGCTTGAGTAAATCCCTGATTGACTGGAGTTAACCAGTGGATTTAAACCAGTGGAGTAGCTAAGGGTCTGCGTGTCAGCATCCTGCCGACAGAGCTATCTACTAAGAGAACTGTCATTTTTATGCTTAAAGCATTTTTTCGCTGCTTGAAGTTGCTTTCTTCTCTCTTTGCTAGTTTTCACAACCGCCCAATCTGAGCACAGTCTTTAAGGTTTTCAGTGATTCTCTCCTACAATTTTTGTCTCTGTTTCCTCAGCTGGAATTAGCCCTTCTTCCCATTTTCTTCTCACAAACTGTCATTCGTTATTAGATAACCACACCTTTGATATCCACAATAAATACAGCCCTGTGTTTCAGACATTGGAGAGGAAGAGGAGGTTAAAAAAAAAGAACCCAAATCCCACACATTTAACAGAGACTGGCAATACAAAGGTTTACTCTACTGCTCTGTCAGTCTGTAGCCAGGGACCCCCAGCAGGCAGCTGCCAGTTAGCATTTACCGCTACTGAGAACAAAGACAGAAGCCTTCTGTAAAGCTGACCTGGAAAATAAAAATTTAGCTTCTTCTTTTTTATGTTACAGTAAAAGAGTTTGAAATACTTTCCAGAGTTTTGGGGGCTTGCCATTATGAACACAGATCTTTATCACGGAGTCTACCAGAATTGAAAGCCTGGTAGATATAAGGTAAAAACCTAGAAACTGGGAGATATGCATTTGAGGTCTTCATATGTTAAAAAGATGATTTTAAAATACAAAGAAAGAGTTGCTTTTAGTTTGGGTAGAAAAAATAGCCCAAATAAGCTATTAGAGTTGTCAGTCTATTATCATCTGCACCTACAGACAACCCAATTAATAACCCACTTCTTCAAAATGGATATTTAGATTTTTCCCTTTGAGTTGATTTTAAAGTATAATATAATCTTTACAGATCTCTTCATTCTATATTTCATCATTGAACAAAATGAACAAAGCATCACTCTTAAATATTAAAGGCCAATAAAAAAATCTCAGATTTCTTTCAACTTAATAGTCAGACTATCTACTATCATTTCATGAAAAGGATCGTTTCATGAAAAGGCTGTAAAATGAACTGGTGACACTGTATCATTCTGTGTATTGAGTACTCTAACTGCAACAATTTTTAAATATAATCCAATTAGTCTAACCATATGACTTCATCTCTTACTGTACTTACACAGGTGATCCTTAGAGCGCTTTTGTTGCTGTTAACTTCCAGTTGTGTTAGCGAGTTCTCTCCTTACGTAATACTAGGTAAAAGATATTTGAGACACTCAACTGATTAATCACAGATTGTCAAAAATTTGAAGTGAAATGAATTTTCATTTCAAGGTGCAGCATGCATGAGCAGCAGCTGGGCTCCTGTACTGCTTTGAAAAGATGGGCTGTAAGAGCTTGTGGGTAATATTTACAAAGCAGTTTTGCAAATTCCCTCTATCAGTTTTCTGTATTTCCTCTTTAGTACATGGAGAAAAATCAAGTTTTCCAGAGGGCCATTCAAAGAACCAAGGGTTAGGCTTTGAAATGCCTTTAAAGAAGCTTCTCGCTCATCACTGACAACAGCCTCCTTGGGCTAAAGGTTATTACTTTAAGTGGAATTTAGGTGCTTAAGTCAATTACAGCATTTGAAAAACTCCTGTCTCTCTCTTAGCTTCTTCCCTCCAGACTGGTCCTTGTTCCAAATAATATAACTGCTATTTCTTAGTTCAAATACCCTTTATTATTTTCTGCTTCCCCATACAATTCCATTATTTGCCTATTAATGTACAAACAACTTCAGCCGGTCCATCTAACTACTCATAAGATGCTCTAAGTACATAATAGCAGAGTTGTCCTTCTGTCACCTTCCGTACAGATCATTTTTAGAAATTTTTTCTGTTCATAACAACTTTTCTCCTTGAGCTAAATATAAAAAACTATAAACTAATTGTGTGGCTTGTACCATGATTTTAAGTCAGATTGTTGTGGTCAAATCTTGAGAATGCATATTTATACTCTAATCTCAAAAATAAAAAATCTCATAAGGAACTATATTAAAGAATTATATTAAAGAGAATTTCAATCATTCTGCTGATACAGTCTAATTAGTACGTCCTTCCTTACCTATTATTTAGAAATCCATATAGTGCTTAGTTTCATTGTGGACACGAGTAATTTGATTCATATTTAAATTACCAGAAGGTATAGATGATACAAGCACATACAGTAATTAATAGTTCTCTGACACTTCTCAGCTATGAGAGAATCAAGTTAAAGTTGTGTAATATGTGTGTGTACATAATAGGTAATCATGTATATGTGCCATATGAAATATACATATTAAGAGAAAAGATCACACTAAATAAAATTGAAAAATAAAATCAGGTCATAGGTAAAAGTAATTAATATACATTTTTAACAGTATGACTAATCCCAAACATAAATAATTCATCTAAGATAATAAAAAGTTGAGTATATTTTTTGATAAATGAAGCCTATATGAAAAAAATCCACATAGGGTTTCAAGTAAACTGGCTGCAGATGAGCTTGTAAAAACATTTTTGAAAATAATACATTTTTGAATTTAATTTAAAATTTTCATTTTTTCATGTTATTGACAAACATTTCCAAAATGTTTATAACTTTCACACCTTAAGTTAGACACCCCCCCCCCCATTCTATATTTCTTTAATGTCCTCCTTTTTACAGTGGAAAAGGAAATACGTTATTAGGGAAGAAGTGAAAAGACTTTAATTCTTATCAAAATTGATTCTTTTGAGGGAGGAAGGGAAGGGAGGTTCATCTTTAAAAACCTTGACCTTGCAGCAGAAGAATTTTCATGTTGATTGTGTTCCTTTGCTCTCCGGAACGAGTATGTCTACAACAAGGGCTACGGAATCAAGGGCACAGTGCATATTCTGGGAAAGATTTTCTACATCTTGCAGAAAACAATCTAAGATTCATAGGATAAGAGCTCATGTGGAATAGGGCTCCTTCTTTGACTTGAGGTGGTTTCCAATCCCTTAGAAGCATGAAAACCTTGAAACTAGTTTTCTTAGTTCTGGATAAATGCTTTTGCAACATAGTTATTACAGAAAGGTAATAACTTTACTGAAAAAGTAATAACTTTTTCGGGTCAGTGACCTGTCTAATCTATGGTGAATAAAGTATAAATAATTTTTACTGTGTTCTCTGTCTCCCTCTATTCAGGGATGTTGTGATTCTTTTTTCCTACATTTTTCTTTCCTATTTTACCTGTGCCGTTGCCTAGAAATTTTAAGCCATATTTAAGTCTTATACTTGATACTTTTAGGAATTCAGCAAATCAATACCATTCTGATGTCAAGCAGAAAGGATTTTCAGAGAAATCTGCTGCCAGGAAAGTATGTTTATCTTCCTATAGTGTTTGTGTGGGACTGTTTCATCGTTGACTGTAGCTGTTGTAACAAGCTACGGTCAGAAGAGGCAGACGGAGAGAGAGAACAAGAGAGAGAAACGAGACAACAGGATTACCAAGGACTTTGAAAATAAAAAGGCCCAGATATGTTCTGACAAGACAAAATCTGATCTGTAAACTCTGAAGTGATTTATCTTAGTCCAAATCCTGAATGGGTAATATGACTATAACCAGAATATATACTTACAGTATACTACCTACCCTAAAAATTGGTGTGTAGACAGTACCTCTGGATTAGGCAGTGCCTGAACTGCAAGTGATGGGGCACGAGAAGAACACTGTGTGGAAGAGTCACTGTGTGTTGCCCCGTTCGGACAGCCTCTCGCAGGCGCCGCTGGCTCACCCTGCCTGCAGCCGGACCCGGGACTCAAGCACTTGGGCTCATCAGTGTGTCTCTGTGGCTCTTCACCGGCACAACCCAATAGAGGATGCAAAAAATGGCCTCTTCACTGGGAAGGAAAAGGACAAGTGCCTATGAATTACTGGGGGATTATTTTGGATAAATAATATTCTCCCAATTTTAAGGCAATTTGTTAGCTACTCAACTGTTTAAAAATGAGAATGTCACTGACCTTTCCCTTTTAATAAATGAGATCCATGACCATGTCTGAGCTTCATAAAAATTTAATTGCACTAGGGACCTCATTATCATATTACATTTCAGCATTGGTGGACTCAGGCATTAACTCAAGAATGTGATTTTTCAATATCTTTATCTTGGGAATGGAAAGAATGTTGACAATAGTTTAATCACATAACTGCAAGTAATCAGTTTGAAATGTTTTGTTTTCTTTTTTCAAAAAGCCTGTAGTTTTCCTGTAGTTTTGCTGTAAAGTAACATGATTATAGAAGCTTTATTTTATATAGGCATCTTCAATCAGCTGCATCTTTTAATATATATTCACTAAAGATACTAGCACAATGAAAATTCTCTACGCCTTCTTATAAATGTAGATAAGACAGCTTTTACCCTAAGCACCTAATATATCCCTTCTAAAAATGTGGGGAAACACACTGCACGTAAAATAGGCTCTGGCTCTGCACAAACAAGGTGAGGATGCAACTGCAGGTACGTTTGTCCCTGTTGCAGACTTTTTCCATTTAATTATTTATGGACATCATTTAATGTTCTGAATATCATTAAAAATAAAGTACTTGCAATAGCAATCAATTGTTGTTTTTCACATTCCCCTCATGCAAAACTGCTAAACAAGAGGAAGCCAAAAAAATAATTACTGGCATTTAGAGGAGACAGATCAAATTGCTCAGGAATTATCCTTAGAACTACATATCAGGTCAGGAAGCAAAAGAATGTAATACTTTAAAAGTTTTATTTGGTGCCTGCAGAGTTGGTCTGGAAAGCTTCCCATCGAAAACTACCAAAATTTGGTTTTCTCACATAACCTTGTAATGACCTTTCTTAAAATAATTCCCTTCACTCATTTCTCTTATGCAAGTAAACTAGAGTGTTTATCCCAGCAAACATAGCATCTCACATTGTGTTGTCATCCTGTCTCTCCTCCTTCAGGCTGTTGCCGTTTTTCCCCCCTGTGTATTTCTGAAGTGCCTTTACTAAATCCTGATCTATTTAGTTAGCATTAGATACTACCCAAGATTGCTGATAATTCCTCCAGTGTTTGCCAACTGATTTCCTGCTCCATTGCACATGAGAAGCATTGCACATAGGAAGTTTTAAGTCAATGAGCCGGCATTGATGATGTAGTCTATTCAGTGTAGAAGTGTTGTTTAAAATATATCCCTAGGGGAAATAGTGTAAGTAACTTTTTTTTTCTCTTGTGCTTTGATTGCTTTCTTATTATGTGACCAATGCTGAATAAACAAAATTTTAGAGAGATTAATTTCTCACTACGTACTGCAACGAATACTTTTCTAGGTAGTCTGCAATTTGCCCAGCTAACTGCTTCAGACATTAGGACCTGATTCACATTAACGTGAAACAATAAATTGCTGTTAAAATTAGTGCAATTACAAGAGAGCACAGGCATTAAACTCTATGAACTGCACACCATTTTGCTTCATAAACTAGTAGATGCCAGCAATTGGTTTGTAACGTTCTGACACTTTTTTCTTCATTTCCATGCCTAGTTTTCTGAGCAGAAGAGATTAATAAGACTTGCTAGCCTTAATTTCAATTTTAATGTTTGTTTTGAGAAATATATCCTGCCATGAGATAATTGGATATATTTTTACATAACTGAATTAAGAAAAAAATCTCAGTGGTCAGTGTGTGGATTCCCAAATTTGATTAAGGAAGGGATGGAGGAGTCCATTCGATGCCTGCATCTATCAGTGGTTTGCATCTGCCACAGTGAGGCACAAAAGCATGCAGGCAGCTGGCTGGAAGTGGCGTTCTCATATTTCAAACAGCAGGAATCTTCTGGCATTTGGCCATGGACTCACCTTTGTAATGACTGAAAATCCACATGTGGTCCTACTGCCAAGATGCTTCTGCCCATCCCTTTCACTCCCAGTCTCACCAGAGTAGGGTAACACTGAGCAGTCTTTTTGTATTTCGTAGCTAACAGATGCTGAATGGAAAACATTGAACAAGTATTCAGTATTGTGCAGACATCCAGAAAAAAAGAACCTGGTGATGCCAGACAGTGGAAATGAGATCGAGCTGAGAAAAATGTTGAAAAATGTATCTGACGTTATACAGATACTTTTCCAAAATAGAAAATATAGCCAAGAATGTCTTCTTTGCTAAACAGAATCTTGCTGTTTGTATGACAATATCCTCCAGAAGTTTATTTAGGTCAGGAAGCAGCTCACATGCTTAACTGATCCTTGACACAGTGTTCCCCTGTTAGGACACATTGTCCTTCAAATTTCTGCAGAACTTGGAAAATATAAAGCATATTAAATGTTGAAAAAGCCTCAGCTTAGACTGAAATCTGAAATTCTTCCCTTTGCAGCAGAGAACTCTCTACAACTTGCCTCCTTCCCTAGTATGCAAGCAAGCTATTTCAAGCCAGGAAATTTAAAGCAATTACAAGAATTATGTACGTCACTAGACTCTATCTGACAAATGAGTATGACTGCAGTGACCTCCTCAGAGTTTCTCCCAGATATTGTCTTTCTCACTACCAGCACCATTAATCAAAGATGTGACGCATATATCTCTATATAAAACTGGAAATGAGTCATCCACTATAGATATATACGACACTTTGCAGATGCTCAGCCACCACCGAGTCGTGACTTGAACAACCAACTGCTTCAAAGCTGCACATTATTTGAAGTATTCTTTCATTGAAAAAATCAGTAGGAAACTTGTTCCTAGTTTAGTTCTATTATATAACAAGATGTGTCTGGTGCCACATATTGCTGTGCATAGATATTGTAAGGATGAAAATATGAATATGTGATTTTTCTGTTCCTTATTTGCAGCTGAATTACATATGTAAATTTTAGATGTCTCTGACAATGACAGTTTCAAGTTCCTGTTAAAAAGAATTTGACTCTTACTGAGATAAGTTTTTATCTTTCATCATATTCATTAAAAGTAGATACATTGTTAGTAAAGATACTAAGCAACTAGACATTTTTCACAATGAGATATAAAGGCTTTCTGGTCAGAAGTTTTAATGCAAAGGAGGTTATTAAAGGCTAAAAGGTGAGACTCAGATGACTTTAACCATCTAACAGTTACACTTCCAGACTAAGGGGGCCATCAAGGCCCTCACCATCATCAAAGAAAGCAACCCTGAATAATCACTTATTCTGCCTACTTTAAGATTAAATGAATTGCTCTCTGGATTTGTCTCTCTCTCTTTCTCTCTCTGTCGGTTAAAACTTCATCTAATGTAGACTAGATATTTCACTTTTCAGTAGCTAAAATTAGTTGCCATGAATCCTAGCTTAGAAATTATGGAATACACAGCCAATGATTCACTTAAAAAGGGTGTTTGCCTCAGTCCAGCTGCTATCCTTGCCATTCTGGCAAGCTGTTCCTCATTACATATTTAGTCCCATTGCTTTGGTATAAAGCCTTAAAGAGACAGCAACTCCATGCATTTTAAAAGCCTACTAACAAAATGATCTATGTTCGATGGACAGACATTTCTCAGTTTAGACTAGCACTGCATTAAACATCAAGTATTTCAGTCTGCTCTGAAAAAAATACAAATACCATTCAATTTACATGATTCAATGAGACATCCCTTGGCAAGGATAGTAAACATATAATGCATCTTTACTTTAGAATGACAGGAAGCACAGCTCACCAGGGCTCACTGAGTATGCCCAAAGTCCGTGATATCTTATCACTGGATTACTGGAGTGACACTGGAGTGACTGGAAATACTACTCCATTCTTCTCAGTCAGGAGCCTTTTTACATAGAGTATGTGTTTCAGTGCTTTGCTAATGCTGCAGCAAATATCACTATTAGAGTTTGTGCAAAACTAAATTAGTTCTTCTTTATCTTGATGGAAAAGCTATGCTTTAACAAGCAATAACTGAATGTCCTTAAAATAACTAATTAGTAGAAGCTGATTGTCTAGGAAGTAACAAAACCAACCTGTTCTAACCACAGATCAAAGCGATCTAACAATATGCTGTTCTTTTATAAGAAAGAATAAAGTAAATGCAAAAGCTGTATTGATACATAACAAGTTGTTGTTCAGAGCTCCTGTTCCTGAACAAGGTGAAAAAGAAACTAACGAAGGGGGGGCTATCACTGCATCTGACTGGACTAATGTTCTAGATCTGCTTCAATTTAGATTTAGGACAGAACTTGGGTACAAAACCACTTTCATGAAACCATGCTATCTGCACCAACGGATTATTTCCTATCAATAGACAGAAGGAAAAAATACATTATGATTCACCTGAATCTCACTAAAGAGCTATAAATTATGAAACATCACTATTTCATCTCCCAGTGTATCCAAGTATAATGTATGGATGTCATTTGAATCCATATCCAAGGAGTAATTGTCCCCCAACCTCTGGGTCTAGCAGAGTGCCCTGACGTCCAGGTCAGCATTTCTATGTAGCTACAAGGTAAAGGAAAGGACTCATAACCAGCAGGTGTCAGGTGGCTTTCCAAAATCTTTACCTGCAGCTATCTCATCATGGAGAAAATGACTCTGGAGTAAAGAACAGATCAGAGCAGTTAGCTGATGAACAGGTGCTGTGGGTGAGCAGAGGAAATCGTATGGTTCATTTCCTTACCCTAGTGAAATCATTGATAAGTAAATGTGTCCATTCATGGTCAACTTAGTCTATATTTAGGTGTATTCTAAGATTTCTCATTGAAAACAAATTCTCATAAAGCAGAATTCTGATGTATGACTTTCTGCCTTTTCTGACTGACAAATTCTGTCTTATTTTGCCTGACAGTGAGTTGATCTCAGTTACTTCACCACTTCTCAGCAGGATCTCAGCAATGAGCTGAGCATGAAACCCTCAGAATTTAGAAAATGCCACCTAAGATGGAATATTGCAACAACTCTGAACACACTGAATCTTCCTTAAATTTTTATAATGATTAAACATAAAATATTGAACCAAATACACACACGGTCTAAGCCTTCATCATCAAGACACTAGGCTCAAGATATATAAACCATCAGCTAAGGCACAGATGAATGTCAGAGTTAACAAATACACCTACTTGGCTGAATGGGACCTTCTAAAGAAGGAGAAAGCTTATCCCTCGGATGAATATATCAATCTTTATGGTAATAAGAACAACACATTTCGTGGCATGTGCTTCTCTTCTAGAGGAAAACATGAGACCATTCTATTATATATAAGAATTCTTTTGTATATATATGAATGATATAAAATAAGATGGGGGAAAAAAATCACTGTACCTGAGAAATGTTTAGCTTGTTTAAACAGCCTTTCCCAGGATTCTAATCAAATCCACAGATTTTCCAAATTATGGACAAACAACAGATTTTGGATTTTAGTAGATATACCAAGAAGCATGATATGCTCTGAAAACTGCTCATTAATTATAAGATCAACAAGTAGTGTATCTTCTGTCAGAACAGTCAATATTTTAGTCATTTTCCTACATCATAACTGCAATCATAAAACTAGAAAATCATTCCACTTTGCAATGAAGGAAAACTGCCCGTTTGGCCAATCATGCATCTTAGTCCATGTTCTTTTACAGTCCGAGAGAAAAGACATCTTTAAACAGCAATTCAGTTGAACTACTTTAGGTATATCACATAGGATGAGATCAATCGCACTCTACAACAATTTTTTTTTCATCGACTGTAAAAGGAACATAGGGCAACTGCTTAGTTAAGCTTATCTACTTTACAGAAGTTTCTATTTGCCCCCCAAAAGAAAAAAAAGTTATGTATCAGTCCCCCAATAAGCGTGACCTGGTGTTATTTCTAAGCAGTCCAATCAAGAATTCATTTTACACTTACTTTAGAGAATGTTACGCAAAAGTGATCAGGTTGATTAACATTCAGTTTTAGACATTGCTAATTTTGATTCCTGATGTGATGATTACCCCTATTGAGCTAGGGGTTCAAACTGCCATAAAGTTCAATTTGTCCAGAGGAGAACCTCAACTGTAGTATGCTTAGCTTTTTAGGCAGTAGTAATTATTACAAGCTGGTACTACACACACCAGGGTATTATCTCACCAATATTTTTCAGGTTCTAAGTAACTATCTGATTACAAAGGTGACTGATTTCCAAACACAGATTAGCCAAATATGGGAATATTGTCAATCAAGGCAGATAGAGAAATCAAATGGGAAACGGTAGCTGACCTTGAAAATGAGAGTAAAGAAATTTAGCCAAACAAAGTGTAATGATTAATATTTGCTATATACTAGGATTTCATCAACTGGAATCAACAAAGGAGAAAGTCTAAGGGTTTTAATCACATCATCACTAATGAGACAGCAACATAATGGATTCAAAACAGACACAGGTATTATCATAAAATGCATGTTCACTACAAATAGGGAAGTATCAGTAAAATTAGACAAGCTAATGAGTATAGTTCATATAAAATACTCCATCAGGTTCTGGTCCAGAATAATTTCAATTTCACCTGAAACAGAGGATTTGTATGATTAAGGGTAGGTAAGAACCTATTCAGTGAGGGGAAGCTAGAAAAATTGCTTCATTTAGCAAGATCAATGCTGCCTAGGCTATCTTAACTTCTTAACTAGGAGACAAATGAATACATCTAGGGTGAAAATAAAAAGGCGGCTCCTAACCACCTGTATTTTTGAACACAATTCTCTATAGAAGTAGCTGTAGGGGACAAGCAGTATCACTTATTTTAAATTGGAGCTAGATAAGTTTATGAAAAAGAATCTATGATACAGCTGCTTGAAGTAGCAAGGGAGTTGATTTAATGACCCTGATATTCTATTTTCCTCTTATCTTTTGAACACATTGGATTTTTTTCTTACTTCCATATATTATTAGGTATCATATGTTTCAAAGAGATCAATAAATAACAGCCACCTTATTCTGTGCAGTAATTTTGTTTTTTTGAGGCACAAAATTTCACAGACATAAGATGCAAAGTGAGATTGCACACTGTTAATATGTTACATTTCTAACACTTTGTTTTCATAACTGTATCTAGGGGTTAGCCTGCTTTTACCACTTTCTTATTTTTATCTGTTATATATTTTTCTGTTTTCATCTTTGCCAGGTGTTTTGATCCAAAAACTAGAATTTATAATTCATTTTATTTATGAGAGTTATCACTAATTTCTCTTCCTTTCCCTTACAAAAACAGCAGGAGCTTTAGGGATTCTCTTATCTTTCAGGAACACGAGCATGTCCTGCTTCCCAGCATGCCCATATTTCTTGTTCTTATGTCTTGTTTTCATCTGTTTAGTGTGATACTAGTTCTATATGAATCCTATCCCTTAATTTTAACTGGAATTACATTAATAAGATATTGGAACAATCTACCTCATGGCTAACCCAAGAGATATGTAAATCATAAGCTTTAGGCATAGCATAATTTGGGTTAGTTGCTAGTGTCAAAGCCAGAGCAAATACAATTGGAAGTAGCCAAATCCAAATGAAAATGCAATTTCTTCCCCTCATAGTAACTACATGCCATTCAATTAATGATTTGATTTTTTTTTTCAGGAGGAAGAAGCAATTTTCCAAAACGTGGCTTACCAACAAATTCACCCAAGATATTTGCAGTCATTTTCCTACATGGCATGGTGCCTGGAGGTCTGGCAATAGCTTTTAAACTAATGAAGACAAACTGATTAAGTGTTTTTGATATATGCAAAATAATGCTTATTTAAATGATTAAGAAGGGGTTTTTTTTGTTGTTTTGTTTTTGTATGGTCAGTGCAGTCTAGTTCGTCAATGTATTCTGAGCTCTACTTCCAGCTCCTGCCATAGATACACTGTTTGAACAACTTGGACAAACCACTGTCCTTCCACTTTCTTCTTCACCTGCACAGTTCTCTCTGAGGACAATGAGTTTAGGTGAAGTCCAGCAAGTTACTAAAGATGAAGGTCCCACCTGATGCCCTAAACTAATGAAGAAAACAGTTTAGACATGGGCTCAGAGCAGTGATGAGATTTGTAACTAAGCAGAGTGAAACAGTAAATACAATTTGTTCTCTTCCTACCTTTAGTCTCTGTTGGGGAATTACAGTAGTTCTGGAGGTGACAACTTAAAGCTCTGGAAGTGCAGAGGCAAGGGTAAGGTGGTATCATTTGCACTGTTTTAAAGACAATTACTTAAATTGCGTTCCTTAAACTAAAAGCCTAGCATATATTGCTCTTTATTTATCTAAATAACATATATTTTGTAGATGTTCATCTACTCTAGAGGAGTAGTTCCAAATTTTATGGAAACAATATTCTAAAATTAGATTTATATAATTAAACTGCAGAAAAAACAATTCAGATGGATGGTGATATGCATTTTAACATCAAAGATTTGCAGATCTTTTCCTTTGACCTTATCTTTAATTACTTTGTCCTTTGGTAATAAAGTTAGCAGGAACTTTTTATTGCAGGATATTTGTACAAGATTAAAAAGATCCCCAGGAACTTACACCACTGTCTAGAATAGATTAATATTTTCTTCCTCTTGTAACCGGAAGCCTGGCAACTGAGTTGGATATTAGCCTGTAACATTTCGACTTTCAGTAATAGCCTTTAAATGCAATTAGTATGCTTCAAGAGTGCTTCACAAAATCTTACTTCTACGATCTAGTGAAACTCAGAGAAATGCGGGTGACATGGACATTATAAGTATTATATAGGTCTGTATATGTGCATCTCTTGCTTTCTCTCACCTTCTGTATACACAAACACACACACACACACGTCCACAAACACACAAAAGGTATACATACATATTGCAAATACATATGCATACATATTGTACATATGCACCAGATTAAACTATTAGTAATGAAAAATGTTAAAATGCCAAAATAGATTAAAATATGTGAACATGAACAGAAATCAAGAAGCATTTTAATTTAATTTCTCTACTACATCTTCTAAATTGTATTAAAATTCAGGATTAAGCCTACTTAAACTGCAAACAGTAATACAGGCTATCTGTCATCTAGTACTGCCTTACTCTCTTGGCATCTAAAACTTGTATGTATTTCCCTGCTTGTCCTCATACACATTTCTCCCCTAAAACTTTGCAGTGATGCAGTTATAGGTGGACAGCTTGCTCGATTCTGTGTGAATAGTTGTGGTGAGGAACAGGAATGAGTCATCTGGCAGCAACCACTGCAGCCTACCTGGGCTGTAACGTGCCAGCCGCCTGAGAACTTCTTGGGAAAGGAGGGAGCTTCAGCTGCCAACACTCCTAAGGGGGGAGGTTTGACAAGCCCCTTGCAGGAGTGGGCCCCAGTCACCAGCCAGGGCACAGTCTCAATGAAAGCGTTGGACACCTCCGCTCATGAGTAGCCATGCATTTATAAGGCCAAAAGATCAATCCTAAAAAAAAGAGCCACCAGTTTAGGGACTGAGTCACTCAGATGGAGCAGATATGAAGTAAGATTGTTTGGTAACCCGGTGAAGGCTGGACTCTCTTACTCTCTGCTTGTCTCTTCCCAAAACCTCACTAAACATCACAGGAAAACATGGGGTTGGGAGCGATGAGTGTAAGTGTGGGTTCAGCTCTCAAACTGAGAAAAGCCAGAGTTATCTTCACATTGAAATTTTGGCATGGCATTTTCATAGTTTTTAAAGATAAAACTGCATGTTATTTGTTCTGCAGCATTCCTGTCTCATTTGCTGTACAAGCCGCAAGAGAGCAAAAATATTTTGTTTTGGTAACTCCTTGGGTTAGGACCCTGGAAATCTGGATTCCCTTCCTGCTTTTCCAAGGCTTTCTTCTGTGCTACAAGACACAACTATATCACAATACACAAATGCAGGGGGGCTATAGCTAGTTTTATCTGTTATTCTGACAGTTCTTCACTTCTCAGTAGATAACCTGCAAACTGTAGCATCCTTTACATCCTTTAACATAGTTGCATATGTGTATACATATATATATACTACAACCTGTAGTTTTAAGGACACATTGTTTCTTTCTTGGCTTTATTTTTTGTGTCTAGTTTTCTTTCCCTAATTCATGAGAGATTTAAATTGTCCATCTAACTAATGGCAGGTGCAGAAATGCAAAAAAAAAATTGCTTTATAATCTTGTGGTTATTCCAAATGAATGTATTTTAAACATATAAAATTATATGGATTAAAGACTGAATTCATTTCAAGGATTGCTGAAGTAAATTACCTCTACCTTCAAATCAGCATAGGTACTCACACAATGTTATTTATACAATGTATCTGATGTTTGTTCCAAGGAATACCATGCAATATTTACTACAGACTGGCATTTTTTGCCATGTCTATGTAAGTCTTATAAAAACAAAAAGTAAAAGCTACATTCATCTAAAATGATTGTTGGTTGGTAAAATGATTTGGTTGCTTTCCACTGAAGGGAAAAAAATACAGGCCTTTGGACCTGAAATTAGCCTCCAGTGTTAACATGTTTTCCAGCAAAAAGCATGGCTGCCTACATCTGTCCTTCCTGGGCGAAATGAAGTTTTACTTTTTTTCTTAAAATTTTTAAATTCCTGATTTCCACCCAGAGGAACCTTTCCTGTTTGATCAACAGCAACAGGATCACAATCAAGATTGTGAATGTTATGACTTTTTCATGGGGTTTTCCTTTAAGGATAAGTGTAAGTAGAGGCTTTTAGAAGTTTGCCAATTAATATCGGAGTGGTGCTCTACATTATCTGTCTTCTAGATACACAAATTACAGCTGCCCTATCAAACATATAATTTCAATCTGACAGATGTGGCATTGCTTTTTTGTCACTAATCCTATTGTTTCTGGTTTTGGTGTTTCTCATTCTTGCCCAGTGGTATTTCATATACAAAGAGGAGTAGAAATTTTACTAGCACACCGCACACAGATTAAAAAAAAAGGGACTCTGACTTTGCTTTATATTAGCTTGTACTTGAGAAACTCTAATGTGCTATGGGAGAGTAGATTTTGTGGTCCCAGACCACTAATGACAACAGCAGATGAGAAAACCAAACTAAATCTTTCAGACTCAGAGAATCTGGACTTGTTTGGAAAGGACAAAACAGGCTTTGTTCTGATCTTGCCACTTCAAAGGCATCCTAGTACCTAGGACCATAATGAGCCACCAGGCTATGTCCTATGTGACTAAGCCATTCATTGTTCTAAAAACCTTCTTTCCTGAACTGTACTTTATCTGTTAAATAAGCAGATTTCATTTTAAACGGAGGTTGTTGATTAATCTTACCAATCATAGAATTGCAAAGGGAAGAATGTTATTTAACTCCAATAAACTGTGATAAAATAACAAAATAACACAGCAGAATTCCTTCAAACAGGAGTGGTCATTAACTAGTATAACTTGTTCTTATTTTAAGACATCATTATAAGCAATATTGAGTTCTAAGAAATACCTGCAACATCTACAGCTTGGAAAATGTAACCTTTGTTGAAATTCTTGATGTTTTTAATAATTGAGAAACACAAAAAGCTACATTCCAAAAGTTTCTATTTTCTGTTACTAGTCTTGAGTGTCAAAAGATGTAACACAATTCATTATAAAACTTATGAATGTGTTTACACATCCTCTGAACTGCAATTTTTATAGTTTCTCTACTATGCTGTTTTCCATACTTTTTTTCTTTTATGTAATGTTTAAAAAATGTGTATAAGAACCTATTACTGGCATTTATGCTCTATAAGAGATATTTTAAAAAATTAATAGAAACTTATAAATGCACTATAAATAACATAAAATAATCTAGGAACTCAGACAACTAAAAAAAGTATCCCCTCAAAGAACAAAACCCTTTGCACAATTGATCATTTTCATTTAGGTCTAATCCTTCTCTAATGGAAATACATTTCCTAAGATTTGTTACTAGTATCTTGAGTTTAGAAGAATGCAAAGTTACTTATTCTAAATATGCAAAGAAGGTTGTGCTATCAGAGCCATTAATTATAGCATAAAGTGAGTCATCTTTCACCTTTCTTTCTTTTGCATGAAAAGCATCTGTTTTTAAAGTATTCAGTACCTCTTTATCAAAAATTTTTCCCAATAAATATTTTGAAATCTTCAGCTTTCATAAATATAGTTTATAGAAAGTGTTTTATAGAAGATTTTGAGTACTAACATTTATTTCTTCTTAGAAACACTCATTTTTGAGTTTCTTAAAAGCTTGTGATGAGAAGCTTCTTGTAAGACAAACATGCATACAGGAAAACATACATGCACAGCTCCGTAAACTGTCCATCTTTATGTTACTTTATTCCTAATAACTGTACTCCTTACAACTAATACGCTATTAAAAATTGCAAACTGCCTTTGTATGGAAAAGGCTATAAATTCTGGTAGCTGGTAACAGTGATTGAGTATTCTGCACTACTACCTGGTGCATTCTTGGAGGCTTCCTAAAGTCTTAGCAGAAACCTTCTTAGCTCGACAGGTTTCATGGACTCACAGCCCAGGAAGGAGATTACAATGAGACGATGTAGAGCTAGCACAGCCAGCCTTACCGAGGCTAGTTTTGTAAGCAGTATAACCATGTAATGATTTTGCTCAGGTTTATTTTCCCTGTTTGTATATCTGTCTTGCTTCTGGTACTTAAATTAGCTTGACTGTATTTGGTGCGTAGGTTGAGTAGTCAGATTTTCTTCTGAACTGAGTCCTTGGAAAATCAGGGATTATTTCAGGAAGTACTTCTGAGCAGGAATGGGAACAGAAATCAGAGAACACTTGTAAAGATTCACAGTTCAGAAGTGATTCCACAGGGGCAAAGGAAGCAAACTTTTATTATTTGAAAATAGCTCTAGGGATATTAAAATATTAGAAATAAGATGGTTTGACCTTAGTGCAGTGAAAGTCTTATAAGCAAGTTTAAGGTATAAGAACATTTCCAGAAATGTGGTCTGACTGAAGGCATATAATCTCCTGTGAATTGACACCATATTAATTTATGAAATACAGTACATTTCAGCTAAGATAATAGCACTTACATTTTCAAATTCTGTTCCTCACACAGTCTGATCCAAAGGCCCTTTAAAGTCAATGGCAGTTTTCCCTTTTTGAAAGGACGTATTATTAAATAAGCCGAATTGAAATCATATGCAGACCTGAGTGAGACAGTAGATGCAGACTGTGACATTAAACCTATGGTTCCTGCCTTTGGTAGACCTCGAAGTACTTTATTCTAACTTTGTATTACTCCTCTCTGAATAATAACATTTCTGAGCAATTTATTCACAGAGTCTTAAGCTCAGAACTTCTGGATCTGAAACATATGCTTCTATTCTGTGAGCCAGTAATTCGGAATTGCTGCATTTGTGACACTGGGAAATGCAACTGAGGGAGACACATGCTGTTTACGTGGGGCAGGGGTACATTTACAAGGAGAAAAGCAGGGATGAAGAGGTCTATGCCTACTTCAAGAAATCTCTCCCTGCCCATCTAATCAGATCATGGCTGCACCTAGTATGTTGTGAGTAACATACAGTGCGTCTATATTAGTTATTTAGAGTACTGGAGAGGTTCCTTTGGGGGACAAATTTGGTTTACATCTACACTTGGGGAACCACATGGTACACCCTCAAGTGTAGCACTGGCACACTCAAAGCAGTTTCCCTCCTAATGGGACCAAGGTTGAAGCTGCACCCAAGAGTGCTGCCTAGAGCATCCCATCTGCAATGTAGCCACAGAATCTTCCAGCGGTTTGCTCACAACACCTGCTGGGCATTCAGTTAGTAAAAGCAAGGCAATCTGGGACAGCTCTACAGAAATCTGTTTCACACAACCAGACTGGACATTCCCGCCAGTTGCTGGTCCTAGCCATGCACCATGTGTTTATATCAAATAGGTACACGTTTTCTGGCCCTCAAACCATAACAGATCACACCAAATCAAAACAAATCACCATTCTTCCTTTTTTTGTACTGCACTGGTTGCTATGCAGATACAATATAAAGACTGCAGATATTAGCTTTTGTGTACGGGACAGGAAAAGATGGCAAATTAAGACTCAAATCAAATCAAATCAAAAATAAATTAAAGATAGTGATCAATTTTTGCCAGGAGGACAAACAGAATTAATATCTGGAATGTTCAAGTAGGTAGCAGTGTAAGTAGTAGAAAAGAAGTTTCTGTTTCTCCTTCTGCTCCAGTAAGATGTTCTTCTAAAGGATGCCAGTGCACATTATTTTGAGTTTTCTAATTCCCTAATTAGGTAAACTGTATATATGAAGTAGAAGATGTCCAGAAGGGAACTACCAAATGGAATGATAAAATTATTTCAGAAGCTTTTTCACAAGAAACATCTGTAAGAAAAACATTAACTTTGGTTCAAAGCACAGACAATGTGATTTATAGGCTAAGAAATTATTTATAGTAGCTGCAGAAGACTGGACTGAAGGAAATTTAAAAATTCAACATTTGCAAAAAAAAAAAAAAAAAAAAAAAAACCCTTCAAAGGAAAGATAAAAACTTGTATAACAAGGATTCATCTTTTGTGGCATTTCCAAGGCAAGCAGCAAGAAATTTTATATGTAGGAATCTTGAATTTTAAATAAAAACTTAACTAAAGCTACCTAGTAAAAATCTAACTAAATCTACCAGTAAAAATAATTGGGGTTTTTTTGAAATTGTTTTCTCTCAAAACAGTGACTCCTTGTGAGGAAATTAAAGGATATCTTACACTGATGGAAAGTCTGGATTTTTATAATTAAATTGATTTTCCTCTGTATTTCATAAACAAAACCCACAGGCATTTTTTGTGACTTTCATGGATCATGACTTTCAAGTCAGAGAAAACAAATTATACCCATCCTCGTCTATATCTTGTATAGCTCTGGGTATTTGTAAATACACAAATTTTGTTTGTTCCTCATTACATATGGTTGAATAAGACTTCCCTTGGAGTATGTTGTAGCTTTTGGAAGTGGCAGCAAATTAATCCCTGTGGTTCACTGTGGAACACATGAACGAGACTTCCTACTCTGTTGATTATGTTATGACATTTCACTGGGATGGTAGCAAGAGTGTGAAGTCTTACTGTCATTACACTGACCTGAAGAGTTACTTGCAGAGAGTGCTTAATTGCAGGAAATTAACTTGTATGCATGCTCTGTTTTTATATCTTCTTACTTCTAACTATTGGAAACGGTACACTCTCTTAATAGAGCAGATGTAAATTTGTTGTGTAGGTGTGATTTTTCTTAGGTAATTTTTGTGGTCTTTATGTAGTACTTCATGCATCAGCAAAAACAGTGCTCCAGAAAAGCAGAGGAGCAAATGCAGACAAAGCCTTAGTCATCCTTTCACTCAATAGTATTTTGAGACGTACTAAATGGGTAGTGAGAAAAAACTTGTGCTCCTGCTGTCCTGTGGAAAGAGGACTGTAGTCAAAAGCGCTTGTGAAGCTGCCAAACTTCACAAGCCCTGAATTTACTTTACAAAGTTTTAAAGACAAGCAGTATTGACTGCTCAACAGGCAATTTCCAATCAGACAAATCAATCTAGCACTTGAACAGTTAGTAACAGTATGTTATGACAGTTATTTGCAAGTAATGCTGACCTGAAATTAAAGTACTCTTTTACAGTACTTTTGTACTGAATTACAGCACAAAACAGAAAAGCACTCATGCAATTAGCCATGAAACAAGAGGGTTGGACTGTTAGAACTAGAACTCTAGTTACTCTGGAGCCTATTAAATCCATCTCCTTAAGGACATCTGAAGGAGAATATTAATGCTAGTGATTAGAAAAATGGCAGCCTGCACTGCTGGACCCTGTCACAGTGACCTCCAAGTAATAGTGTGCCATACTCATTAAAACACGTGTCCAAACTTGGCCACAGGCAGTGTGACTCTCATATAGCCATTGGACATAAAGGCTAAAGCCAGAGTTGAGCCTAAAGCCAACAGCAAAAGAACTTTAAAGTAAAAAGAGATGTATCCTATCTCCTAATACAGGAATAGTAAGCTGAAATCTCACAGGCTTCTCCACTTTCTTCTTCAGATACATCTAGGGAAGATATCTGAAGAAAGGATTCTTATCCAGCAAAACCAAAGCTTAAAAACAAAGGTATCTTTTAATCCAGTAAATCTTACATCAGCTTGAACATTTTCTTGGAGTAAGAAATGCTGGTGTTGTCAGCAGCTATTAAGACTATACTCTGACAAATGCATTGTGCTGTTTTCAGTAATATTTCTTATTAATATGTTCCTATTGTACTGTCCTCACACCACAGTATCTTCTTACTGCCATCATAGCAAAGTCTCCCCAAAATGACAAGTAGAAATCTTCAGCCCATTGGTTACGAAAACATCTATCAGGATGATTTTTGCTCAACTATGTGGACTCTAATTTAGTGTACATGGAGACAGCCCTGCTGTATGTATCTAACACCTCAGGATATGTGCTTTTTATTACTACCAATGTTTATGCCAAGCATCCTTAATCTCCAAGACAGTCTAATGAAGCACAATATTAATTTGCCCATGGCATACCTCTAAATTGATTATAACTTGAATTGTCTTGCAGGAATTCTGCTTGTTTGGATAAAATCTGAATTTGTTTTGCCTGCATAGATATATAGCTTGAAAAAAAGCTGCTACATTACACAATATCAAATGGCCTAACTACTACATCTAATTATATTAAAGACTAAACTACTGGAAGCAATGAGAACACTTCAGATATAATTATAAACATGAGAACAAGTGAGAAGCAGCAAGTTTAACAGTGTTCTAATCTGTACTGAAGGCCTGCAATACCTGACAGACTTTTATACGAGGCTTCATTCAAAGAGAAGCTTGACTACAACAATTTTTTCTTACTGAGAAAGAATTTATTCTATCAAAAAGCTGGTAGAGGTGTTCTAATACTGGTACACCTCTAGTAACAGAGAGGACTGGAATGTGATGTACAAAGATTCATTGTATGTTGATTCTCTGGGGTTATCTTCAAACTTAGCGAGAGATCTAGTGTAAACACAGCACATAATACTCCAACATTCTGCAGCTGAATTTGGGGAGAGAAGGAAAGAAGTAGAAATGAAAAGTTAATTACTTTTTTTTTCTTATTGTCAGTTTTTTATGACCATTTTATATCCTTTTTTTCTAGAATAGTATATTTTCCTTACTACAGACGTTCACTGCAACGAAGTTTTTAGTAAATCCATTTACAGATTATATTGGTTATTTTTCTGTTCTTCACAGGAGCTCTCAAGAGCTGTTCATTAGTCTCCCTGGTATGTGACATACGGTGAACGCACTTTGCTAACTCTGCTAGGTTTCTGAATCAGCAGCCTTTCCTTGTGGTACAGGGCATTAGGTCTTCTGAGATGGAGCTCCTAGATTACTTGTTTCCACGAAGCTAGTTGCACGACATTATCAGACAGCAGAGTGAGTATCTGACGTTGGATTTGGGCTGAGCAGCAATGGAGGTTCATACTTGTCCTGGCCTGCCTTGTACCTAAGCACTGACTTGAGCCTAAGCAACCTGATACTATCCAAGCATGAATTCAAGTGCTATTGTAGGTCCACGCTTAAAGCACAGTATAGCACCTCTATTTGGATGACTGAGCATACAGGAATCTATATGACCTGACTGCATCATTAGAAAGGTTATATTCATCACTGCAATTTGCTCTCTTGTCGTATTTAATATAAAGAATAAAATGAAGAACTGTAGCTAATTTGACAAACAGCTACTTTAGGAATGAAGAAATTGTAACATCAAGTGATCTAAACATTTATTTAATTTGTGAGTCTCACTGACAGCAGTCATTGTCGGCTGTTTCAGAGCTGCCTCTAGAAACCTCTAGAATACTGTGAGCAGGGAGAAGTATAATCCTTATTCTAGAAACATAATTTTTGATTTATATTCAAAGACTTAAGGAGACTGTATAGCTGAGGGGTTTTTTTTAATATTACAGTCATTATGATATCAATATAGTTGAGAATTAATATCTTATAAATGTTTTTGGATATTGTTTTATTCCTTTAAAAAGTTTATCCAAGTCTTTTCCTTCTGTTTTGGAGCAGTGAGTTTCACACAGCAATTGTGTATGTGTGAACATGTGGATGGGTACCTCATTTCCATACGCTCTAATAAAAATGCTGTCTTTATGTTCTTTTATTCCTATTTTTAAAAAGATAAATATCACTGTTCAATGAACTTTGTTTGTCTGATTAAGTGAGCATTTTTTTCAGTGTTTTGTATTCTGCCAGTTTTTCTTCAATATTGGCCCCTTTGCTATCTAAGAACTTACCAAATTGGGAATTTAACACAATATTTAACAGCAAATATTAACTCTGTGTAGAATATCCCAAGAAACCAATTAAGTTCAAACCAGAACTGTTTAAAAGCTGACCTAACATTGCTTTCATGTAATTTCAGTCTCCTCGCATGGTGCCCACACTCAGGGAACTGTTCCTTACTACCATTAATTAAATGAAAACTTCTTGAAATCTTATTCCCCAATTACTGGTATTTACACTCTAGCAGAATATTACTGATTCATTTCAAAGTTACCCCTTTGCATTGCTAAGGAACACTGATCACAGGAGAGAATCTGCAGAAGAAAAAGAGCTGCAAATGTTTTAGCAGAGCTTTCATTCAAGAATTAGAATAAATCAAGCTGTTTACTTGATGAACCAAAAGAACAGAAGTTGTTCTTCTTCTAAGTCTCAGTTCTTAGATCTTATTCTACAGGAAAAAAGGTGTAATCATTTATGGTGTTACAGATGAGATCACTTGAAAGTGGTGTTAGTCCTGCACATAAATCTAGGAATTTAGCTGACTCCCCCACAGCTCTGAGCCGATGTGTAGCAGATTGCCTAGCACTTATTAAAATGCTTGTAGAAGAAATGTCAGTGGGCATAAACTTTTATTTCTTCTCTTTGCTGTTGGTTTACACAAGCAGAAGAGCTGACTAGTCTGTCGTAATTCTACTCTTTCAGTAAACTTATAACAAGAGAGAGATTTGGCTTACTAATTTAATTATTTTATAAAATATATTAGCAGTGGTGCCATAGCCCTGCATTATATGTCTGTCTTGCAGGTTCACAGTGGAAATCCTACTGACATCTGTTTCCTTTTCAGAAATAATATGTCCTCACATGATGGCCACTAAAGACACATAATTAAATTAAAGAAACAAAATTAGTCAATTCCCTACATAACTGACCATTAAAACTTAGATGTCAAATTCTTTTTTTTCTCTAACAGCTTTGTGAAGATGATGCTGTATTACTTTCAGTGATGTTACTCTTGATTTAGTTTGCTATATAGACATGAGAATATAATACTAGGCCTTCAGGAAAACAGGTGATGAAGGGCCATGTGAAATGATAAAATGTTAAAAATATTCTGTGTCAGTGCTACTGTATATAAGTACACAATAACATTATGCCTGTATCTGTTCAAAAACATAGGTTAAACTCAAAAGACTTCCATAATACTTACGTGTTCATAGGAAGAGATTTGACTGAACTATAAATCTGCAG
Organism: Dromaius novaehollandiae; assembly: GCF_036370855.1. Lineage (NCBI taxonomy): Eukaryota > Metazoa > Chordata > Aves > Casuariiformes > Dromaiidae > Dromaius > Dromaius novaehollandiae. The sequence goes on along the minus strand of NC_088099.1, from coordinate 141,538,240 downwards.
ATTACTGAAGTTTTTCTGACACTCTTTTAGCTATTACAGGTACTACCAAAAATATAAATGCAGAATGTTTCCAAAACTGTGCAAAACCATATTTTTTTCTGGGAATTAAGAACCTCCCACCTGTTTCTAGCATGAAATAAGCCTGAAAATAATTAGTTAATCTGTGTAATACAAAACACAATTGAATAAAAAAAAATATTCTGTAAGAAGTGTGTGTACATCCAGAGGCAAATACTTGCACAAATACAATTGGACAAATCCCCTAAACCAAACCACAGTCAGAATTTACTAACCTATTAACTAACCATTCTGCTATCTCTGCTAACTATTACATTTTCCAAATAAAAGATCATGGGATGTTATCCTCAAATTCTCTCAAATAAGCTTCTAAATCAGGATACACTGTTTTCTCCCAGGAGGAGTCCGTTTGGTCAAATTGATCTATTAGGCCATGAAATTCATAGACACTGGAAATACAGACAATCAGCATAGTATATATGAACAGCAAGAAGAGATAGAGCAGCCTGTCCACAAATAAATTGAACAAGAAATAATGTAGGGTTTTTTTTTCCTATCATTTATTCCTGCTGATCTTTTCTTATCATTTCTTATCATTTATTCCTGTTAATCTTTTATGGTTTATAAAAAAATTAAACACGAAATAAACTAATAAAGATCAACTACTAAATTAAGGTGTGCAAAAATAGTAAGAAGTTTCTTAAGTCTGTTTTTATTCTTGTTTTCTTAAATTACTTTATCAGAGCAAAAGGACTTACTGTCTATGCATAACAGCTTCAGCATACAGTATGAAAATAATTATTCCCATATATTTCTCTTAAAACTGAGAGCAGTATTTATGTTAAAGGATATGATTACCTGAAATAGAAATATCAACAAATATGTTCTCAAAGGATTTGTTTTAATTTGAATTGACAGATTTATCCTGCTTTGACAGCACAAATGCACAGACATGGCATTAAAAAGACTTCACATTTTACTTTTCATCATTTTGTTGTATTTTCCACACACAGTTTATGAAATACACTGCACAGTTGTACATACCTAATTTAAGCTCTGGCCTTCCACATATCTCCAAAACAGAGCCATATTGAAGTGCCCAATTATTCTCTCAGGATACCTACATTAAAGAGTAACATTTAACTTTCTAACTTAGAGATCTGGAGAATGTTCTTTAAAACATTTAACTGATGACATCTTATTGCTATTTTTTTATTTAGCAAAGAAAGATAAGCAAAGTATGCCAAGGAACTATGGCCCACAGTAAACCATTTTAGGAGACAACAACGATGCTTCTAAGGACAGCTGTTTGCTACGAGTTCATGCTGACACCAAGTATTGGCCTATTTCAAGTACACAGACAGCACATACTGCCTTAAATCCTGCTTCTTTGACTACGCTGAAGCACGAATGTTGGGTATATAGAGCCCACTTGCTGTAATATGCTAAGTAGCAATGTCTGAAGACTGACAGCATAAAAAAAGGGTTTTCCTCATTTTCTGTGCACACATGAGGTTCAAGTCACAGACTTTTTGTTTTGTGTACTAGCTCCATTGTAGGTAATACCACACAAACCAGGGGTATTGCAAAGCATGCATTTCAGCAGCTCTGATAGGCTGCGGCTAGTGGCAGAGACACAAGATACAGCTCCCTCTCACATATAGGAGACATCTTCATAAAATAAAAAATAAAAAATAATAAAAAAGTGCATCTCAGGGAACAACATTTCCATTCATAAGTACCTACTCTAGCCAAACCAAAATAAACAACCTCATAGGTGCCTTGTTCCAGAAGCCCACTGGGACTGTGTATGAAATGAGCCAGTTTCCAAGCTAAGCTGAATCTAAAATGAAGAGTGTTAAATATTGCTCTAGTTCCTCTTGGCTTGTTTCAGTGACAAATTCCATTTTAAACAGTTAAATGATTACAAGCTTTGAAATTAAATTTCAGGATGAATAATTAAGCAGCACTAACCAGTGCCTGTGAGAAATCACATTCCCTGCTCTAGAAACACTTAGAGTAATAGATACAGGAGTAGATTGGTAACACACTTCTGATTAAATTTAGTCTGTGTAGAATGACTTCTCATATATTATAGTCAACAGTATATTGAAGTCAGCTGCATGTTTTAGATAAATTAGTTTGAAATTAACAAATCATAAGAATAAAAATCCTCCAAAATATCATTTGAAAATTAAATAAAAGATTTCTATGAGAAGTAGCCAAAAGTGTGATCGTTTAAATCTGAAATGTATCTTCAGCTGAGCTATGTGAATTGGCTGGAGATTTTTTTTATTTGACTGCCAAGCCGAAAAAATGGCTGGAAAGAATTGTTTAAACATTTAGTTTATAGAAAAATTGTTCCAGCTTGAGAAGAAGCTTTTTTTTCCTCCTGGTGAAAACAAAATTATTTGCTATGGAAACATAAATAAAAGCAGAAGAAAGGTGTAATTTAAGAATTACCTTTCCATCTACTCCCCTTTATGTCACCCCTTTTACCTGCCATATAAGAGAGTCTGTTTCAAAGTCATCTTTGGTAAATTCAGAGCAGGGACTAGAATGTGGTATTTCTTGGAATGTGCTTCCTTGCTTTGCAGATGTGTCTCCCTTCATTTCTACTGACTCTTTACCGGTAAATATTTCCAAAGCCAAGAAAGACCTTTGCTCTTGGAGGCAGGAGGCTCATATTCTAATCCATGTTCAAAACAAATGATTTGCTGAAAAGGGCTTTATCTTGTTCTAAATTAAGATCATTAATGTACAGTAAAAAAAAAAAAAAAATACTGAGCACCATAGGCATTTCTGCAAGTTGTCTAAGTAGATAATTGAGTGATCTCAGTAGAATTTTGGCATAGTCCTGGAAAAGGAATTTCATCCAAGTAGTCTTAAATTTAACTTTCAAGAGGAGTCTAGGAAGCAGGAAAAATCAGCAGAATTGAAAAATGATTATTTTAAAATATTTATTAATTGATGTTTAATGCCAGCAGTTTGCTTTTCTCATGTGCATAAGTAAGTAGTTTATTTTAGCTTTGAAAAGTAGGCTCAGCAAAATACATTTGGCAAAACATGGATTCTCACATAATGCAGCCATGCCAGGTATAAATAAGCTTTTCTCCCATGCTAAGCAGTTTGCTTTTCACACATCAACGTAACTTGCCTTGCCCTTCCTTTAAATCACACAGATAACAATTTCAAAAATCCCAGTAGCTTAGATTCTGTCTTCTGTTATAGTGACCAGGCACAGCCCAACAACCAACAATACGACAACCAAACACGGAGTTAAGTCTTTTAGGAACCACGTTGCTACAGTTCTAATACTGCATATACTGAGCTTTCAGAAGGGAGTTACAGAGCCAGCCTTCCGATGGGAGTTGTTAAGTTGAACAAACTTAACCAAGCGCAGCCTTTGAGATCTCCCTTAGAGGCTAACTAGTTACACAATACAATAATAATTATGCATATATCAGCCAGGCCTACAATTACTTGTGCCATAGAATAGCTAATACAAGACCTCATAAAATGCCTGAGAAACTTCATCACTCAAGCCACATTTCTTTAAGGTAATTTCCATAAAAGTGATTCCTTTTGCTACATTAATTTTGCCATATGTGTAATGCAGAATGTCAGACTGGAGGCTTCTCTTTCAGCCTTAAAATCTATAAACACCATGAAACACTCCAGGCTGCCAGGTAACAGATGCTCAGGAAGGTGCCTGTGGTTACAATTATTCTACATTGTTTCTCAGAGCATGGATAATGTACATTTGATGCCACCGGGTCAACTCGTGCTCTCAATAAAATTTATTCAGTAATGTAACATGTAACTTTCTGTGAGTCACTATGGAATTAACATTAGTCAAGAGAAACTGTCACTGGCTTTATATTGTAGAATTGTAGATGACTGAAATACAATAGAAGAAATAATCACAAGGGCATGAGGATAGCATATTTCTCATATAACTCATTTATTTATTGTCTTCAGTGTTTTCATGAAGTGCAGTTGCCTTACTGACCCATGCTTTTTTTTTAAAAAAAAAAAAGCTTTCCAAAAAATACCCCCCAAATTACTCTTGGCCTTCCATACTGTCCTTCTTCTTTGGAAATCCCATTGCTCTGCTCAATAAACATTTCCAATGGACATTGGAAATTGACTTTTTTTCTTTTTTTCCCCACAAGTTTCCATTGTTACTAGTTTCAGAATAACGTCAGCCCAGCTGGAAATTAAAAGCGAATGCTCCTGACCCAGAGATTACTGAGTTCAGTAACTTTTATAGGTCTTGGGTTGCACCCAGATCCAAGGAGCAGAAGGATCTCATTATACGGCTCAGATTTTCAAAAGCTTACCTGTCATTAAAAATTAAAACAGCGACCACAATTTCAAAAGAGGTTAGCACCTTAACTACTGAGCTGTTTAATTAACCAGACCATAAGTGGCACAATGGGAGTCTCTCAGCACAGAATACATTTGAAAACTGGCCCTTAAATTCTGTTAGTGTATTTCACTGCACATTTATCGGAATGAACACTCTATACCATTTCCCTGCTTCTCTCAAGAACTACATTTGTTCTCACACTTGCCTCCCCTTCAGTCACTGTAAAGAAAACAGGAGAGGACTTTGCATTCTGATATCATATTGTAGTATCTGAGATTCATATTCTAATAGCAGTTTCCCAATTTCAGTGGTCCAGTATTAGACCTTTATTTACATATGCAGTTTTTCAGTGATATACAGATAACACTGTTACGGAGATAATGACTCTCCCAGTCATTATGTCTGCATATGTGTCATTATGTCCACTTTATTTTGCTGTTTCACTTGTACAAAGTATTCACCTGCATATATGTACAGAATGCATATGAGTGCCAGGAATTCATTCAGGGCATTATACTGGTTTTGGTTAAGTGGAAATTACGATTAGACCTCACTCTCTGGCCTGAGAACAAGAATCTGTTCCAGAAATAAGCTGAATCATTTAATTCAGGTGGGATAGAAATCCAGTTACTGAACTGGAAAGTCTGGTGTTTTCATGCTTGCAGTCTGCTGAAGCTGGAAGAATGTATTTTTGTATAATGCATTAGATACGATTAAACACTGAAAATGTGAACTGATGCCAAAATTATTTAACAGCTTGAAAATATACAGCAGAATATCACTTATCAAGAAAATGGGCTCATATTCTATTGAAAAATGCCAACAACTCCCAGTGAGTCCAGACTTAGCCTCTTGGGGAGAACAGTGACAGAGGTGATATAGAATCATTATATCCCGGAAAACTTGAATGAAGAAGTTTACTCTAGTAGTGAGTGCAGACCTGCTGATGAGCAGCAATGTGAGCAGACAAAACAGGGCAGAAACCCTTGAGACTACAAACAGTTTCAGGTACAGCTGAAGCCAAAATGACTCACATGGCCAGTGCGGCTAAAGCACCCTAGTTTCTACAGCCAAAAATACACAAGAGTGATGTGACAAGTCTCACATTTAGCCACCTTTTGTTTATTAACCTCATGAGTCACACCTGTTCAACTCAGGCTTCAATATGACCCCAGAATAAAGTTCAAACTCATACATATAGATCCATAGCCGAACTCCTTTAATGACTCTGCTATGAAACCCTGGAAGACTATGGTGTACTAATTAATGTATCAGTCTAAAAAAAATGCAAAAGCCTGTTTTGCTATTAAGGCTTTGCAGACATAGACAGATGTTCACACATCAAAAGTAATTTCACTGATGGTTTATGTTTGCTGCCAAAGTTAAATTCCATTAGTTAAAATTTTATGCATTGAAATTTTCTCCAATCATGATTATTTTCCTGTAGCATTTTTGCTTTACTTTGCATCAGCAAAAGCTCTGCATAGTGTTTGCATATGTAATAAATAGAAAATCTGGTATTGCTGGCATTAAGTTTGTTTTCTGGCTTCATAAAAATAGCGACAATTTTTCTTTCTTACAAATGTATTCCATTTCTGCTTTGCATAAAGGAAATGAAAAAAAAAACAAATCAAGGATGTTATCAAAACATAATTTGCTTAACTTTCCATCGCTATGGAAATAGCTTAATACAGAGTCAAACATTCCCAGGACTAGCATAATATTTACAGAAAAGCAAACTTTTTTCCAGAATGAATGAATTAATTCATTATTTTCAATACATGTCCTTCACTATAAAACTTAACCATTTCAGTTGCAGATTTGTAAATCTTCAGCTTCGCTAAGACATTAGGCTGAGATTTTTAATAGAAAATGGAAATCCATATTCCAAAGACTGCTTTGAAAAGCAACAACAGACCAAGTTTTAGGCATCTGTTCAACATAGTTCAATAGAAGCATGTACTTAAAAAATAACTATACAGCTTACTTGTGTAATGGAGTTATTTTCTATGTCTTGAGCCTTAGAAGCCAGAGATGCTCGTTGCTACCATGTGCTTCTGAAAGTAAAATCAGGCATCAAGTTTTATTTATTGATATGCATTAACCTAGGTATAATGTATATATTAATGTATGAGACCACAGCTTAAAGAGGGCAGGACTCATTGTGCACATGGTGCAGCATCCTGTGCTTCCCCATGTGCTATGCCCAGGATTCTGCACACAGTGAAGTCAGCCCTTTCTAGGACTTCTCATGGACAAAAGCATCCCCATGAGCAGCTCACCTATATCTACAGAGAGAGATTCATTTGTAGAAATGCAATGCCCAGAATTCCTCTTGCGATACTTGAGGAGAATCTGTACCTACACATAGCATTCATTGTAGACTAGCATTTGTGATGATTTTCAAGATAGCAGGCTTGACAGGCTAAGAGTAGAGGTAAGACATACAGTGTGAATGATGAAGGTGCTATCTAAAAACCTGACTGATCCCCACCACAAATTCAGTAATCACTATCTCTCAGTCAAGAAAGTGCTTTAGTGCTTGTACAACATCAGTTTCTTGGACACAACAAACAACAAGGAACAGCAACCTACAAATATATAAACTACTTCAGGTACTGCCACAAAAACAGCAATCATCTCAAACACACTAAATAGCCAAACCCTAAGCTAGCCATGGTTAGTTCATCTGAGCCAGAGGCTCAGATATCATGCAGCTGCTCTAAGGAGAATACTCTTCAGTTTCACAAGAAGTATATGTTCCCCAAGCAATGACATTCCTCCAGAGAAATAGATTAATCTTTCAACAAGGAATTGATATGAAAACTTAGAAAGCAGAAAAGTCATTAGTTCCTTGCTGGTCCAAGTTATGATATAACACAATTAAAACTGTATTCAAAATGAATCCCAAGTGAAACTATCTCAGTGATTCCTCTTTAAGCCTTAAGACAACCTTCCAAACTCTCAAATTTCTCATACAAAACAAGATATCTTCAAACCAGTAAGTTAAATGGCAGCTAATTGCCAAAGCAGTAAATTCATATTTTGCAAATGGTAAAAGCTCCCCACACAAAATCATAGACCTTATGGATCCTACATATGCATCCCAGATTTGGATTTTTTTCTTCTGGCATCAAATACTCTCGTGGAAACTCTCCAAGCAAAGTCAAACAATCCTTAAACAACAAAATGAGGTCTCACAAACACCGAGTTACCAGAAAGAAAACTCCCCCATCTTCAAAAAAGTAACCAAGCCGCCTCCAATCTCTCAGTGATGATCCTCAAGAGAAACCTATAGAATATAGAATTGTATCTTCTAAAGGCTGACTTTGCAACTGGACTTCGTTAGACTGTGGAAAACATTCTTCTGTGGTCCATTACAATTTTTCCCACTCCTCACCCTTTGTGTGACTAATCTCTCACTGTTCCAAAAATGCTGTCTGTTTCTATCCTTGCTTCAGAGGGTCTTATAACCTGTCATCTTTCCCTTCTTTAATTTTATAATGTAGTTATCTCCAGTTATTCCCACACCTTAATAAAGCTTGATGTTTGCTTTGACAGATCTGCCTGTGTGGCAACAAGCTTTTGTCCTCTCTTTCTCCATTAACAAAAATCTCCAACTGAAGATATTGTCCCCTTGCCTCCCTAATATGCTTCACTTCTGCTTCATACATCTAAAAAGATGCTTGCAACCTACCTCTTCTGCTTTAGCATATCTTCCCTCTTCAGAGGCACTTCAGAAGGACTCTGCAGAGTCAGGATTTTAAAGCTTTCTAGTTGAAGACTTGAGAACAGGTCACAGGCAGTATCTGTCTGCACCTTAACAATATAATCAACTAATCCCTTAATGACTGATTGGAATTTTTTTTAGCCTAGACTAATGATACCTGATTAAATTTACAACCCATATTTCACCAAAAGAGAAGCATGAATTACTTGAATGACTAGCAAAAATTAACTGTCACAAGCATGTTAAATCTTGTCCAGATCAGGCAATCTAGAGTTTGATATACTCTCAGAAACTCATTTGTGACGTTAAATGTACTATCCATGCTCATAAAAAAAGAATTGATCTACCATTGGCTACACAAACACCGTATTCACATGCCAATGAACTTACTCCAGCATATACCATATCTGAAAAAAGAAAATCTCATCACGTGATTAGAAACCACAAAGCTTTGCAATTCCAATCCTTCTGGGAAGCCAGATTTATCTTCTAATTGGACACAAGATGGTAGAGCTTTCCAGTGGAACTAGTATATCTCCTTGAAAGTTTTGGTTGTGTCTCCTTTACGATTTTAGTGGCTTGTCATCCACCTCTGCAGTGACTCATGGGAATGTGAGTGTCTTCTGCTGAGTTAATCTGAAATCAGATTTTTGCTGCCACACCTGAGCATCTAAGAGAAAACAAATTGTATTATAAGCCAATTTCTCATCCATTCATCCATTCAGACTTAATATCAGAGTTGCTTCCACCAACCCTGTGAGCTAACATTTTAGTCAGATAAAATACAGCAAGAAAAGCAAAAAAATTCTTCTGTCAAATATTGTCATTTTGCAGAAAATAACTCAATCCACCTCTTACATTTCATAAGAAAAGGTCCTGTTTCATTCAACTGAATTATACAATAGTTTCTTTGGTTGCAATGATATACATGCTTTATGAAGCAGCAACAGTTGGCATCTAGGTGATCAAGATTTTACTTCTGATTTCATCAATGACCTGCTAAAAGGAGTGACATCTTTTCTCAGTGGCCAGTTTCCTCATCTTCAAAATAACACAGTTTAAAACAATTAGACCAATGTAGAACATTGTGAGAATGAAATACTGCATCAGCCAAAGTGTGTGTGATAAAAGAGGCTGAATGATTCACTCTACAAAAATCACACAGTGACTGTAACCTAACATTGGCTCCATTCTCTTAAGCACTTAATACTTACTCTTCATTTCAGATATATTCTATCTTGATACATTTCAATATTAATTCTTTTGATTCTGGAAGACATTTTCCAAAAAGCCAAAGATGTCTTTGATTATTTTGAAAATTTAGCTTGAGACACCATCAGAGGTAAAGAGTTACAGATCATATGTCAATTGCAGGTGCTTTTCTGGTAGAGGATGCAAAACTGATTACCAGAAAGTAACATATATTGCATAGGCAAAATTCGAAGATCATGTTTATTAAATTCATCACTGAGACAATTTGTTACTAAGGGTTGAATGAGATCAAAATAAAAATGTTAATTAAAATTAATCAGATTTTTCAAGCTAACAGAAACAGTGATGCTGTAAAAATCTATTAACAGATACAAGAAAGATAGAGAATAAAATATTATTTCTTTTTTCTTAAACTGGAATTCTCTCCATGTAAATTTTAACATGTATAGCCTATTTTTACCAGGAAGCATAAGCACTGTAAGGAACTAATTACATAGAAGACAAAAAAAAGAAACTTTTAGTATACCATAAATATATTTTTAATACTAATCAATGGAAACACTTCACCACTTCTAAGAAGCTAAAAGATGACTCAGTCATCAATTTTTATCTGATGTTAGACCAGAAAAGGAAAGACTGTCATTCATTATCACACTGCAATTTAGATGAAAGAGTGAACATTTTTATTCTCTTTAGTGACCTGCATTTTCTTGCTCCCTTTTAAGTTAGCTTGTCCTTACAGTTACTGAAGTTAAAAAAAAGAATCTTACTTTGTTTTGACATGGTCCATGAGAGCAGGTTATCAATAGAGAATGACAACATGAATGTGAAGACCTATTATATAATTCAGGCAATCTGGTTTTGTGACGTTAGTAGTGTGCTTGGGAAATTGGGATGCTGTTCAATCACTCCTAGAATCCTTTCAACAAGGGGTATGGATTAGTTACTCTAGTCTCTCCCTCGCTTGTAGGAAAGATTTTATCACAGTAAGAAACAGTTGGCTGTTTGTAACTGTGAATGACAGCATTTCGTGCTCACCTCCTCCTGGTCATGGACTCTGACCAAGCCTGGAAACTAAACAAACAAAAAAGTGTTATAAATTTGTTTCCATCAAAATGCTTACTGACCAGGTTCAACATAGCAGGTTGAAACAGCTACATACTTTTGATTCTCTTTAAATGCTAGCCCTAGTGTTTTTCTGAGAAAAGCATTTTACCCCAAAGAGTTACAACATTAAGCACAATCTGAGGTAACTCTGCAGCAAATGCACCTCTGCAAAGCTTCAAATCAATACTTGTCTCATATAGGAAAAGGATTTTCTGAGACAAGAAAGGAGCAATCACATCCAGTCTAAAAATTAATAAAATTAAGGCCATTACAGGATTGCATCAAGTAAGTGCTTTTTCAGCTTTCTTGGTAAGAATTTATTTAAAAGAAGACTATTTTCATCATGATTTTGCTTGAATACAGCTCTGTCCAGAAACATACACGAAGAGTAAGTATAGCTGAGACCAGGCAGAGAATTCTACTACTTCATACAGACCAATTTAGCATTGTTTTATATATTAATTCATTAATTCCCATTATACAACCACTAATTCTATGGGAAATGGGCCCTTCATGTGTTATTTAAACTTTTTTAGCCACAACAAAAGAAAAAAAATGAATCTGGGAAACTCAATGTCAACAGTTATAAAACACAAACAAGTGAAATACAGCATTGATATATTAAAGGATGTTTAACCTACTGGTCAGAATTTATATTAATCAGATTTCCTCACTTAGAATTAAGAAAAATTTGAAATTGCATGAAGTATTCTTAGATCCCTTGGCCTACTAAGGAAATGATTTGGTCAACAGAGAAGTGCATGATCTTATTCGTGAGTTTGTTCATTCAAACAAGAACTTAAACTGACCTTCCTTTCTCACAAAGCTTATTTCATGAAAGACATGAACTCCAGAATCCAGTCCACATATGAGCAAACTTTGGGAGTGGAAATTCTGCAAACCTCCAGAACAGCAGCCATGTTAAGGGTACAACTGCTGAACATCATAGAAGTGGGGATAATTCAAGGGTAAGACAGATTTGTATGGTTCAAGTTCAAAAACCAAGACCTAAGCTTCAAAATAATTTCTTCACTATCCAGGCAAAATAAATCCAAAACTAGCATAAATACAGTTACCCAGACATGACATTTTTATGAGAAATCTCTGTACTCCTGAACTGGCATATGGAATACACAATCTATATACTCCACCTGGAATGGTAATATTTCTCCAAAAACCTAAAACCTTGCTTCTCTGCTACTGAGATATTTTAGTTCAAGCAGCATTTGCTTTCTCTTTCTGGTCCAAATCCTTTCAAATTCAATTGTGCTAATTTTTGAAATTGCATTAGATTGTCTAGGAGTTCCCAGAGACGTTTGCTATTAGATCCCCAGGATGAATGAAAACATCGACTACCTGTTAAAGTATCTTCAAAATTAAGGAAACAAAATAAATCTCATTGCACCAATAAATATATAAATAAAAAACCACCTGTAAAAGATTATTCACTAAATCCAGTTATATTAGATAGAAGACTGCCTAGAGAAATTCCACTGTAATACCTCAACATAAAAAACATAGAGAATAAACTTTGTGTAAGGTTTCTATAATAATTCTTAAATGAAGACATGGGTGGACCACTGAGGCACCATTACTGTTTTCTTCTTTCAGGATGTTGAAGAACAGATGGCTTGTTTTTCCCCCAATGTCTGGAACCCTGAGGTAGTGATAAATATGTCCTCAAAAAATAAAAAAAGAAGGAAAGAAAAAAAAATCAGTTCTGCAGTGGCCTTTGTTAAGTATATGATGACCTTTCTGTTTAATTTTCACCTGTCAGTAATTTTGTATTTCACATTCTTCCTTGGTCTTCATTTTTCCTGACCACAAAGTCTCTGATACAGTATTAATTAATCCTTATGTTCTTGGGATTTGGGCGACAAGGTGCTGAATCAGGTGTTCTCATTGACTCTTGCAGTCTGCAGAGATCATCACTTCTGTTAAGTTCTGTAAATTACCAAGACTGTATTATTTGTCCTCCGATGCAATATGCACTGAAAATCACCCTCTTCAGAATGTACTGTTTCTGAATATAGGACTAAAACGTCCACTGGTATAATTTACTCAAGAACTTGGTCTCTGCTTCTATGATGGTTATCACTTATTTTCCCTCTTGAACCCTTTTTTTAGGAGGAAATTCGCCTAGATAGTGCACAATTAATTTATTCACTTCTCAGAGGCAAAGCTGCTTGTTATTTGGAGTAGAGACACAATAAATGTGGAAGAGTTTGGCACACTCCTTTGAACAAAAAAATAATACCACGCAGTAGTTTGTTTTAACAAACATAATGATCACAACCACGTAAGAAAAACTGCTAAGTGATATTACATACATTAAACTGCCATTAACAATGACTTAAATCTAAGTCAAGAACAATCATGATAGTAGCACTATTGTTAGATTCCTTTTTTGACAAGACAGTTTGCACTGAGTTGGCTATCACAATTTCAGGAATGAGTGTAAACACTTTTTCTCCATTCTGCCCATAAAAATGCCATTCACTTGCATAATTACTGTCCTCTAAATGAAGTTGTTTTATTCTAATACAGCAGTGAAATACAAAACATGGGCCACCAGGAGTATCTATGTGAGACTGAATGTGAGCTGTAATTGGAATGTGATTGCACAGCTGCTGAATAGGGCTCCTTGTTTCTTTGAAATGTAAATATAATGTAGAATGTTGATTACATTACAACTACAAAAAGAGGACAAGTGATAATCCTAGCATTTGGCTTTTCGTATTTATTTCAAAGACTCCCTTCTCCCACTGGAAATTGTAAGATGCTTCAGTGTGCATAGGAACATGTTCTGGGGGTAACAAATGGCTTGAGCAGTGTAAGATTTTCTATCACAGCTACTGCTGTGTGTACACACAAACACACACACACATATATACAAATTCTATATTCATTAGCAACAAGGTTGACAATAACAATCCTTTTGAATTTATCAGTAAAACTAACAAAGTATCCCAAGATGTGATTAGGAAGGTTTTGTTCACAGAATTCTTTACTCTTTATTAAGAGCACTTGTTTTTTCAAAATTTCTCAGACTTTGGTGGCATTGAAACCCAGGACACTAGAGAAAACAGGCAGAAGATCAATTCTGCAGAACAGATGCATCTTAGTGACATCTGGATCACTGCTTTTCACCACCTTATACTATCTCCACCACTGTAGAAAAATTCATATACCTAAATTACTGATGAAAAATAATCTGTAAAGATCTGTGTCTGTACATGTGCCTGTAAGAGACATGATATAGGTAGGGCTAAGAGGTGTGTTGTAGCCTACCTTTAAAACATAAGCATAATACTCTACTTGAACAATCTGGACATCTTTTACTACATGCAAAGCTTCTGAAAGAAAGATCATACACAATTTATGAGAATATAGCAGTTATTTACACAATGGACAGGCAAGACTAGAATGATATAAGGCTAAGCCTCAATTTCTTCACCACCCAGGAAGAAACTTCAGGGATGCTTGCCTGTGACTCAGGGCTGACGAGTGAGCAGGGAAGTGTTAGCTTCCATTACTCTTTGGAATGGACTGACCTTCAACAGCTGAGCTAACTCTCTAACTCCGCTTTTTTCTGAAGGTTTTACACCTTTTCCTGTCACTGGTTTTTCTTGCGTCCCTGGCTTACTAATACTAGCTCAATAATCACTTCTGTGTTTGTTCTTAGTTTTCTTCTCTTGCATGGCTTTAGCTTATGAACTCTCCTGCAGCTCAACATTTTCTCCTTCATTAGTGCTGAGCCAAAGTCACACAGCTGGGCTTCACTGAACTGGGCCTTGGCTCACAGACAGGTGAAAGCCTGAGCTGTCAGCTACAAACATGAGCAGCCAGAGTCCGGTTAGCCTTTGTGTTTGTTCTGGTGCTGGTGAGAGATAAGAGCTTTAAGAAATTCACAGGGCTGGAAATGAATAACTCCAATATTGCATATTCAGCTATGTATTTTTGTTATGGAGATAAGAGTTTTGGAGGCTACTGGGTGTACTTTTGTACACCTACCATGCATTAGCAGTAGAGAAGATTATACAACCACCAACTTTGATAATACAATCAGTGTCTACCTGCACAGAATAAAATGTGCTATGGCTCCTGTGAAAATTGTTAGCCTGTTAGAGGCAAGTGTCTAAAAAATCTCATCTGCTGTAATGGTGAACAAGGTAGACTGAAGGTGAATAAGTAGCACAAAACTTACATCTGTATTAGCCATACTAATTTCATGTACAAGCAATGGGTTATATGATGCATTTATATTTCATTCCTATATTACAACAGTAGTTATCTGGAAGACAGGAAAGGAAAGTACACCGGTTGAATGAATCACTTCAAGGATAAAAAAATTATGCTTAGGAAAGTACATGTCATTATCAGATGACAGAAGTGCCTAGGAAAAAGACTTATTGGCATAAAGGAAACAGCAGCAGCTGCATCAGAGCCTTGTATCCAGAAAGTAACATTTGGATCAGCATAATTTATAAAGCAATAGCTACTGTGAATGCTTGACAGCCTTTCTCATGCTATAGACAATCTTATAGAACACTAGTAAAATGTATACTCATTAATTTATCCTGGAACACTGTGATATGGGTGCTGAAAGATTCTGAAGTAGGGATTGCTATAATTAGAGAATATTGGTTTGATATATACTATCAGTATTGTTTGATGTACTTTGTGTCAGTGCTTTGTAGTTACTAAACTCAACTAGCTTCTAGAGAGTGGCTTTCTGAAGGTAATGTCCTGCCTGCCACTGAGGAGCTATTTTTTAGGGCTCACTTTTACAGATGCAATGTGTCTGAGCAGAATCAGCTCATGCTTTAGGATTCAAATATTTCACCTTCTTAAAGTGGACATAAGCAAATGGTAAACCACATACATAAGTGTTAAACTGCCATTAGGATGAAACAGCTCTATGGAGTTCTATAGGAGGAGGATAGCTCTACAGATCTACCTGGCTCTATTGCTAAAGCGGACCCATGTGAACAGCACATAGGTTAGAATAGCCAAATACAAAATCCGACATCCATGAGCAATGACTGGACATAACTCCCACGTGAGAGGATGAAGCATTTGAGAAAGCAGTTGCCTCTGGAGAAGACTCAGGAGTTTTGAAGGATCTGTGTCCTCAGTGTCTGGTGCAACTGTTGGACACATGAAGAGGAAACAGCCTCGAAGCTATGCTGCATTACTGCAGCATATGGCACTGGTGAGGTCATTGCTTGAAGACTGCTTTCAGTTAAGCTGTCAGCACTTCAGAAAGGATACTAAGAAAGCGAAAGAGGTTTTCAAGAGAGATACAAGGATTATTTGAAGACTGGATAATTTGCTTACCAATTCCACTTTCTGTTATCTATCAGCAAAGGAACAACAAGATGCAGTTGCTAGAAGTTAAAGTGAAGCAAATTCAAGCCAGAAATGGGAGTGTTTACAGATTAGCACAACTTCTCCAGGAACATGATCATTCATCTAACATGAAATCTTGAAATAGCATTCAACATTCACCCCACCTACTACCTCAATAACTGAAGTGCCTAATTTAGGAGTTTTATAGTAAGTACAGAGAAATAATCATCTCCAGGGGACTATTCAAATGTTAGAAAGCGTGAATCACTGATGGATTTTTCCATTTATCATAAATTCCTAAATTAGATACCTTAGCTGGATGCTTAAAATTCAGTGAGAAAAACTAAGGCTTTGCTCCCCAAGTTAACTTGCACAACTTATTGAATACAGTAAAGAAAAAAAGGAGAAGGAAAAAAAGGAGAAATCAGGAAGCAAATGGGTAGGAAGAGACATCAGACAGAAAGGGAGAGGAAATACATCTATAAAAAACAAAACCAATACCAACACCACTACCCCTCAGAAAACTGGAGAAAATGATATTGGTCATTCGTCTTGTGAGACAACGGACACAGGAATGGAAAATTATTCACTGGGTACAAAAATGGATGTTTAGGTAAATAAGTAACCACCAAAATGCTTCATTTAATAAAAAGCAAAAGACATGATTACATTTCCATGGATATAAGACAAATTTTTACCACCTTTACACTCAGGATAGCATATAAGTTGCCAATTGATTTCAATGGGAGTGAGTAATCATGGAATAAATGATTGCTCATTTTAAGTAAAACTGTCAAAATAAGGTCCTAAACAAGTTAAAATAGCAGATGAATAATGGAACCCAGGAACTGGGGCAGAAAATGCAACTTGGAGGGGGTGAGGGGGAGAAGACATGTTAAAAAAATAAAATGCAAGCAAATGTCATCTTGCAAAACTGTGGCTGATGTTGAAATCTGACACGGTAACAAAAGAGGTGTTATTTTTATCCCATATAGATCGAAGCAAAATGGAAGTAGCATCTATTTAGAGTACATTCACAAATGTTCTACACATCAGTCTCTTTAGCAAGAATTTGAAAGCCTAAAGCTAACAATTCCTCCATAATTGACATTCTGTCACTAGAAAGTGGTCTGTCAAAAGTGAAGTGAAACACTAAGTTCTCACCAACTACAGGAGAGAGAGGGAATTAAGTAGAGAACCAAATCTAATGGACATGACAATAAATTAAGATACCAGAAATCTAAAAGAAAGATCAAGAAATACACATGCTGCAGTGTGTAGTCAGAGGGAAAAATTAGACAGAAGGGTGATCACATGCTTACAGTGCTAGAAGATTGACAAATTCTTCCAAGAGAGATAAAGCACGTTGTAAACCCCTGGCCATTTCAATTATGTAAATCTCTGAAAATAAACAACTTTCTGAAGGTATTTATGTAGCTGTGGAGGTAGTGATAATGGTGAATAGCAATGATGGGCGACAGACTTATATATTTCATCTACAGTTTTAAAGATGGGTCATCTGACCTGAAAAGTAATTAAGATTTTCTGCACTAGTAAGTATATACATTTTTGCATGACTATGAGGAAGACGCTGTGTATGTATACAATCATATTCATTTGAAACGTGCCTTAGAATTTCTCAGCTTTTTTTTTTTTTTTAAGCTGGTTCAAATATCCAATTGGTAAGACCAATAGACATAAAACAACATTTCTTTGTATTGGTGTAGTTATGTTGAGCAGAACTTACTATGTTTAAGAACTAGATGCTGCCTACCATCCCCAAAAGAGTTGTACTTCAGATGTACTTCAGAATGCAGAGATGTTACACGGATTTAGCCGGTACCATACATCAGAGTGTATTATCCATGCAAACTATTACAAAATATCCAGAGCTAGCCTGAACTGCTTATGTGACTGACTCTTTCACCCCTTCTCACAGCAGCTACACTGTCTGTTACAGGGCCCGATTCATCACCTTATATCAAATATGAAATAATCTGGATTACATACTGTGGATTGAAATTTTCAAGTGTCAATATACAATTTCATGCACGGTTCCTACAATATGTTCACCTCCGATGCACAGCTGCAGATTTAGGGAACTTTACAGTTAGTTATGGGAGAACGAGCTGCAACTCCCCCACTGCTACCTACACTGAACGGAAAACAATTGGCAACCAGTTTTCAATTTGGGAAATCTGCATATTTTGGATCTCTGTTTCTCATAGGTTTCTCTGACCTGCACACTGACATCCCACTGCAGGCTTTCAGTAAATATGAGGCACTTCCCTAGCACACCACAGGACTCGTGTTGTGTCATGTTCCACTGAATGCAGGAATATTGACTTTGTTGAAAAGCCACTCTGAATAGTGCTCCTGGTTTTAAGGTTTATCTGATTAACACAGATATAAGTCTCACTGTTAGAAACAGTTCCTTGTGCTTTATTCTCTTTCCTGGTGCAGTTTATCTAAAAAGTTGATATATCTTTCTCTGACTTGTACTTACTATTAATTTGTTATTATCACTTTAAATCTGCCACAGCTATTATGTATCAGCCAGTCCCTACATTTCCAATTTCTCTATAGGTAGTGGGTTTTCATATGCCAATGGAATTTCAAACAAGACTGTTTCTCAATTGCAGTTTCAGAAAGATGCTGTGTCATGCCAAAGCCTTAGAAGGCTATATTCATGAGAACAAGGCATTAGTTGTGAAGGACAGCAAATAAAAAATTACACTGTCCAAGTATTGCTGTGTTAATATGCATATTCTGTCTGGGCACATTATCATTAGCCCGTGATAAGAATATGATAGAATAAATATCAATGTATTAGTAAATGCATGACTACTTTTTCTTTCAAAGTTACAGTAATAGTAGTGCCAGGGTGCCATCTGTGAAAAGTGCTAAGCGCAAAATCTGTAAGGGCTGTTTGCTGCATTTCCACATCCTGAATTAACAACAAACAAGCCCAGACAAGCCCACTTTTAACCCTAAAGCAGGGCCACAGTCTTCCTAAGTCTTAAAACCCTACAAGTGATGCGAAGTCAAAGGAAATCATGTCTGGGTGAGCTTGAACTCAAACTTGGAGTCAGAGGTAGAAATTCACAGCTGCATGGAAGCAAGGACTCATTTCTCTAAAGTTACCTGGAACCAACAATGTGAATGTGCTGCCACGCTAGCCCTGAAACAAAGGGAGAGCACTTCAGTCAGCAGCAGTTTCAACTAGAGTACAGTTTATGAAATCTCCCTTAGTATTTCTCAGTTGTTACTGCTTTCCAAATGAAGCATCTTCCTCCCAGCACTGAATACAGGAAGCAAAACAAGGAATCAGTGTGCTAAATCACCCAAGGTACAAGTAGCTACAAAGCTTTAACCCATATGCCAGTTTGTATATTTCTATATGAAAAAAATATAAAGTATAGATTTTATATATATATGTGCAAAACAAACATTATGGTAGAGCCTATGAAGATCTCAAGAATTATGTTAAAAAGTTTTGTCATTGCAGCACATGAGCAAAATGATAAGGTTCTCCGTTTTACGTTTGCAAAATCTTGTTAACTCCTTCAAATTAACACCAAAACACAAAAGTTCTTGTTATAAAGTACATCCAGTGAGAACACTGGCAAGCTTGGAATTGTTGGATTTGTCAGAAATTTCAGCTTGAGGCAGCTTGAACAAATTAAGTTGAATCCCAGGCCTCATTTCCAGGTAGGTATATGGCCTTAGGAAGGTAAGCACATCTGGGAAATCATAACTTTCATTTATTACCTTTTGGTTCAAGAATCCACATGATTCTAACAGTGTTAAGATATTTCACACTAGTGTTCATTCTGCCTCTCTGAAGCGAGTATCATTTCCACGCAGAATCACTACAGCTATAGAGGCCTTGACTCCTTTAATTACTATTAGAAAATTAGCAGTGTGAAGACTTCAGAGAAAGTCACCAACCTTTTATGTGCAAACAAGCTAACCACATTCAGTTCTCACTGCACTACAACTTCTCCCCCCCCCCCCCCCAATTTTCCTATTGATTAAAAGTATTGGGATGCCCTGGTGTCCACATGCCTGCCCACGTGTGAATCCAGGATGGCTGCAATGCAGTGTATTTTGGGATGGGGATGGGATTAATTGTAAGCTCTGAGGCACGGTCTAAAAATAATGAATTGGGCCGGCTCATGCAGCTCTTCACGACTCTTGGTGTCAACGCCGAGAAGCGTTACCACAGCGGCCGTTAGGAGCCGTTGGCGGCCTTCAGCCTCCGGCGCCCGGGGAGGCCACACGACTGCACGCGGCGCTCGCACGGCCGCTCGGCCTCGCCACCGCGCGGCGATGGCGGGTGACTGCACGGCGCCGCGCTGCAACCCTCCCGGCGGCCGCGAGCAAGTTTCTCTGCTGCTTTTCCCGCTCCACACGGTATTAAACCGCCTGCCTGCGCTCTGCACGCCAGTGCCAGCACCTTTATTTAAGCCAGTGTAGCCGTTTGATTAAAGGAAGTTTGGGAGCTTACCTTTTGTGTTTAATACATGTGATCACCTGCTAATACAATGTCTTCTTGTTCAGCAGTTGCCTGTGAGTCACAGCTGTGGAGAGAGAAATCTTTAATTTATCCATGGGAGCATCAGCGGGGGCTGCAGGCTCACCCCGGGCCTCTGGAAGAGGATGGCAGGGCTGTCTCCTTCATGCACCCCGCTGGCTGCTGTGGTGAGGCTCTCCATGCGTCACGCTTAGGTGCCGAGGCTGTCCGCTACAAGCTGTCAGAAAGCACTAATTCATCTTAATTTAGAAACTAACCACGGGCTGTATTGCAGTTTATTGATTTCCATGTAGAGAAAACAGGCATCCCTGGGACTCAGTGCAGAAATTCCAGTGGAGAAGAGTGGAGAGCAGAAGCTTCGATGGCGCTGGCCGGAGCGGGGGAGCGCGTCCTGGCCCCTGCCCTCTGCAAGTTCAGAGTCACTCACCTGCAGGTGAATAACCGAGTCTTTGGGCAAACTGGGGGGTAAAGCCAAGAGGTTCAGGTCAAAATGCAATGTACTTTTTAATTCTTTTTTATATAAAAAGAAAAAAGGGATTCATCATCCTATTAAAAATTAGTCTATTCATCTCAATAATGGAAGCATCATTTTGAGAAGAAAAATTCCAGTTAGTTAAGGACAGAGAAATTAGTATTTCCCCTTACTTTTTCACTGATGTAAAGAAATAAGCCCGAACTTAAAGTCATTCATAGCTGTAACTGGGTGTGAACTAATGACTATACAGTATGATGTATGATGTTCAACAGCTTGATGAACAGACTCTCCAGCTGGTTTGTGCTTGCAGTTAAATAATTTGAAATAAGTATAACCTTAGTAATGATTAAATAATAAGTAAGCCAGGAACATCATAGTGTAAAATATGATATTATTGTATACAATGCTGTAGCATATGCCTGTGGATACATGATTTCAGATTTGCAATGTATATACCTATATAGGCAACACATACAGAGAGTGCTTCCCAGTCAGGTGCACCCACTAGACTTCATTAATTTAAGAAGACCTTGCTAAAATTATACTGTGTTCAGTTAAAAAGAAAAGAAAAACAAATCCTCATGCTTTGTTCAATTGTTTGCTGTAGGGTCTAAGTTAGTTTGCTGATACGGAGTTTTCAGTCATAACAATTAACTTTCCAGGTAACTTTTTCTTGTATTTGTTTTAGAAGATGATAATTTGGGGCTGGCAAACAAGTCATTTCATGCTTCAGGTATAATGATATATTGAGACTTCTTATCCTTTCTTCACACTGGGAAGTGTGTTGTTATTATCAGACATGATTCAGTTAATACATATTCAGAGTCTACTTTTGCTAACTTATAAAGAGAACTTACCTGATGTCATTAGGTTTTGACTTTTAAAAGCATGATTTACTCATTCCTGCCCTAGGTGACTGATAATGTTAGAATGGCTGGCAAATGTCTCAAGTGAAAACCATTTTTTGCCCGCTACAGCATCAGTTTACCCACGTTTACTGTGTATGTGATATGATACAACTGACAATCCACGTGAAAAGCAAAGCCACAGCCTTTTGCCTACCTATTCATAATGGCTTGCCACTCCAAAATGATTAACAACATTTTAACTCCTAGAACAATAAAACTGAAAGTAAGACTAGATGGATTTTCCATTTATAGTAATTTTAATAGGATTTTTAAATTGAGAATAGGAAAACAGCTATTTCCTTTTCAAAGGAAAAAAAATCCTTTTTCTTTGAGGATATTTTCCCTTGACCACTGATTTTGTCTGATTCTTTTTTCTTCTGCAGATATCAAAAATAATATACATGAGAATAAACATGTGTCCTTGATGCATGATCTGCCTGTTTGCTAACATCTGTGTTATCACATCATTACATTGTTTGCCGTGATAAAGGCTGTATAAGCAACATATTCCCCAATGCTAAAAGTAGCAGAGAAAAAACAAACAGAGCTCTTCATTTGTTCCCGCATTTATATATATAAGCATGTATATAAATACATGTAACTTGTTGTATGAATTCAAAAGTGCAAAGATTTCCCCTCAAGATAAAAGGACACTTTGTGACAAACAAGGATATGGGGAGTAAAGGAACTGTAGTCAGCAGAGAGAGTTTGCTGCAATGCGTTGGATCAAACCTAGCTAGCATATTTGTGGAAGCACAAACAAACAAACAGTTGGTTATATGTCATTCTTTTTGTAATGTGACTATTTTGTCTGTCTCTTAATATTTTGGCTATGCAGTGTTCACAACACAGCAATGACTGATTAGGAATGTGTGTCTTGTCAAAGCATTGAGCACAAATCTTCATTTCATGTTAATTTAGTCATGTATTTAACATACTGGTTTGTACTAAATTTATAAAAAAGTGCTCTAAAGCTATGCTTGCAGTCTTCTAGCTCAGTGATTCAGAAACTAGGTTTCAATTGCTTTTGTGTACATGTGCAGAGACTCTGCTTATTGCTGGGACATCTTCTGAGAGGCATCTGTTTTGACATCAAGGTTTATTGACTGTTAGAGCCCTGTTCCGGCCAGAGAACTGGAGTATATTTTTGATCTCAAAGATCAATATCCTGTCAGTGGATTATTTTTACCTATTCCTTAGTATCACATCTAGCACTGGCTTTTTGACAGTCACATAGGAAGGTGAGCCCATTCTTCATGACTGTTGATCGTCTTGCCTGAGTTTCCCTTGACATATTAAGTGAAATTCCTGTTCACTAGAGCACTACATGAAAAGCAAGTGCATGTGTGTCTTATCACTTTCATGACACATCACGAGTGGCATTTCAAGGTTGTGGAGACATTGTCATTTTTGTCATCACCATAGTTTTGTGTATAAAATACTATTCAAGTTACTAATCTCTCTGGTCTGTTGCCATCAACCATAAACCTAGAATTCAAACCTGCTGTCAGTAAGGAGAAAGGTAACAGTCACTCTCATGACTGCACGTCTCATAACTTCTCTGTGTGCTTGTATATCAGAGACTGCTCAGTTGAAAAGGTGTGATGTTATTGCTTCTTTCTCTCTTTTCCTGTTTTTTTTTTTTTTTAAGCATCAGCAAGGGTTATATATCAGAAGTGAGCCTTCTATGGAACAGTCTTGTTTGAGGTCTTATCTACACTAAAAAAAACGGATAGCTATACTACCCGTCCCTTCTACTGTGAACCTGTCCTGGTAAGGAGTATTTTGTTGACAAATTTTTGTACCGATTTCTCTAAGTAAAACAAGTAGTTCTGGCTTTTGCAGAGTCTATTTTGGCTTATTTTCAAGGAGAGCAGGCTGTAGTGGAAGATCTAATTGATCTCATTTGCCATACTGCCACAGATCTGGCAAATCTGCCAGATAAACCTAACCTCAGCAGTGAATATCAGCCTAAAGAGATTGGTTATACTAGCTGTTTTGCTAAAAAAAAAAGAGGAGGAAGGGGTGAGGGTGGAATCAAAAGGTCAAGGAGCCAAGGAAGATCTCTTTATATCAGATGCACCTATATCAAGGGCCTTACTTTGCCTGTAAGAAAGCAGTAGCATAATATGTTAGTTGTTCTGTTCAATCTTTTAGTACCTGAAGCTGACTTTAGACTGGTTGTCAGCTCAAAGTTTTGCTTCCCTTGCTTTGACCAGTCTTGACCAATACTTCTTTTGGGCTTTTCTCCCAGATCCGCTTTTTGGCATTTTTAACATTAATCATTTAATTAAAATTAAATTAAATTTCTCTGTTTGTTTTGGAGCTTATATTTCTATTTTTTCCCCATTTAATACCTCTTTTCAGGCCAGATGTTGAAATACTTGCTTGCAACTTTAGAAAATCTGCTGAACCTGTTCTGCACCTCAAATAGAAATTCATGGAGTTCAGGCAACCCATTGCCTTCAGGCCAACAGAATGCTGCTTCTACCTCTTCACCCTTTTCCCATAATAGTATTGGCCTGACCTTGGCCATTTTCTTGGGATGACAATTCAATTCTGTCTTTATTACTGAGAAACCTTGCTCTGCTTTTGGAAACTGTTTTGTAAGACAAAACCAGAAGCCTTATAAAATGTTTTACCTAGCTAGCATGAGTTGTGGGCTTAGGCCTGGATCCAGACATGTTTCAAATTTTGCTGACTTTAGCACACAGCTACAAAAGTGTGAAAAATGTAGTAAAACCCAGAAGTGTTTTTTAGCCTCCTCTCTTATGATTCCAACTGGCAACTGCCCCTGAAAATATTCAAAGATATGCAAGACCAGAGTATGGGCCAGATTTCCCAAGCCATTGAGTTCCCTTTGAGCTAGTTATGCTATAGAAAGTAAATTTTCAGCACACTATGACTCATAGGTTTAAAATTCAAAAGTAACAGAGATACTGTAGTTCTGTGCAACCCAAGCTGAAGAACTTTTCCTAAAAATTTCTGCCTTGATTCTATAACATCTACAAGTTGAGTTACAAGAGCAGAAAAAGAAGGTGATAGATGGATAAAAGTTTCCCTTCTGCAAGAAAAGGATTAGTATAGCTGATTAAGCATAATATGATATAATGAAGGATTTGAGCAGGAGGTGTATAAGACTGTTTCCATTTTACTATTGAGTTACCTTTTAATTTAAATATCAACTGGTCACTTTGTTCAAAACTTTGCAGGATTTTATCTTGTTCTAAATCTGAAGTATATCGCTGAAAATATTTGTCTTCTATCATAAACTTCACGTGTATACTGTTTAGGATGTAGTTACTACTGTAAATACAGCTGAATCACCCATGAATCCTAGCAAATAAGTAGCAAAGTATCTGTTAATGCATTGCAAAATCTCCATATACCTCTGAGTCTGGTCACAGCAGCTATTTCTATTACCATGCATGTTGATAATATATATATATTTGATCCCGTAAGAATATGGGAGCAGCATTCAGGAAAGGTGAAAGATGCAATATCAAAGTCCTCATACAAAACATTTCTGCATACATTTAACAATTAGCATGTGTTGCCATAGGGTATTTTTGAGATCAAAATTCAGACATGTATAAGAATAACAACGAACAACCAAAGCTTTATCATTATGACACTTTGGTAAGGTTACTACCTATTTCTTTGGAGACAAATTCTGTCTATTATTGTTTAGCAGAAAGCTTTGCACTGGAACAGGTGAATCTAAAGCTGCCTGCTCCGGTATTCACGTACATCTCTCTGAAGTACCTAACTGTAATTGTGAACAAGACCCTGGATTAAATAAACCAGTGGTCTAATCAAGCCTAGGAGCTCTTATATGGGTTTTCCTTTTGTGATTGAAGAAATCGAACATAAAGAAATAACTGTCTGTTCACCTTTATAGATCTTGTGAGTTTCTGGTTACTATTTCTTTAACTCCATAACAGGAAGAGAATTAACAGGAGCTAGGATTAGCATTGCTAAACCGATGCTGTACAATACAGCAGGGTGAAGAGGTTTTCAGGATAATAAATAATGCTGGCTTATAAAGATCCTTGTTAATGTTAAAAGAAAATTGTTCCCTTCACGATCCTTTGCCACTATCACAGAAAATTCATTAGTCTAGCCATTTTACAAATATTTGTACTTTTATCCTTACTGTGATGCCAACAGAAGTCATATCACTAGCTTTACTGAGTGTTCAAAACCTTCTACACTCCTAGCAATGATTATGGTAAAAAGTCACACTTCAGGGTGTAAATTAATCACCTCCATTTGGAGACTGGAAAAGAATCAATATAAGAACCTGTAGTACTGCCTGCATTAACACATTTCTTTCCAAACACATTTCAGCTCATTTTGGCTGATTCTAATGATAATTCTCACTTGAAGCTTGCAACCTGTTTTCCCCAGGTCTTGCCAAGGACCTAAGCATAAGAGTATAGCTGGCTGAGCCCAAGGTCAGCTCCTTCACTGATAAGAGCTGTT
Source organism: Dromaius novaehollandiae (assembly GCF_036370855.1). Taxonomy (NCBI): domain Eukaryota; kingdom Metazoa; phylum Chordata; class Aves; order Casuariiformes; family Dromaiidae; genus Dromaius; species Dromaius novaehollandiae. The sequence goes on along the minus strand of NC_088099.1, from coordinate 141,512,044 downwards.
GTAAAGAAAGCCAGAAGCAAGGTCTTGCCACTCCTTTCCCTTGGGAGCTGCTTTTAAGCTGAGGCTTTACTGCTGGTAAAGTGCAGCTATGTCTGTGCCCAGGATTATGTCTCCTCAATTCTGACCCTGATCCGGACCTGCTGGCTTGGCTTCCTGGCTTGACATCAGATGTGCCTCATCACTGCTGGGTGAGCACTGGACTGTGCTTGACCTTCATTACTGTCTCCAGACCTGGCCCTGACCCTGACTTGCTGCTGCACATCCTGGCTTCTGGTAGGTGAGGTCACTGCTGCTGGCCTTGTTACCATGCTTGGCTCCCGGCTCACCTTCCCTTGTGGAGCAGCTGGCACTCCTGCTCACCAACAATTCTGTCCTTTCCCTTCCGATTTTGAGAGGGTGACGATACTATTTGAAAACTCCATTTAAACTTAGGGAAGTCAGGAAATTACATTATAAAAATAGAAAGACTTCCTAAACAAACGGAATGTTTGACACATAGCAGTAGAGCACTGGGTCTTAGTTTCTAACATGCTGGTTTGTTTTTAATCTTAATAAACACCTTTGGTTCACAAAATATTGTGAATTGCAACACTTAAATGGCTTATATCAATTTTTTGTAAGACAAGAAAATAATAGAAACTATAAGGTTAATTATTCATCTGTATATGTCAACAATTCTTGAAGGCAGTAAGAGTTCAGTCAAAGATATAAGTACCCTAGCTTTATTCCTTTTTTTATGGGAAGCTGGAAGAAAAGAAAATGAACTGGCAACATTATAATGAGGCCATGTTTTCCTTTCTGAAAGATTATTCTCCCTTACATTCAGTTGCATTCAGTTGTGTTAAGGTATTAGAATTCCAATGCTAAAATTGAAGAAGCAAAACACAGAGTTACAGAATCACAGAACAGCTAATGTGGGAAGGTACCTCTGGAGATCATCTAATCCAACCCTTCTTCTCAAACAAGGTCACCTATAGCTAGTTGCCCAGGATCATGTCCAGTCAGGTTTTGAATATCTCCAAGAATGGAAACTCCACAACCTCTCTGGGCAACCTGCTTCAGTGTTCAACCACCCTCACAGTAAAAAAGTGTTTTCTTTGTTCAGAGGAAATTTCCTGCGTTTCAGTTTGTGCCCATTGCCTCTTGTTCTGTCACTGGGCACCACTGAGAAGAGTCTGACTCTGTTTTCTTTACTCCATCCCATCAGGTATTTATAAACACTGGTATTTATAAACATTATAAACATTTATAGACATCCCCCCCGAGCCTTCTCTTTTCCATGCTAAACAGTCACAGCTCTCAGTCTCTCCTCGTATAAGAGATGCTCCATTCCCTTAATCATCTTTGTAGCCCTTCACTGGACTCATTCCAGTATTTTCATGTCTCTCTTGTATTGGGGAGCCCAGCACTGGACAAAGCACTCCATATGATTATCACCAGGGCTGAGGAGAGGGGAAGGATCACCTCCCTCGACCTGCTGGCAACGCTCTGCCTAATGCAGCTCAGCTTCATTTGCTGCCTTTGCTGCAAGGGCGCTTTGCTGGCTCATGGTCAGCTTGTCCACCAGGACCCCAGGCCCTTCTCTGCAGAACTGCTTTCCTGCAGGTTGGCTCCTAGTATGTGCTGGTGCGTGGGGTTATTCCTCCCCAGATGCAGGACTTTGTCTTTCCCTTTGTTGAACTTCATGAGGTTCCTCTCTGCTCATTTCTCCAGCCTTTCAAGGTCCCTCTGAATGGCAGCATAGCCCTCTGGGATATTCACCACTCCTCCCACTTTTGTATCATCTGCAAACTGGCTGAAAGGGCATTTGATACCATCATCCAGCTCATTAATGAAGATGCTAAGCAGTATTGGCCTCAGTATCAACCCCTGGAGGACATCTCTGGTACCTGGCCTCCAACTGGATTTTGTGCCACTGGTAACTCTCTGAGCCCAGTGGTTCAGCCAGTTTTCAGTCCACATTAGTGACCACTTCTAGGCCATCCTTCATTAGCTTGCCTATGAGGACGTGATAGGAGACAGAATCGAAAGCCTTAAAGTCATGGTAAACAACATCCATGGCTCTCCCCTCATCCACCAAGCCAGTCATATCATTGTAGAAGGCTATCAAGCTGGTTAGATATGACATACCCTTTGTAAATCCACACCTACTACTCCCAGTCGCCTTCTTGTCCTTCATGTGTCTGGAAATGGTTTCCAGGATTAGTTGCTCCATCACCTTCCAAAGAATCGAAGTGAGGCTGTGTGGTCTCTCATTCCGCAGATCCTCCTTTTTGCTCTTCTTGAAGGTGAGAATGACATTTGCTTTCTTAGGTTGACATAAGACTCCATAAATCTTTGGGTCCATTGGTGATGTTAGGAAATTTAATGTAGTCTTGGACTGAGTTAATGTAAGGCAAATGGCACCATTGTTTGAATAGTCAGGGTGTACCAGGGCACCACACTGGCCAGCAGCTCCCTGGGGGAAGGGGAGCCGGGAGCCACAGGTGATTCCCAGGCCATCAGGGTCAGGCCTCGCCAGCAAAGGCCTGTCCCACCACCCCACAAGGGAGAGTAGGGCAGCCAGGGGAAGCCCCTGCCCCTTTTCAGGGACAGGATTGAGCCAAGACTGAGCCAGACAATCAGCCCGTGGGTCAGGGTCAGTGGAGTCTGTGGCCGAGCAGGGGCAGGGCCGTGGTGCAGGTGAAGACTGAGGGCCCTGGGCTGGGCTGAAATGAGGCAGGGCAAGGAAGGCCTGGCAGTGCCGTTGGCACCTGGACGAGATGATTGATTATTCAGCATATGTTGATTTTTTACATATGATTCAGTTTCCCTTGAATTGTATAGAATTTATTTAAATGAATTAAATGGTTTAAAATTGAAATGTAATAGATCATTTTTATCTGAAAGCACTGATAATTCTTCTTCTATCAGATGTTGCCATGAAGATTTTTAACTCTGTTTTTCTAAAGGAAATATTTTGATGGTCTTCTTTAGCATAGACTTTTTTCCTATTTGGAATACTTCAATTTACATTTCTGGAAGGCATTCTAAAAGTCCATAATATAAATATTAATAATTTAAGAAATCTTAGTTTTTTCTGGATCAATTCCCACACATTGTTTAATGTTAGCTGATAGAAAGACTGTTCCACAGGATGTTGGTTAATAATTGCTTCAGCACACAGAACCCTATTGCACAGATGGATCTTTCCTGAACTCTGTCTTGAGGGAGCCAGAGAAGCAGTGGATGCTAATCTCATTCTGGCGCTATATATTACAGACTAGCTGATAATGTAATTTACAGATGTTTCTAGAAAACTGTTCTGTATCAGTCATGTTAAAATACCAGATCACATCTTTGCTCATGTAGGTGCTTTCTGGAATTCAAACCATGTCACCAAGATGCACAGATTTTGGGGGTCTTCTCATGCAGCCAAATGTAAACAGGATGAAAGGAAAGTTGTAATTTCTATAGTGAAGCAAAGATGGAATAGACAGGGGATGAAACAGGACTTCCAGTTCAGTTTCACTGTGTGTAGTTGCCCTGTCTTCTCCTGTTCTTTTGCACATTTCCTCAGGCCAGAGAAGCCTATGCTGGTTGTACTACTTGGCTGTTGATAGCACATGACTCTCTTGTGGTAACGTGGAATTCAGACCCTTCTGAGCAAAGAACTGCTCTCTAATTTTCTAGCTCACTGTCTATTACCAAACTCAAAGTCTTTTAGAGCTGAGTTATTTCTCTTTTCATATTTTGATATGTCATTGAAGTATTCGCCTTGTCCAGATTCAGAGCTAAGCGCTGAACTGTCTGGACTGGCTCTGAGTAGAACCTGGTTCTTTGGGACCATTTCCCCAATGCCATGAATTCTGGAAAGCCTTGTTTCGTGTGTTGGTGAGCACTCAGAGGGAGCCCAAGTCCCAGTACTCTGCTAGTAGGAAAACAGGCAGTCTGACCATCTGTAAACCTGTCTATATTGTCTCACATAATTATAGGTTTCTTCTGTTTAACAGAATCTGTAAGTAAGTCTTTGCTCATAATGAGTCATAGTGAGGTCTTTGTGGGTAATGCTGAAGCTTCATTAATTGCCTATGTTTTAGAATTTAGGAAGGCAAATAGATTTAGTTTCATTAGTTTACAGTAGGGGAAGCCAGAGAAAGGTATGGAGAAAAAATTAACAATGATAAATTTCTCCTCGGTTACAACAGAGGCAATAGATGAGCAAGATAGTGCATTAGTTTAAGTACATTCCATATAATTCTATATGTTTTCTATATATTTTCATTACAGCTATGGGTTACCTAACCACACCATCCAGAGAGCCTGATCCAGGACTAACTCTGAGTAAAAGAAGATGCACAATTTTTTTATCATTTGGTTTTGTCCAGAACAAATTTTGCAATGCTCCTCAAGTCTGTTTTGTCACAAATTCAGGTCTGGCTTCCTGTTGGTGATACTTCTCTGTTCCCCACAGCTCCTCAGCATTGTTCTGTCTTTCTATTTCTTCTGTTTGAATTCAGTGTCTGTCATCCTGTGCATCCTTTCTCTTTACTTCCTGACCTGCATCTCAGTAATCTTTTCTGCAGAACCCAGTTTGGTGGGCCCAGCTGATCTACATCTCTGTCTGTATTTACTAGCAGAGCTTCTTATAATATATTTTGCCACTGCTGTCACAGAGCACTTGCAGTCTTACAGGGCTCACCTGGATCTAGGCAGAAACAGAGTGCATGGAAGACCAGATTATTCCTGTTGTGATTCCATCATTAACACTGGAACAGCAACACCACATAGTACAGTTCCTGTGCCTCATATGCCAAAGAAATCTCAAAGAGGACAGAACCTGTGCATGGCAGTTGGCTTAGCAGCAATGACCAGTAATTCTGAGGCCTTGTCCTCCCTTTTCCAACATGGATTTTAAGAAAGGATACATATATAGAGAGATCTGTAAGATCCCCATATTGCCTCCATTTTCCTATAGCTGAATTTTTCACAGTGCTTTTAAAAGTCCTATGTAGTAGAGAAGTACTGTTCTCAGTACTCTATCAGTGGGAAAAGCATAGAAAAACGCAGGGAGACTTGTTCAGGTATTCAGTGGTGGAAATTTTAATCACTGTGGAGAGATGGACTCCTCTGGAGGGAGGTTCAGACAGACCAAGTTTAGGTTCCTATATAACTCCTCTTTGCCTAAAGAAGTTCACATTAAAGTTAAATTACTCTTTTGAGAATGACCACTTAGGCACTTCAAGGCCTAACCATTAGGCACTTGGCAGCCTGCCGGATTAACAGTCCCATGTCAGGCATCTAGGTTGCCAACAGAATATGCAGCAAGTGATACCTTCTGTAATTTACCTACTGTAAATTAGCCACAGTAAGCACTAAAAAGGGATTCATGATTTAGATGTATTCCAAGGAACTGGGCACCTTCAACCTGTTGGATTTCTTAGCAGGGAACCTGGGATTTTAGCTTTTCCATTTGTGGTTGAAAATAAACATTTTGAGTGCTGCACAGAGGGCTATTAACTAGAGAAAGACCAAGCTCAGAAGTTTTACTTCCTTGTAAAATACCTTTAAAACTGCCACAGAGAAGTAAATCATGTCATCTGTACAGAATTGTGTATCTGAACTTGGAAATTTAAAAAATAAATATCTTGTGGAAAGAATCAACACTAAGAAAAGTTGAGCTTGTTTGATCTTCTAGCTGCTAAGTTCAAAAGCTGCAGAAGTCTAGTAGACTAGTTTCAGATAAACCTCAATTCAGTGCTTGTAAAGTATTAGAAGCAAAAGGAAATCTGCCCCTCTTGTAAATATGAACAGGAAAAGCAACTTACCTTCATACTTAAAAGATACTGGATTATGATGTTTTTTTTCTTTCTCAAGTCTTATATGATTTTTTCTTAGGGTTATTTTTAAATATGATCTGCTTGAAGGCAATGTGCTCAGTCCCTGGGTAGGAAATATGTTTCATTTAAGTCAACAGCAATCTGTACTGCTGATTAAAAAACAAGTGCTGATGGGCTTCACAGGGAGTCTCATCCATCTTGCCTTAGCTAAGAAGCTGGTAGTGAAAATTGTGACGGAAGGAGGGGAAGGATTATGGACAATGTTCCATGAGACACTGAATAACAACAAAAAAAATCCTGACTTCTCTGTATGTAAAAGTTCTATCAGTGTAGAAAACTGGCTCTAAAAAGAGAATTTCAAACTGTTTGATGATTAGAAATCCTGGGAATTCAAATGAACTTTGTCACCACTGCCAGTTTCATAAAAGAATAGTCTCCAGCAAGGCACAGATGGTATTTTTGAATGAACAGATGATTATGCCAAGAGAATATTATGCTTGGAGACACATTTTATTGATATATGAGTAAAGCTGTTAGAAGGACAGCTATGGAAAAGAGGACCTGGGTCTTTTTGGAACACCTGAATACAATAAGAAATCAGGCAGGGGCTGAAAGTTATTTAGAGCACTCTTCAGTTCTACTTCCTGGGAATTAATTGGAAAACTATCCAGAAGTCCTGAAGATGAAAGTGGTTTTATAATAAACAAGAAGCAAATTAAGATTTGTAAACAACAGCAATTAGTTAGTAATCTGTATTTATCTAACCTGAAAAGAGATGACACACTAGCAATTGGATTTCCAAACATCACCAGTGTGGAGTGGTTAGGAGGTGAGTCAAACTCCATTTTGTTTCTAAGGATAAATTGATTTCAGTGAACCAAAAAGTTATGCTTATTGACATTTACAGGATCACAAGCCCAAACATATGTACCTCATTGTGCTATCATTACATTGGTTTACAGTGTTTAAATACATTGACTGAAGTAGAGTTACTTCTGATTGCACCTGTGTCATCCACAGACAAGACAGATCTACTGACTTCAGCGGAAATGCTGTGACTATGAACCAAGAATTTGATCTGACTAGAGGTCAAATAGATTTGACCTCTTTTGTTTTACAAGGTTTGAAAATGTTTACTTCATACCTGATATGTCTATTCATGTGGGATGGCTGAAAACAACGTGTTTGCTTCCACGCCAGTTTTAAATCCAAAGTAGCTCCCTTGAGGTCCATAGACTCTTTCTGCTGACTTCAGGATGGTTTATATAAGGGATGAAATGTATCACATGAGATTCCTCTCAAGGGTGAAAGATATTCAGCAGTGTATCTTCCAGGGCCAGACCAGAGGTGTCAACCTCAGCTTTTTCCATACATTTGCTTGAGCATAGAGGGCAAGCCTGGGAGACAGATGACCCCAGTGAAATAGTACATTCTCCGTAGCTTGTAGGAAAGTATGTTCATCACCAACATGACAGGCTGATTGACCAAATGATGTCCCTCAGACAACATTTATCCTTATGCCAGTGGTGAAAATATACAAGGGATTACCTAAGCTATTTGAATACTTCTGTGTTCAGTTACAAAATGATTTATGAGATCAGGAATAAGCAAGAGAATTGGATTACACTGCAAAAAAATTAAAATAAAGGATACATAGTTTTTTAGGTTTCTTATCCAATGTGAAACAAATGCCAATTCTAGTAAGGGAGCAATTAGAAGGAAAAAGAAGAGATTATATGAATCCCTTCCTCCCACATGTGCTCTTGCTGCTGTAATTGAGTTTTCTGTTATTAAATGGAATCCATGGGTCAGATTCCAACTCCATTTTTGCATTTGTGCAAGTCATTTTCAATGCCAATAAAGTCATATTAGTGTAAAGCAGTGAGACACCATCCACAAACCCATTTTGTATGTGTGAGATGAATACATTAGCTTCTCAGCAGATGGCTGTGAATTCTTCCAGACAGAGCATGTCTCTGGCTTTCAGGAACCATTTGTCAAAAGGAACACAGAATTGTCTTCAGTTCTGCAGCAATCACTCAGGGGGAGCAAGTGCTAAATGGCTTAAAGATCAAAAGGGAATTGGACTGCAAGCCATCATCAGCCCCAAGTGGAGTGCCTGTTGGTCTCTGTATCATGTCAGTTGGACTTCAAGGGCACCTATTACTTGTTTTTTTATTATCCTGGGATATATTTCTTCACATATTCTTTTAGAAAATATTCCTCGTTTTGGCAGTGGGGTAAAGAAGGTGTGGAAATTATACTGAATATCCAAAATTATTCAGTAGCTCCATTTATGATGTTAGTTCTATGATTCTACCATTTTGAAGTGAGAAGTGGCCAGTGGAAGTTAAAGGAAAAGAGATCTGCATTATGTAAGCAAGGAAAACATTTCCCAACATTCTAAATAGCATTTCATAATGAAAGCTATGGAAATTTATTTGGTGTAAGATTATTAGAGTTCAGCTAAAGGGATACTGTATAATTTCAGTGAAATAATAATAGGGTTATCATTTGTATTTTTGGAGCACCTTCCATTCAAGCATGTCAAAGCAGTGCAGACCTCAACCCATGAGGCTTCCTAGCATTCTGGTGATGTGGACAAATATTCCTAGCAGACTACATTTCTTCTGCACATAGCACATGGGGAGAGGAGTGCTAAAACTTGGGGAACAAATAATAATACTCTTGCTGGGAATTTTCATGGAGTCAGAACAAGATTTTCCAAGTGGTTGATATTATGCTATATTTTAGTTTTTAGCAATCCTGTAGCAGACATGGTACTTGGGGAATATATAATGAGCCATTAGAAAAATTGAAGTCTGTAAATGTCTGGGTGGAACTAGTCATATTTATTGGCTGTCATTTGTGGAACAGGAGACAGTTGCTATAGTACAAAATGAAATGTTAGAATCTTTTAATTAATATATTTATACACTTAGAAGGAGTATGCAAAGTCTGGAACAGACACAAAAGGTTACTTCCTTCCCTAATCTGTAGCAATCCTGTCTCTAGAACTCAATCACAACTGTATTTCATATTCATCTGGTGAATAAAGCAGACATCATGCTTGAAGGTGCTGAAAATGTTAACAGAACAGTTAACAGTTATAGTATGTATTTGTCATATAGATAGATTGGCATAGAACAGACAAAAAATCACCTAGGAATGGCATTAACAGGCAAGCATGTATATCTGTATAATCAGAAAGGTGCATTGTTCTGCTGGATGGAAATATCAAGACAGCTGACATACAGAGAATGACGGACTGGAACCAATCTTCCAGGTTTCTTTTTTACCGATGTGCCAGTGAAACTCCGTGGCATAGCTGATTTTGGTGACAATGAGGTAGAATTAGTGCTGATTTATGTATGAATAAAAAGGGAAAATCAGACATTTTACCAGTTTATCACATTAATGCTAATGCTGTATGAAATAATGGCAGCACTTTGTAGGCATATCTTACTGTTTATATATGTAATTTAATATAGAACATTAAAATATACTTTTTACAGTTAAAAAAAACATTTTTTTATTGAAGAAAAAGTCCATCAAGATTTGGCTATAATTCAAACCTAAAGCATCAAGATTTCTGTAGTTTCTATTGAAAGTAATATGATCAGATGTTCAAATAGCCACCAGAGCAAGCCAATATCATATATAATTGAAAAATACTCCTAGTGCCAAGAAAAAATACACTAACAAAACATCTGATACAAAATTTGAGCTGGGCAAGAGGACAGTGTTCAAAGTGCTTTGCTGCACAGGGTTATACAATTACAATTGTTTTATGAAGAAAAAAAAACATTTAATTGGTAAAATTTTAGCTGTTTTAGTGTACAAAATTACAAAGTTACCTAAGGCCAAAGAGAGCTTCTGCATAAGAACAAAGAAATATCTGTTCATGTCCTTTCTGACCATTCCTTCCTCTCCCATGGTCTGGAGGAGACAGAAGGGACAAATCCCCTATTTCACACCACCTTATTAAAGAAAATTGTATGCAAAAAGGTCTGACTTTCATCCGAAGGAGCAAAAGTACAAACAACCATGCCATAGAGAAGGAGAAAGAACAAATGCAACCCGTGTGTCTTAACTTTAGGTAAGAGGTGGGGAGGAAAAATAGCTCATGTCCTCTAATAAGCTGCTTCATCTTTCATGTCAAGAATGAAGAGGATGAAGTTTTCTTACCTTGTGGTTTCTGCTCTTATAGAGTGGAGTCTCCTTGAAAATGTATCTCAACACTTATTAGATTCATACTTTAATCTTTACCACCTTCTTTTTTTCCAAAAAATGGGTGTAGGAGGAAGGCAAGGTGGAAAAACCATACCATCAGACTTACCAGGAGTTGCTCCCAAGTTCTCATAAGCTCATGTGGTATTGATGGACACACTGCTCAGAAGAATGTTTGTGACAAGGGAGCCCTTGTAAGATCTCTATTTGGGACACTCAGTAAGTCTAATGGATCTAGGTATGTTTGTCATTGGATTCATGTTGGAACTGGACTTGGGTAGGATAAGACCTATGAGGTAAGAAAAATGGCAAGTAGCACATTGGCTTCTTAGGAAATTAATGCATCAGTTCAAATTGTATGGGAGCCACTCTAATTATTACCTTTTGTTTTCCTTTCCTGTTTTCCTTTTTGTCATCTTTTAACTGCACATCAAGAAAATGGGTATTGATCTTTGAAATGCTGGTTTCTGAAGACAATATTAAAAAATAATACTTGGTCTAAAGTAAAATCCTACTTTCTGATTTCTCCTGGGGCAACAAAGTAGTATATTAAAATGTTGACTAAAGCACAACACTTTCAGAATTCATATGCAGAGGATACAGTTTAGATATTTGGAGAGAATGAAGCTGTGACTGACATTAGCATAAGAGCATCAACATTTTCTCCATAAAGGCAGGAAGGTAGTGGCTGTCCTTTGGGGCAATGGTGTTTGCTCAGTTTTAATAGTGACCTAATTAATAATTTGGGATGAATACTCTACTAGACAGTGGTTTGGACATCTGGGTTCATTATTTCTATGCACATTATCAGCAAATCACTTAATAGTTCCTAAGCCCTTCTTTTGTTTTTGTGGAAGGAATAGGCTACTGAGGCTTTCAGATAAGGTAGTGATTGTGGATTATTTTTATTTAATTGATTTGTCTTTGTACTTAAGGAGAAAAATTTTGTAGTAAATAACATTTTATGTACACTGCATTGTGGACATATAACAAATACTGCATGCTATACAAAACTAACATAAGTGCATGAAGTTGCAACTTCTACAGTCCAGACTTATGCAAAAAGAAAATTTTCATTCTATACATACCTATGCACGTTTGGAAGAACATAGGTAAGATGGCCTACCAGGAGTCTTTAAGCATCTTGTTCTTATAAGATTAATGATCTTCTGAATACTCTGCAAATATTTATGATTAGCAAGCTGACAACCAGCAAGAAAAGAAATACTTGAAAATAAATGCATATCATTATCTCATAATTCTGATGTAAATTTAGGATTCGGATGTCAATGACTAATTAGAAAGGGTGGGTCACCTAACTTGCCCGCAAGGCAAGGACTTTTGGCATGACAAATAATAAAGCAAAAGTACTGTTAATAGTTTGAGATATTCATCCTCTATGAAGGATCATGACCTCGTGATTAGGGATGAAAAATAAAAAAAATAAAGCAGTAATTTTAGAAGCTGATGGAAGGAGAACAATCAACCCTTTGAGCATATCTGGGTACAAGATTTATGGCAATGAAAGGCTACTAGCAGAGTAGGATGCTGGAAACATTAAGAAACATTTTTGGAAAGGAATAGTACAATTTAGGTCACTGCCCTACAATGTTTCTTTCGTGTGCTAAGTTTGACATATTCTCTGAATTCCATGGTTAAAATTCAAGATCCACTTAAGAGTACTAACAAATTGCTACAGATCTTTAAATCTCATTTTTAAGAATTCACCTGTATCATATTTTAGCCTGGCTTAGCAATATTTATATGTTAAGTATATACACACTTACTTTTATCTGTAACTTTCAAAAACTTTTGAACCAGTTGGCCAGTTTCAGCCATGTGGCAGAGAGATAGAAGACACTACAGTCTCTTCTGCAGTAGACCCAGAATATAATTACAGACACATTAAGCAAAGTCAATCAACCACAAAGCATAAATCTATGAGGAGTTGCTCACATATTTTTAAATTGTTTAACAAAAAAATGCAGTGTAGCTGTGCTGAAACCTATTATTTTTAATCTTTTAAAAACTGCATTTCTAACAGAGGTAGTATGCTCAAATATATTTCATTTAAAGTGTTAATTATCTCAGGAAAATATAGTTTAAAGTACAACCTGTTAAACCAAAATATTTTTTATAGGTTCTGTTCCTTACCTGATTGCTCTAGTGGCCACATTACATTGTCTCATATAATGCTTCAGAGTTGACAGATACTGGAGAAAGTGAACTGCATTATTTTTTCTTGTGAATCACCAAATAAATGGCAATTACAAACACAGGGATTGTCTTAGTAATCATAAGTCATGTACAATTTGACTTTCACTTTTGAGATGAGGCATTGGCCAAAACATCTTTTCACTTGCAAATCCCATATGTTAGGGAAATCACTGAAAGACAATAGAACCCATAATACTGTTATTTGCAGTGCTGGTTTTCAGAGTAGTGCAGCATTTTAAAGGATCTGCTTCACAGCAAGTGAGCAGAAGGAAGGAGCAACCCTGTAACTGTCAGTGTTTTGTTGCCCTTCAGACACATCTCGGTTTGGAAGATGCTGATCATGAAGTGTCTAGTAATGATTAAATAATTTTGCTGTAAAGTCAGTCTACTGGAAGATTTCTTCATAATGCATTATACAAAGGTTTCCATAGATGTGTGCAAAAATACCTTGACACTGATACTGAAAAAATTGCATCTCATAAGAGTAGTTTGTCTGACTGCAGCAACTATATTGAATGTAAGAAGAGGAAAAGAGATTTCTATAAGCAATTCAGGAATGCCTCAAACTGTCCAGAGGTGCAATTCAGTCTTCTATTTGTGAGAGGAGAGGCAAGGAAGTCTGTGGAAAGGCCTTCTTTTCGGAGTTCTACATTTCATGGAGGTCATGTGTCAATGTCAGAATTTGTCCTGATGCAAGAAATAGTCAAATAGCAAGGAGGAAACCATGGGCCTGATATGGGAGAACAGAGTGTTTGGTTCAGTGAGAAAGCTCCTACTAAAATACAGATATACCAATAGATTTCAGGAAGGGCTGGATTGGGCCGTCTCTGAGGATGTATGTCATATTTTGGGGGACAGAGGAGGGGGGGAGGATGAAAGTTTAGGCCTCCTGAGAATAGGCAGGTGAAAATAGTTCTTAAGACGTTCACTTCTAGTTAAAACGATAATCCAGTCTACAGCTCAGGAATCTTAAAACATGCTGGACACCAGGGATAATTTCCATAGTTACAAAAAAGATTATGTGTATCATGGAAGATATGGGTTTTGAGACTTGAAGGGGTGTAGGTTCTGAAATAGAAGACATGCTTTTGTGCTGAAACTGAGGACTCTCACTGGTTTAACACAATCAGATATGAAAGAACAATACAAATCTCTCAGGATTTTGTTTAGTGGAATTGTGTTAATCAACAATAGAATAGGATTGTAATTTTCATGAAAGAAGGCTGCACTACTTTTCAGAACTGCTATGTCAGTTCTGGACAAAAAATATAATTAGAGAGAAAACTTATGTTTCACACACACAGCTCATGCTATGGAAATTTAGAGCTGCTTATTGGAATGAATTCTGCCCATCCATTCCCTGGAGCCTTTCTACTGACTTAGGCAGTGGTGAATCAAGCCTTGAGTGACTTAGGGAACAAAGCCAACACTAATAAATGCAGATTATTTGTTCTTTCTTCAAGTAAATCTTTCACTGTTTTTATTGAATGTCAGCAATGAAAGGCTCTGAATCTAGGTGCCTGATTCATTGGTAAATTATTCCAATCTATATCAGGAATAATAGTACTTCAGGAAAATAGTAGTAAAACTAAAGTAAATGAAGAAATCAAGGCTTGCCTCAAACTTCAGAAAAGTTAATAAAGCGTAATGGAAGGGCAAAACCAGTATTTTAACTTTGAGGCCTTTCTTAAAGCAATGACAAAAATAGATCAACCACTGTGACCTTATTTATGTTGCCCTATAGGACAAAAACCAGACCCCTGGCAGATGATTATTATTATCTTATTTTTATTTCTTACGTATTGAATATATTAATTAACCCATTTTATTCTGGCTCAGAATTATTTTTATTTCCTTCCTTGGTCAGCAGTTATTAAATTGTCTTGTAATCGAGTGTAGCTAATTTTGATGACTGAAAACTGCAATGAAATTATTGCACTGAGAATAGCTATATAGGCAAAAATCCTTACAAAACCAATACTCTCAAGTTGTCATGTGTCAGAATGCCATGTCTCTGATCTCCACTGAATGACCAGATATTTCTTAGAAGTAGTAGCTAAAAACATCGGACATAGCACTTCTATAGAACTCATGACTGATCTATACTGCAGGCCCTCTGGCTGGCTCAAGGGCATTCTTCCTAATTAGTCTGATGGGGCTTTTAGCATCCTCAGTGTTCTTACTGAAGATGAGAGGCATTAATCATCAAGCCAGATGACCTGTTCTGTTAAAGAGCTACAAATGACTAATCCACATTCCCAAGCAAAAGAGACAAAGAAAGATGACAGAATAACTATCTAAAGACAGAATAGCAAAATTATACTTTGATGCGAAACAGACCAGAAATATTCAGATAGTACCTGCCTGCATTTTTAAAGTAACTTTGAATAATTATTTGATCTCTCCATAAAAGAAGAACGGGAGACAGGATCTTGATCTCATTGAATTAATTGAGACAGCATTTTAACCCAAATGTGTTAACAGATTCTAAATAATAATCACTAGTTATTAACAGTGTTGCTCATTTTTTTTCTCTAAAAATTCCAAATACTTCCAATCATTGCAAGGCAATGTAACTATTTTACTACTGCGAAGCTTGTCACATTGGATTAAGCCATTTATGGAACTAAAGAAAATGATGCTGGGAGGAACTGTGAAAGGTCATCTAATCCATCTTTTTACTCCACTGGTCCATTTATTCTAGCATCTTGCCTCTGGTATTTGCCCTATCTACCTGACTGATGCCTGATTTTACCAGTTTGTACTTTTTATGTGAACTAACAAAACTTAATGAGGAAAAAGTCTGCTGATCGAAAGAATCAGAATTTCAGAATTGCGATAATTTCTAGTCCTACCTCTTTACATGATAAGTAGCACATAACTGTATCTTTAAGTAAAATCTGTCTTCGGGGAAACCGTGTGGGCAAATATGCTTATACCCTTTATTCCAGCTACAGAAAACAAAGAATTTCCAGATCGAGGCAGTCAAGACTCTGGAAGGATGAAAGAGGGAAAAATTAAAGATAAATGTTCCATAAACACTTTATAATATTGCCTTTAATCTGGGCATTACAGGGAGGGTAGGGGACATGGTGGTTAGTTCCACCAAATAGAGAAACTAATAGCATAGAATAACATAATGTTTGCAAAAAACCCTCTCACTATTGATTTGGATTTTTCACTTCATACATCATTTAAGACTTGTTACAGTGAGTCTATTAAATCAGAATATATCCCTAAAGCAGACCTGAAAAGAAATGAGTAAGTGCTCTTTGGGTTTTGCGGACTCCTGCAATGTTCCTTCCTAAACCTACTGGGTGGGATTCCCCACCCAAGCATAAGTGTGCATTGCCATTTGAGATGCTCTAGGTATCTTAGCTGTTCTCCAGCTACACCTCCTGAAGGTACAGGTCTCCTATAGATCCAGGGTCATTTCTGCCAGCCCCATGCAAATGTGTTGGAAAGCTTAGTGCATCTCAGATGGCACTAGACTGAATCCCACCTACTGTATTCAGTTGCAGCTATAAACCACAACTCGTGTTAAAATAGTGAAAAATGGCTGCAGAGTGCCATGAGAGAGCACATGCTGTTTCAGCCCTTTTGCTGTTCTTAAGGCAGGAGCTATGGAGTAGTCTCACATTTGCCTTGCCTCTCCTTAGGAGTTAGTGATATTTTCAGTAGAGGGGGAATCTGGTCTCTGTGTCCTTCCATCCCCTAGAGTATTTAGGAAACTTCCCTGAAGTTCAAAGAGTGGCAGTTCAAAGAGCAGCAACATATAGTTGCTCAATTAAGTGAACTCTGCCAGCACTATGCTAATTTTGTTTCATACCAGTCTGTAGAGTAACTGATTTCCCAACAGGCTCCCAGCACCCTCGGATGTGTTCAACCTGTTACAGCAGATTTCAGCACCCAGAACTTCTCTGTGTAGTACAGCTCTCTAAAAGCTTTGATCCACTTATGGAATTAGATTTTATCTAATCTAATTCTCTGAGAGGCTCCTTCTTTCAATGTTCTTTCAATTTCCACTGAAGTAAGGTTCTATTCAGAACCATCAAAAGAGGGGTTGTTGAAATCTTTTCCATAACCTGACTAGCTCTTAAGGGATCTGTGGTTAAGAAAAGCTTTTAGAATCTCTCTTGACTGGTTAAAGTTTAGAAGTCCTTGTGGTATCTTTAAATTGTTTTCGCCTAATTAAATATATTGAAAGCAGGAAAAAAAAAAAAAAAAAAAGAATTAGGGCTCAAGTTATGGCCTGTATGGCTTGAAAAAGTAATAGATAACTCTACCCTTCACTGAGCCTGTTTTCATTTGGATTAAAGTTTACCTTGCTCACGATTCTGGCTGATAAACTCAGAAGTGCGGAACTTACTGTTTTAAACAACATCAAAGGATGAGAAGCAAAGATAAATACATACAAAGTGATGGTAACTAGGCAAAGGTTGCATTTACAGTGTAATTTCACACACAAGGCAAGATTCTGTTTTCCCTGTGCTTGTTCACGCTCTTAAGTCTCTACATATCCATTCCCCCAAGTGAATGTTCTGTAAATAGTCTGCCAATATCTAGGTATCTAAGGGATAAAGCAGTTATGTTCATAAAGAGAGGCTGTTTGGGCTGCAGCGAGTCATGTGATGTCCTACATGTGGACCCAGGCAATAGGAATGGAGGGGGCTACAGCCCTCTAACTTTTGCTGGCAGATCCTCTGCCGCTTGTGTTTTCAGTCCTTCTTTCTTCCGATAGGGCTTCATACTTGAAATAGGCAACCCCTGACTGATGTTCTCATCTCACGCAGATTGCCAACGTTGATATGCTTGTGTCCAAAGACACTAAATAAACCCACAGAAAAATGGGGTGCCTAATCTTGTCTCGAGTAGAGATTTCTGCTTTGGTAAATTGCTTTTACCTTTGGTTTATTGCCTCTGAAATGTAATGAAGTGCTTCTCCAGAAGTGTGTACTTAGAAACAACAGGTGCAATCTGTCGATTCACTGGTTCACTCTACAGGAGAGGGCTGCTTTCAGAAGAGCAAGATATAATGAATTCTCTGCTTTATAAAAAGGGTTCTTTTCACTGAAAAATAACATGTATTTTATACAAATGCTTCGGCTTCTGCGAGCATGATTAAATTAATCAGAAGGAGTCGTGGTTTTCTTCTGTACATCTATATATTTCCATACAGTTTTCCTTTCAAAATATGGTGAAATACATCTGTCAGACTCAATTTGGGTTAAATGGCACAGAACTGTGGACTTTCACAGCCCTCATGGAGCCGTGTGCCTCTATAGGCGTGCTCTTCTACTTGAAACACCGGTATAAGCGTTGGTTCTAGTAACAGTAGTACCTTAACACATCATCTGTGGTTTGTGCACTATTTAATATTTTTCAGCAGACTCTTCTCTTCTTCCATAACTCTTCAGAAGTAAAGGAAGGAAGGGGCAGAACCACTACCTTAAGATGTTCACTAGCCTCTCTTTCTCCTCCTATTTTTCAGGTGCTTAGAAGGTTGCCATATATCTCTCTCACTCAACTTCAACTTTAGAGTCATTACTAACATACCTAGATAAAGAAAATAAAGCAAATGAAAAAGAGAAGGAGACAGACAACTGGGAACTTTTGAAGAAAGCTCTTGTTATCATAGAGGATATCTTTCATAAACGGCTATGCTGATATTCCATGGAGAGTTGTGCTGAAGAAGTCTGAAGGGACCAATTTGCTTTGTGTTAGGCTATAAATGAAAAGTTACTCCACCACATAAAGTGACTCAGATGGTATAATTAAGAGTAGGATCAGTCCCAAGAACTTTTGTCTCAATACAAAACCAGCAGAAAATATGGCCAACAGTTTAATTCCTTCGTCTTTTTTTTTTAATGTGAGAATGTGAGAAAGCAAATATTTGAAACACTCATTTATGAAGCATCTAAGCTGAGATCCTCTAAGGTAATTAGGCCTAACTGCATTCAAGGTGAATCTCTAATCTGAAGTGAAGTGCCAGGCTTGCCATGAAACACAGGGACAGCTCTAGTTTTTAAAAGAGGATTCTTCAGAAATCAGAGTTAGATGCTGCCTGTACTATCTGAGTGATATCCAGAGGAGGACATTGGGCTGGTATGGTACCGCTACAACAAGCAGAAAGTATGGGGTGGCTGCTTGAGCAAAGCACTCTGTTAAAGTCTTTTACTTCTTTTATTAATGTGTGATGAACAGTCCCCAAGGAAGGCTAACACCACATTAAGGTTTGCGTGAATTGTTGTTCAGCTGCAAAAATAATACAAATCCAGGCCAGAGTTTGTCAAGGCATATTGTGCTGCCTAGAAACAGAGATACTAATCAAAGCTGAAGTTTTATAGACTTCTTGATCAGGAATGTAAAAAGAAAGGGGAAAGTCAACATTCCTAAGAAATCTTTGAATATCAATGATAGCTGCCCCCTCTGCAGCTTTGAATTGTTTCATTGCTTTCATTTTGAATATTTTCATTGTTTTTCTATTAACATTTTATTTCACTGGAGATGACTGGAAAAACTCTTTTGATCCTAAAACATCATAAATTATGAACTCGCTCCTGGTGCTATGTCTTAACCAGGGGGAAAAGTGAAAAATAAACACACCCTAGAACAGACAATAGGCCTGTGGCTATTGGATACAGGTTAACAACATATTAACTTTCCTAACTACAGAAATTCTCTAAAATAAAGGCCAACGTGGTGAAGTACTTGTCATCACCTGCAGGGATAACACAACCAAGAGAACCCAGAGAATTTACATACAGCCATTAGCTGAGGCTTAATCCGATGAAGTGTCTTACCAGTGCCAACTTCTCCCTGCATTCAGGCAAACCTGTGAGACCAAATCTGTGTGATTCAGATCAGGGACCTGAAATTACATCCTATGCAAGTCTCCTGACCAAAGTTTTTGACACACTAACCGAGGTAACTGTCAGTCTCAGCATTTAGAGTGTTTCTTCCTCATATGAGTATTTGCTGCAGCTGGTATTTCAGCTTTTCACACCCCCACACCCAAATTGATGCTTTCACCAGTAAGACCCAATCTCTTCCTTCCTTCCTTTCTCCCTTCCTCCTTTCTTCCCTCCCTGTCCCTGGTGTAATGAGTAATCATCCATATAAAGTATGAACAGGTTGAACGGGTAGGAGAGAAAATGGCCCTCCCTAGCACAACCAGTTCTCTTAGAATGTGGGAGACGGGTTCAAATGCTGCTTCTGAAAATCGATTTGGACCTAAGTTTTCAGTGTCCTGGGTGATTGTTTCAATTATTTGAAGGAACATACACACAACAGACACACTCAGGACAGTCCTTCTATAGATATGAGCCTTGGATTAGAAATGTCTGCCCAGCTCACTGAAGTTCTGATGCTGAAAATGTTTGCAAAAGCCTGCACACATAAAATGGAGAAGTGGGATAATTGTTCTTTTCTGTTAGTGTGTAAGATGAGGAATAGCAGAATAAGTTTTTATTTTGTTTTATTTAGATGTAATCACTGAAACTCTACTGTAGATCACTACTGGTTACACCTAATCATATATTGAGCAACATTAAGAAACAAGATCAACAGATAGATAGCTACAGGAATTCAGTTCCTCTATTCACTTATATAAGAGGAGGCATAAATAAAGCTATGAGCTTTGAATGCACCTGCACTGCAACAAGAAGACTGCAGAGGGCTTCGGAGAGCCTGATTACTCAGGGCAGAGGGGACATCTGACCACTGGAAATAATCATTAATAATGTAGCTGATTAGGTAATTCTGCTGTTGGCCGTCCAGCTCTCACACATCTTCTACTAAATTCTACCTTCTACCTCCTACACTGCTTTGAAAGGTAGGCTGTAAGCTAGACTGTCTTGAAGTTGATATTGTTATACCTAAAATTATCACTAGAATATTTGGGGTTGGGCCTTATCAGCCAAATGAGCAAGAGGAGCTATTTTGAGAAAACTATTTTGGACTTTTGAGGTTTCAACTTGAGCCATGACTCTAAGGAGCTTGTTAGCTAACGTTTTGGCAGCATTTTGACAGCCTGAACCTTAGCTAGCAGTCAAATGTATTAAAAAAAAATCCATGTATCTCCCTCCTTCCTGTCTGCTTTCTTAAGTCCAAAAAAAAGAAAAAGAAAAAGAAAATAAATCAAATGTTGCAGTACAATGTGTGTGAGTTACATAAAGAATGGGTAAGAACAGCAGAAGATTCAAAACAAGCCAAAAGGACAGATGTGGTGAGTTCTGAATAAATTATATAATTAAATGTATGTCTAAAGTAAGTGGATGATTTGTGACTTGCAAAAGGCATTAATGATAATATCAAACGTGAAAGGAACAAAAAATAACACTATGAGAGTCCATAAAAAGAACCCAGTCATAACTGCTGAAAAATATCAAGGTGTTTAGCACAGAGCATTTTAGAGAGAAGCTGTAGGTAAAATCTCCAGAAACTAAGAAAAACAGTGTATTTTTACCTTTTATTGGTCTATGAAAGGTTACTCAGGTTTCTGAAGAATGTTGTTTCAAAAGATTCTGTTATCCTGAATCTATAATTCCTAGTCATAGACAGTGAATGCACAGCACTTAGAAGGAGACATCATAAAAAAGAAGTCCAAATGGACTTTTATACATCTTCAGATACCTTGCTATGCTAGAATACTAATGAGTCAACTCAGCTCCTAGGGCAATATGATTCCATTCAATGCTGCGGTGACCCGCTGCATGCAATGGCAATTTGTAAGCTAAGTTAGACAAGTGCAAGAGGAATGAAGAAGAACTGAAAACTGCCAGTTCATAAAACAGGTATCATTTAAGAAACAGATTTTTGTTCAGGGTGTAGAGCAACTACTATAGTGGAGACCGATTTCTTGGTGTTCTCCAGGCTCTTACTGCAAATAGATAATAATAACTCTAAGCACTTACAATTCAGCACTGAAGACTACCATTTCAGAAGGCATTTGAGAGTAACCTTTTCTCACTTTGATCCTTCTGAATCCTTTCTATCTTGTTCTATTTGCTCTGCCTCAGAACTATTTTTCTTCCTGTAAGTACTTAGGAACACATGAAAAGATAAATCAGTTACAGAAAAAAACTTCTTTCATTCGATACTCGGTAGGTAGCTATGCCAATTTCATAATACTTGTCAATGGAGATGATCCAATTCAGCCTATCCAAATCTAAAATGTAAAAGCCACTTCCCTTCTACACAGTGAGCTGTCTGATACTGAAAGAAAGCCAGAGAAATGCAGTTTACAGCTGAGGAATAAAGTCATCCTGAGAAATGACTGTCAGCCAATTTTACGCCTTCAGAAATTTCAGTCATGACATATCAATATTATCATTAGCACAATCATTAGCACAAGACATTAATGTTAGCACAATCCTACAGTTGTGTTGCTATCAGAATCTGATTTCACTCCCATGGAGATCAGTGGTAGGCTTTCACTTGTTTTCACACAGGGCTCATTCAGCTTGTTAAGGAAGCATGTGTAAACTGAGTTTAATTCATGTCATCTAACATTAGAAATCTAAAAGTTAAGCATCACATCTAAGCTACTTATCTATGCTTCCACTGTAATGAATGGCTAGATGCACCTCCAGAGTGTGCTTCATTTCATTCTGAACTCAGTCTGAGAGGTGGGAAGAATCACCCACACTTCTTCCTTTGACTGTAGCAGAAGCCTGCCTCACTGAATTGACTTGCTGCCTAATTTTTAGATGACTAAAGCTAGATGATTTCTGTGGAATTCAAATCCAACCCCAACAGCAACACAGCCATGTCATTGTAGTAGTACATTTCTTCAGACAGCCAAAGAGATAGACAAACAATTTTTATATTCTGTTGGGTTTGTCCAGTTATAAGAGATTAACAGGAGCAGTATCATGTGGCAGAGAGGAGAAGTCAGTATTAGAAAAGCAACCACTAGTAAGACTAATGTTACGAATTTTTTTTCAGGCAGACTTACTAAGATGAAGACCATCAGTTCGTCTGCTTCTTGGCTGCCAGTGGCAGCGCTTACCCAAAATAACAATATTTGTAATGGTATGAGGTGTAAAGAGTTATATCAGTACATCTCAGATCCATTACACTTGGTGAAGCTCTGTATAATACAAAGAGAAGCTCGGTAAAAGGCCGAGTTGCTAGCGCTACATCAACAGTATGTCTCTAATTAACAACTGAATGACTGCCAAGCCCTGCAAATGGAACCAACACCAAATGGATCTCTCCATCTTCCTCCACTTATTTTGTTACCGGGTAGAGCTAACATAATGTGTTTCCCTGAAACTCTACAGTCGTGATAAAGGCTGAAGTAAAGGGGAAGGAAAGTCTAAAAAGGGATATTAGAGATTTGCTTGAAATTTAAAAGCCTATCAATTTCTCTGCCAGACATGAGCCAAAGCAAAGTGATGTGATTAAGAGGTAATGTATGAGGGACTTTTATAACAGATGTATAGATTCAAGTATAAAGCTTTAAGATATATTTATTAATGCTTTATATGTCCCCAAGGCAAGTCTTTCCTTAACTAGACATCAATTAAAGAACATGGAGGAGTGGGAAGGGGAATAGGAGTTGTGAGAAGATGAGAGCTGTAATGCCAGAATTATTACAATCAGCTTTATAGCAGGAATGCAAAGAGTGATTTCTCAGTCTAACCCTGAGAGTGGAGAGCCATGCACTAAGCTAGGCACAGACAATAGAGCTTCTGGAGGGGAAGCAACATCAAGAGCAAATGGAGCTTTTTGGAAATGTCTATTATAGCTGGTTTAGCAGCTAACAATGATTTTACAGTCCGGATCCAGAGAACTGGACCAGACTGTCTCCATTGTGGCCCTGTTGGGGGTTCTAAATTCATTTTGGAGGGGGGTGATAATTTAAAAATATGGACCACTAAAGCAAGGAAAGGTATGAGGAAATGTAAAATCATTGTATGGATTATATATACCATGTTCTGAAGCCTTTCATTCATATACATAGCATTTATTGTTTCTTATTTCTTTTTTATCAACAGAAATACTTTGTGACTTCTTCTTCAAGTATTTATTCATAATGAAGAGGGAGGAAATTACATTAGAAGCTGACTTAGTAAGGAACATGCTGAAAACAACATACGTGTCCATCTCCACTACCATACAAATTTGAACATGCCAAAAGAGGGAAACACTGTAACGCCAAGAAAAATACCTTCCAGTCATTGCTGGAGACCCTGCTGGTAATACTTAGTGATGTCCTAGGTCTGGTGCAAAACGAAAACCAAGAACATGACATGGGAAGAAACTGTCTACTTGGCAGGGAAAAAAAAATAATGCATTTTCTTCAATACAAACATTCTTAATCTGTAAAACACACAACCTCAATGCTAAAGTACTCAACTTCAACATCAGCTTCTCTCCACTCCATGCTCCCTCCAATGCAAATGAGTGTTTGTACTGATACTCCTTTAAAATCCCTGTTTTGCATTTTTCCTCTCAGTAGACATCCCTTTTAAATGTACCTTTATATTTCAAAAATCCGTTAGGGCCTCTGCTCAATATTCTAAAAAATTATCTATAAATCTTTATTCTGGTTTTAGGAACTGTGCAACAGTAAGTTAGATTCTTTCAAGTATAACATTCTCCACCAGACCCAAGGGATGAAAATGCTTAATACATGATCAAAATCTAGTGCTATTTTTTCCAGTGTGCATCTGACTTCTGATCTAATCTACAGAGAGCATGCTTTTAGAAATGATGCAAGCTGACAATTGATGTCTAGCTTATTGACATTTAGGAGGGTAATAGTTTACTGGCAGCTTGTCCAGAAGACGTTTCCAAAGTCTGGCAGTGTACACATCACCCAAAGCTCTGACTGAAGGCCAGTCCTCAAATGTCACTGGTGGAACATAAACAGATGAAAGGTTACCCTAATTAAAGCTGCAATGGGATAGTTCAAGAGTACTAAAAAGGGGAAAAGAAATATTATGAAAGCAGTCTAAATAAAATCTTAGGTGAGAAAGAGGTTTCTTTTTTTTCATTTGTAAACAATATAAAACAGATATATTTCCCTTTTTTCCCAAGAATATTCCTTTAAGCCTGTAGATAATTCATTCTTATTTTAAACATCTTTCCAATAGGTCTTTCTAAGCTATTGAACACTTAGAAGCTTTTTCCTCTTGGAAAAGGAATTTCCATTTGGGAAATCCTTGCCAGGTCTTGCAGTAATAAGCAAATTTTTGAATTTTTGAGAGTACCAGAAAAGGCAACATAAAGTCTCTATGTGGGATTAGAACAATGCCAGGAAGAAGACTGACAACCTCTCTCTCTATTCACTGCTATATTGGATCCCTGTTCTGTGTTGAACCATAGTCCTACTAGTGTGTATGATGACTCATCTGCCTCATCATTGCCATCTTGTCATAAATACTTCTCCCCTTTTCAGCCTCCAGCAAACTGTGTGAATGAAGCTGTTTTAACATTACAAATTGAGGGTACTATATAAAACTATATAAAATGAGATGAACTGCTCTGCTAGCTTGATAATTCAATCTCCGTCTAGTGATCTAATGAGACCTGGCCCAAACAACGAAGAATCACTGTGGAAGATTCAGCCTTGGTGAGTGTGTCAGCCCTGTGAGTTCCCCACTGTGGATATTTGTTTACTTTCACCCTCGTGCCTGAACAACTCTATAGAAGAGGGAGGAAAGATCCTATATGCACCTATTTTCTTTATGAATGTCTGGCATTCTGCAGAGCTAAATATCACTGTAAAATCTGTGAGCTGTGCAAGATGAGAGACGAATTTTCACTGCACCCTCTTCTCCTCTCCAACACTGCTCCCATGTGAGTTTCCATAGCTCCCATCACAGTCTGTCACACCTTCACGGAAGAGCTGCCATTGCAAGAACTAAAGTTTTCTCTGTTATCAGGTAACAGGCAAGTCAGAGCTAGCCCTAGATAGACAATAGTGGGAATGAACTGAAGTTCACAGGATAATGCCTAGTAACACAAAAAAGGAGATTAAAAGAGAACAGAAATGACTGAACACTCACTGCATTAACAATTTTCACATCGGAATAGTTGCTGTCAAGCCCTGACAGGGCTTGAGGGGCTGGTTTAGCAGCACCATTTAGACGAGTTAGAAATGTAAATATGTACAGTTTTCCAGTCACATACTATGAAAAATACCAGTTAAAATAAGAAACATGTCAGCAGTGTATAGACTAATTAATTCCTCATCACTACATCTCACCATGTGGTGTGTCAACAGGAAAATGTTTCTGAACTACAGCCATTTCCCCCAAGGACATTACGATGGTGGAACATTGCTCTGTGTAGGGTTTGAGCACATGATGCAACTATATGTACAGTTTCTGCTGTGATTTTAACTCTTTGAGTAGATTCCTCAATGCATACCCTAAACCAGTCATTCTGGAACAAGCAACTTTGAAGGAGCAGAAGACAAAGAATGATTCTTGAAACATCCTGAACTTATGCTCTAAAACCTAAATATTCCATCTGAAAGCTCTACTTGCATTCTCAGAACTTGTTGTTATGCACAGCCACAGAGGAGCAGTTCCCAGTCTTTGATTAACTCTTTCAAACATATCAACAATATGGAACGCATTGCTCTTTTCATTCCCAGTGTGTACCATGACTTGAAGCATATTGTGAAAAAACAGGTCAATACTGTAATTCCCCTTGATCCTTATGTCTGTGTCCTATCAAGATTTCCTCATCCAGAATTTTTACCCACCTCCTGCCCCATCCATTTTCCCAGTTTCTGCCCCTGCTGTGAATGAGGGGGTCTCCCATAGCTTCACTTCTCCCCCACAGAAGAATGCTTCAAGGAGTCCCCCCCTTACTTTGCGCACAACTGGCCCAAGTGTCAATGGTAATTTCTTAGATGGTAGGCTACTAATTAGAGGCAACTAGCCTTGTACCTCCTTAGCTTCCTGCTAGGTTGAATCTGGCAGAGCTTCTGTCTTCTGCTATGGAAACCCTTCATCACTGGTCAGCCACCCACAGGATGAAGGTGGGGAGTGCTCAGCAGTAGCAATAGCCCACTGCTGCTCTGCTGAGCCACCCCAGAAATTCTAGTTGTTCTTGCAACCTTCCCATAAATCTTCTGCCTGTTTACAAAATCTTTCCTCATCTCTGGGGTTGGCACTCTGGGGTTAATAAAAGATGAATACTACAGTTTTGTACCAGACTTACTTTGAAGATATTAGAACTGCAATCAGATTTCAGAACTTTGTCTTCCTGCCAAAATCTCCACCTTTGTCCTCTCCCCCAAAATCTGGAGTTGCTTCAAAGCTGACAGTTATATTTTTATGGACCTTACTGTATCTTGTTTTGCATCAGGGATTCACAGCACTTTTTTGCCAAATTCAGGTCTGCTGCCTACACGGTGACAAAACGTCTGAAGATTTGACATAAGAATCAGTGTAGGAAAGTGATTAAAAAAACTATGGAATTGTGAAAGAAAAAAATTGCCAACAAAACCTGTCTGTGTATTTTGGAATATTGGGTTGTGCTGGATTAGACAGCCCACAGTGAAAGTAAATTGCTCATCTATTAGCTTTTACTGCCATTTAAAGATAATGTAAGTAAAACAGGAGAAATTCTGTGCTATCAAATAAACAACCCACCCACAACAAATGTAAGACAGCACACCTTATTTAGAAAGCAGAAGAAGGAGCTGAAGATTATGTCAGGGATAAGCACAGAAATGAGTGGATTGCAATGTCACAGCAGGTTTGCAGCATGGCATCTCTTTGGCGTTTGTCATGATCCTGAATTTAAGATGAGCATTCCATTGTCGCATTTTTAGTTGACTTTTTTTTTCTGTAGTTTTCTCTCAAAATTCAGCCCCAAAATATTTACAATTACTTCTGAAGAACAACCAACTCCATCCCTTTGGAATTCAGTTTTTCTTTCTTCATAAATGATAAGAACAGTTTAGGGCCTGACTGCAAATCTATTGAAATCAGTGGCCAGTTTCCAGCTGAAATCAAAAGGATCTGGATAAGCATAGAAAGCTCCACGTCAAAATACATATTGCTATTATTTTTATAAATCACTTATGAGAAAGTAAAATCCTTCCCTAATCCCCTACTAAATCAGAATGACAGCTATTTTGTACGTTACTTTATGTGGAAAAGCTAGATATATACTCAAGGGCATAAGGGGCCCTTTTTCAACAAATACTCTTTTACATGCCATTTCTTCTTTGTTAGCTCATAGTATATGAAAATATGGAAAAGCACTATATAGGTCTGCAGTGCTATTAAAAAGTTAGGAAGAAAAGGGATTAGTGAAACAGTGGAATAATGAATCACCTGTATTTAATTTAGCAAGTTTAATTACTTAATAATTTAAATGCATTTCTTCTTCAACAGTATTTCTCAGGAAATATTTATTCTGCACTTGCTAAAAGCTGCCACCTACACAACTTCAGCTAAATGAGTATCATGGAGGAAAATATTCTATTCTCTCATAAAGAGTTGGTAACACAGCCTGTTATAAAGGTTGCCTGACACTTTCCATTATAAGACTCTGTTTTCAATTGCTTTTAACTTTGCTAGACTCTAACCAGTTGCCTGCCAGATGTCTACTTCAAGATGACATTCTTGGAAGGTTTCATTCAAAACAGTTCAGTCAATTATGGAATTAAGATTGGGGAAAGAATATTGTTTTCCTATATTGAAAATATTATGGCAATATTATTTTAAGAAGTCCTGGGAGTTGCTTTAAATGAAAACTTAAATTTATAGAAAGTGTTTCAATATTTGAGGGGATTTACTTGTAAAGTTGAGGGAATCAATCTGAGATTACAAGCTTTATGCTACAGCAGTGACAGATGATTTCTTAAAACTAGCTTTTCTGCTACAAAAGATTGGGCTGTCAGACAAGAAAATATGTGGACTGCAATGATCTTGTTTTCAGGAAGGGTACTTTCATCCTTGAAGACTATATTCCCTGACCATCTATACAGTTTTCATTTTACAGTGAGCTGCTGCACCCCATGCTGGTGAAATGAGAGCTGTCCAGATGGACTGATACAGCTATAGCTCTTGCATCCACTCCAGGCATTTGGTTTTCAGACATATTCTTTTCCTCAGGGATGCCACGGGGTGTACCAACATAGCTGAGAAGTACAAGTGTCATTGCTAAGCAACCCAAATTTACCTCATAAATAGTTGAATACGACCTTGGGTCAACAGCAAAAAAATTGCAAGGTGTTTATTGGTACGCACGCATGTACATCTGTCACAAGCTATGCAAAGCCTACTTTGTGGGCAAGACTGGTAGGCTAGGCTACTGCAAGGGAGAACCCTCTGACAAAGGAATCTAGCCAAGATGGGGGGGGAAGGAAATGCAGGCTTTGTCACTGCATTCACACTGAGGACATCTGTTTCTACCACTTTCTAATCTTCACTACTTGGCAAGGACCTTTGCTTCCCTCTGTCAGAGCAACAGCTGAGGCACTACAGAAGCAAGTGACCACTGGCTTTCACATGTTGTACCACTCCTGTCTGTGAGCATTTGCAGAGATGAAGTATATCCTTCTCTGGTGATGGTTTGTGCTCTTAAGAAACAACAGCTCTTGATACCAGGCAGAGTTATTCTGCAAGGCTTTTTGGGGGAGATAGAGCCAGAGAGGACCCTCATGACATTTCCTGTCTTTCATAATCTTCATTTCAGGGCTCTTGCAGATTGGCTCTCTGTTAGGTGTCTGTTTTCAGAGTATCCCAGGAAGGGATATGGGGCTACATCCGTATCACCAAGCAGTGGCACACAGTAGGAGGAGATCTGTAGAGTGAAACAGGTGTTGCTGAGAAACCAGCAACCCATCTACCTATGTTTTGGGGGTATGGGGTGGGGTTACTTTGGACTAGTCCAGTCTAGCCTCAGGTGGGATACTGGAGCCCAGTGCAAGCATTCAGGAAAGTAGATTTTCTGAAAGCAGGGTCTAGGAGGACTTTTTAGATACCCATTCAGGAGTATCTAGCACATAGTAGACTCTGTTTTAAAAGTGCTGTTCACCTTTGACTGTCCCTGAAGGAGCTATCAGGAAGAATCTAACTGCCCGGAGCTCTGTCATAGCCAGCGATAATCACAGTGTCTCAAGGTGAGTACGGCACTACACCTGTCCCTGTACAGAAGATACCTCTTTCCCAGAGAAGCCTTCCCCACAATAAATGAGCACCAAACAAGATGCCAGATCCTTCCTAGGAAATAGGCATTGCATATACTGTAGCCTGTATAAAGGCTAGACTATGTGGAAGACAAACCAGCCTGTGGCAAAGATGTGGGGGGTGGTAGGGTCTGACAAATGAAGAGGGCTTCCCAGCAGCTGTGGGGGGCAGAGGAGAGCTCAAGAAGATCATGTGTTGCCCAGGCTTCACACCACAACCTGTACTGAGCTACATTTCTCACAGTCAAACTAACATCTGACTCAAAAATGGGATGTGCATGGGATTGTGTGGAACTCTGTGCCATCCTTCCCCATTGCCCAGACTACATCCAGGATTCCCAGAGGGGTATAGGAGCATGAGAAGACTGGTGGGCTGAGGCAACAGGAGCCCCTGGACACTGCAGCACAATTAAGTGTGTTGTACACAAACAAAAGCCATTCCTCTTTCTCTACCTGCACTAGTGTGTATGTTTACAACGGTTGTAGGCTGGGTTATTTCTTAATAAAAATCTATAAGGCTGGCCAGGCTGGTTTCCTCCAGTCAGTGATGAGGAGAGGAGGCATGCCTGAGCAGCCACGGCCACACATGGCAACTGCTGAGGAAGGCAACAGCACCAGGCAGAGCCGTGCTCTGCAGTCAGCTGCTGTCGGGCTCAGGAAGGTTGTTCATCGAATTGAGGTCAGCCAAATGCTGATCCCCAGGTGGGGGGGGGGGGGGGGAGAAGGAGGAGAACCTGTGGTGTGAGGCAGGTGAAGAGGGGCATCATCTGGCCACGCTAGTCTGTCAGGGAAGAATCTCCCTACCAGATGTACCATGGATGGGACAGGGTCTGGCCACTTGCATGGGTTCATCTTGACTGTGGCCCATCTAATGTTTGCAGCACTATGTTGAAAAGCTATACTGTGTACACACCTCTGGATGCAGAAAGGTTGTGAGGGGTGAACTGGGGCAGATATCTCTGCGGGATGAGTATTGGCAGGTTTTTTCCTCACTCCTGCATAGCAGTTTTTGTGACTGCACATGGAGCTTCCCTTTGGGCTATTCTGGCTTTTTGTGAGGGACTTTCTTACATCAACCCCAGGAATGCTGCAAAGGCAGGACAGTGCCAGCACCTTCCCCTCAGTAGGGGCCTAACAGTAAGCCAGGAAACTTGGGGTCAGGGGTGTCTGGTAGCTTTAAGAAGAGACCAGGCTTAGCCTACATATGACTAATCAGCTGGAGCTTAGCTGGGGCTGTAGCACTTAATGAAGATTAAGTGGGGATCATTGTTCAATATTGATGGGGGACTTAAGAAGTTCTTGGGTTAGATCCAAGAAGAAAAACTGAGGAAAGAAGATCTTTAGGAGATACCTGTGCAACTTTTAAAAGAGTGTAAGGAAAGTCAGTGTTGTTTAAGAGAAAGTGAAGATTATAGAGCAAAGCAACAGCAAAACAACAAAATTGGGAGGGAAGGTTTAATACCTATATCTTCTGAAAACTGGATATTGAACACTTTTTTAACTAGTAAGACAGTACTGTCGCTTTAGCCAAGATCTTCAGACTTCTACAGGCTCCTGAACAGAAGAAGGAAAGCAATGTTTTGCATGATTATGTTACTGAAATGGCTGTAGATTGTCAACAGTGTTGAGTTACTGCAGGGTTAATGATAGCTAACAGAAGAATGATGTCGGGGGAAAGTCTGAAATATGAACTGGTGGGCTGTGTCTGCAGTTTTTTACCTTAGACATAGGTTATACAAGCCATTAAGTTTTTTGTGATTAGAAAATGAGATAGCACAAAACTTAGCATCTGGTAACCCCAATGATCAAATGTTCAGTCTGGCACAGGTGAACACAAAAATCACATTTCCACATTGGGTGCTTACTGGCAACATTATTGTCCTTCCACATGTATGTGTGTTGAACTGAGCTATTGGATGTGTGTACCCTGAAACTATTTGTAAACTGGTCCTCATTTTGAGATACGTTAACAGTTGCAATATGACATGGGTTAATTCTGAAAATCAAAGGGAAGATTATTCAAGGCACATAGACACTATGTGCCAAAAGTCAAAACTGCATAACATCTCCCTCTAATCTTCTAGAAATAACAGAGCACCTACAAGGAGTGCCAATGTTTACCTGCCTGGTACTTGGCTTTCTCACTTTAGATTGTGCCAGAACATAACTATATTAAACAGGTATAGAGCTGAGAGGAAAGCGGGTTGCTACACCTTTTTGGTGTGAAATATACAGTCCTTTTATGGTTGTTTCAGTTGCCCTGCCAAGCTGAAAAAAGGGAAAGGGAATATGTATTAAGATTGGAGAAACTGCAGGATGGGGGAAGCAGAGTAAAGTCACTTTAGAAGACTGTTTTCATGTTTCCCCTTGAAACTGTAGATTCTTCTGTTTGTTGCATTGTCTTTTTATATACTTAGTAGCTTGTGCACATATATATTCCAATAATCAGATAAAAAAATAAGTGACAGAGAAACAGATATTCGAATACTTTTTAAAGCAGCACTGACCTCACCCAATTCCTGTTACTCTTTTTCTTCACTTCTGTTTCTTTCTGTAGCC
This sequence comes from Dromaius novaehollandiae, assembly GCF_036370855.1. Lineage (NCBI taxonomy): Eukaryota > Metazoa > Chordata > Aves > Casuariiformes > Dromaiidae > Dromaius > Dromaius novaehollandiae. The sequence continues at coordinate 141,480,052 of NC_088099.1, read as the reverse complement.
TACTCTACTTTGATTTATATGGGTTTTTACACTGCTTTCAGCTCTCTGCTATTTATTATATGCATTATTCTATCCATGTGCAGTGCAAAAAAAAAGTGTGTTCAAAGTCCAGTAGTTCTGTCACACCAAGGGCTATTTGTTACATAAACATCTCTATTCAGTTGTATTTAATGACAATCCCGTCATATGGCTGGTATTTGTGGTGCTCTCGGAACCACATTACTGTGCTTCAAGTCAAACCAACTTAATTGTATGAAGCAAAGAACATGCATTAGATGGATTTGAAAGTGTAAACAGAAGCTGGTAACTAATAGTTTAACAGGTCTCCTTAGTCTCTTATTAGAGGAACCAACAGATGTTAAAACAGTTTTATACCGAATATTGATTTGTTTTTCCAGCTGGTTCTTACTTAACTGTGTCTTATGATACATCAGTGAGTCACCAATATATTATTTATGAAAGCAGGATGCATTTAAGTTATATTTAGAATGCAAGTGTATCAAACTAGAAATATAATATTTAGCAGCTCATGTGCAGGGAATACAGAGCAGAGCAGTTACTGCTTATGGGCTCAGTTTCGCAAGGTGAAAAAGAGGGTAGAGTCATTTCTGTGCCTGTATACAGAATGTAAAATACTGCTGGAGTGGAAAAGAAATAGATTACTTTATCTGTTGGTGTCTGTGACTACAGAAAGTACACACACTACTTTAATCTTTTTTGTTTTATAAGTAATTAGTAATGACATCAGATCTTTCCAGGTGGTACAGAACAACCAAAGACTTTTGGTGCATGGGCAATTATGTAATGTAAGTACCACTACAGAAAATCCTCTATACAGTTTTAGGCATTTCTATCAAAGGATGCTTAGCAGTGACTTGCCTTATTATTTGCTATAGTGAACTGATAAACAAATAATACTGGATCAATTGTTCTTGTCTTCTTCCCTTGTAAACTGTGAATTGGTATGAAGTTACACACACCTGAAATATATATAAATGCTACATGAAATGTATTAAGTATGCAAAGGCACATAGAAGGTGATTGTTAGATGTGAAATTTCACTGGTATACTTCAACAGTTACAATGAGTTGTGATTCTTCAAAAAGAGCAGTAAGGTCTCCCAGCTGAGCAAAATTCTTAGTAAGAAAAAAGATAAGGAAAATGAGGGAAAATTACACCAAAATGCCTTCCTATGCCCTGCACTGGGGCCAAGGAGGAAGGCAGAGGGGTTGGTTGGTTCTTTGTCATTTAGTGAGGAAATAGGTTCTGAGAGAGCAGCAGTCTGTCAGGAAATATTCCTGTAGTTTGAAAGCTGCAGAGATGCTCAGCAATATGACCATATCTTCCTGTATTTGAACCCTACCTAGAGCTGCCAGGGATTATTCTACATTAGAGGGCAACAGTTCTTCCTTCAAGCTGTATCCTCTTGCTTAGAGAAACGAATCTGAATGAACCAGATCTAGCCTTGCATCTGTATAGGGGCAATGCAAATGAATCTTTCCTTCTAAGAGATTGATGCTGACAATATTAAATGAGGAATAAGTCCATATCTTTGGAACCTCTCTTCCTGTATACTTCCATTAAGAGTATCTCAACCATATCATGCTTATTTTAAATATGTGTATTGAATGGTTAAATATATATTCTCTTGACATGTGTCAAGTAATTCCTGCTATTGAAAATAAAGACTTAAAGCTATACATAGGTTTCAAAACATTATTATTGGAAATGATTAGTGTTTAGTAAATTCAAGTATGAATTATTAACTAAAATAATACCTACGTAAAATAACTTTACATACTGGTTCCACTGATCAAGATAGTTTAAAATTAGTCTTACAAGAATAAAATTTGTTATTCATTGAGCAGTGTCACTGAAACTGTTAGAGATGATTACAGGATTTTAATTCTTTAAAGTAGTGCCTTTAATAATTAAAAGCCATGCTGTATTAACATATACTCATGGTGTGTTACTTCTCAGTAATATCCTGCCCAGAGTTTTACATCTCTGTATAATGCCTTGTTTAAAGGTAATAGTGTCTGCTAAACTTTAATTTTGGTCTGACATAGCACACAAAGATTTAATAATAATAATAACAATGATAGAAATGTATCTGCTCTTGACAACAGGGAGAGTGAAAAGTATATGTTTCTCACACTTAAAAAATTTGTAGAACTGAAAAATGGACTTGAAACTTGGCACAGAAGCCTTTGCATCAGGAATGTGCCTTTGAAAATTAGCCTAAACCTATCCACATTATAAACCATTGAAAAATTTATGTCTCATCTTTTCAGGCTGCCAGAACTAGCTGTACATTGCCCAAGTATCTAATATCACCAGTTGCACTCTAAGGGCCGATAACTTCTCCTTGGATTTAGAGCTCCCTGGGGAGACAACAGAGAGCAGGAGACCGTTTCCCCATGGTGCTCCTGACCTCTGCAGCAAGATCTAGAATGATGCTGAAGGGCACTGCCATAGACAAACATAAACAGGATAAGACTAGAAACTGCAGACTAAAGAAAAGGAGTGACTATAGGATGGAAAAGCAGCTGTGACTTCAGCATGTGAGAGCCTCTCCTAGAGAAAAAAAAACTCTTGAAGGGGAGAGAAAGAGGCCAAAAGAGGCTCTCCCATGTCTCTCATATAAATGAAATAGAAAACCAATGTTTGGACTTATTCCTTTCTCTTTAAAGGAAAAATATTAAAAATAATATACATCCTGTGAAGAACTATTTATTTTTAATTCAACCATGGTACTGCTCTGCAGAAATTCTTGGAAGGAGGAAGAAGAACACTTTATCAGTTGTTTGTTATATATTATCAGTTATTTGACATACATGAAGAGTTAAAACATAATTTGTAACCAGGTAGGAGATTGTCATAGGGTGGATCAGTGACTTCAATGTCAAATCTGAATGTTTTGGGCTTTATGAAAGTATTTCCACTGAGGAGAGAGAGAGAGACTTGCAGCATTTGCTGTGAGACTTCACTAAATAATGCAATGGATTAGACTTATGCTTCAACTCTGATCACCTACATGTATGGCAGGGCAAAATTATGGTGTTGCATGAAAGATGTAAAGTATTGAGAGCTTCATTTTAAAATTGGAGCTAAAGTTCCAAATGTAACTACTGAAAAGATGCTCTAAACTGTAAGTGTCCTGGTTCTGATATTTTGTTAGCATTAATAGAGTTTTAATATGGAGTAAACACCAAGTTCATACAAATGTGCCTCCATCTAGCTTATTATGATGCAAGTTCAGTACTTGTGCTACAAAGCTTACCAGGCTTTTAAAAATGCAAGCTTCTTCCTGACAGCAATGTAAATATGGTCTTCCCATCTTTGACTCCAAAATGTTAGTTCTGTGATGTCCATTCTCATATTTTAGATGTGCTTGATGGAGCTGAACGGTACTGCATAAATTGCTGATCTCTCATCTTTGGTTCACTGATTCAAGCTCACTCTGAATTGCTGAGTAAAGTGAATGGTTTTTCAGGTCAGGCCATATTGCATAACAGAGAGAAGTTGCCCATGCCATAATGTCTGCATATAAACTGTGTCTAGCCAGAGTAAATACAAGAGATGCCTGCAGCTTTTGTGTTCTGCTTGCTAGACAGTACTGAAGCCCCTTTCTACCCTCTTCTTCAGTGCTGTCATCTATGCTAGCCATATTAAAGCTATCACAGGTGTGTTGACTGCTGCAGCTATACCTTCATCCTGCTTTTACTGTATCTTCAGGTTATATTTTCCTTTGTAGCAGTGTTTGAGTTTTTAGTGAAGGGACTTGTTTTTTATTGGTAGTGTAAAGGCTTTGGGGTGCCTTGAGAGCATCTCACATGTACTTTTGCTGAAAACCAGGGCCAAAATGCACAACTGAGCATGGGAATTACTTCATGTGTATTTGAAACTCAAGTATAACTCCTAATGTGTGATGCACCAGCAGCCATCTCTCAGTGTGCCCCAGTACCCTCTGAGGATGCCTTCCACAGCTCTTCAGGGCCAGTTCTCAGCTCCTGCTCAGTAGCAATACTGTGGCTACTGTTGCCATCGTGTCAGGCATGTCTACATGAACAAGGAGACAGTGCCCTTAGCTCCTATTCCACTCCTGCTACTGGGGACAGGTTAATAATCTTGCCTGAGAAATCAACTATTCCTTCCCTCCCAGCTAAAGGACTCATTCAGAGTCAGACTTTAGCCAGACTATTGGTTATAAAGTAGCTGATTGGAATTTGAGAGATATGAGGTCAAGGGAAGACACATGTTCCATGCATGTTCTATGAAGTTACAGACCATGGGTGCAAGTAAAACTTCAGGCTGTGGAGGATCATGCTTAGTACTTTCTGCCGAGAACCTTGCCTGCAGTGACAGACTACTCATCTCTATGTCCAGATGTGCGGCTATCCGGTATTATCCCGGCAATCCTTGTGCCTGAAAAAGCTCCTCTCATGCTACACTGCAAACACCCTTGCTGACATGCTACAAAACCCCTGCTGCTTATAGGCTTTTAATTCTTTCCTGGGACCTGAGATCAGGGCAAGAAGGAACCTCGGTGTGGGAGATCACAGCTATGGTCATAATCAGTACGGTGAGGCATCGCAGCATAGCCAAGATGAACTCCTTATCTGGCCACAGAAAGTACCTGCTCATCTTGGCCTAAGCTGGAGTGCAGTTTAAGGCTCCAGCCTCTGACGTGGCCTATTCTGGATCCAGACTCCTCAAAGGGAAAAGAAGAGGGAGGGTGCTGGGGAGACCACACTCTACAGAACAGTTGTCTTCTTCACTTTGGCCAGAACCATCCAGTTTGGAAGCATATTCCCCAGCAGAGCATAACTCAAGCAAGCGTCACTTTGGCTTCTCACAGCGATGAGAAGGAAGGGTTTGTTACAGAGTTCTGTGGCAGTTGGACACTGCCCAATGTCACCATCATTCAGGGAAAATACATGTCATCTCTTCAATGATGGTCTCCTATTGCAGCTACAGCATCAGCCAGGGAGTGTGTTGATACAGTCACCAAGTATCTTTCACTGAAAAGTGCCTCCTTGGGTGTACGGCATACTGCTGTGGTGAACAAAGGTGCCTGCATGTCCCAAGCAAGCCTCACCCAGGAATTTAGGCATGGCTGTGCATATGCAGATGTAAGAGAATAAATCTTCTGCCCCCTGGTAGAAGATGGGCTACTACTTTCGAAATATCACTGCAGACATAACCCACCTGTCCCTCGGTAAGCATGTAGGTATATTTGTCCCATAGCACCTACCTTGGATAATAGCCTCTATTGCCGAATCTGACAGTCCAATGGAGGCGAGGCTGCTGCAAGCCCATGCTTCTGGGTCCAACAGGTAGCAAGGCTGAGCATATATTTTCAATAAGCACACAAACACCCACGTAACACACACAGCCAGCCACATGAATCAACACAGAAGGAAATGCTCAAACAGAAACAGCCCCAATAGTCTCATCCTGCTCCCCTCTCTGGCTGATGAGGATGAAGGTCCGCTAGTGAGAAATACATATACATATATGCAGTGTGAATTCCTCCACTAGCTGGCCTCAGACACACAGACTGTCCAGCAGCTGGCCCAGGATCCCTGCTCTCCCCAGTTGCTGGCACCTGCACATACGAGCCCCTGAGGCCTGCAGCCCCACTCTGGCTGTTGGTATGCATGTCCTGTATGCACACACCAACCTTAACCCTGCATGCCGGTTAGTGCAGCTTGATGCTCGCTGGCTGTCACACGCTCACTTGCAAACCCCCACTCGCTCCAGTTGCTGGCAGCACAGACGCACAGGCCCTGTGACCCGTGGTCCCACTCCGGTTGTTGGCACCCAGAGCTCCACACACACACGCACACAGAAAGAATCCCTCGCCCAGGAAAACAGCCAGAAATGGAATTTAATGAGAAGACAGGACAGACTGTGCTATCAGGCGCAGGAAATGGCTAGACACATGTGCTCACCAGCCCCTGTTTACGTGTAACTGGCCGCTTTTATCCCTTTATCCCTCTGTTTTCCCATGCTTGTTCCTCCCCAAACAACCTTCTTTTCCTGGCCTTTGGTTTCTCTCCCAAGCATCACATAACAAGTCTCACGCCATCCCAGGATGCTCTTCCCCTGCATCCCATAATGAATCCTGCGCCCCAGCAGTGCCCAAGCCTGTGAGGGCTCCACAGAGCCTCTCTGTTGGCCATGGGGACGGGTCTCACCCTGGCCCCTGGGGCTGCGGCTCTCCTGGGGCAGCCCTGGGGGCTGGAACAGGGGCTGGTGGCTCTGATGGGGTTAGTGTGGCTCCCCTGCTTGCTGCTGGGCCACAGGGCTCCTGTGCGCATGCGGAGATGAGCTACCACGTAACCTGCAGCCTGCCAACAGTGACTGCAGGAGTCAGGGCAGCAGGCCGTCTGGCTGCTCCCAGGCAGCGGTGTAGCCAGACCAGTGGCACAGCAAACCGGGATATTCTTCCTGCTGTCCTCACAGCTCCCTCCTCGCAGCGCACAGAGCCCGCCTGCCCCCTTCTCTCTCTGGGCTGGTGCCTGCGCCCGCCTCCCCTCCGCTCCCGCTGTCCCAGCAGCAGCTTTCTGCCGAGGAACAGCAGTGCTCAGCCTGCTGCTCACCCCCAAATTATGAGGCATATTTGGCGTGCCACCCTCCTGTCTCCAGCCCTCCTCAAGGGTGCAGCCTGCAAAGGGATGAAGCTACCCCACATTCTCCCCAAACATTGTTACAGACTTTGGTCCTTGGGCAGAGGGGGCTGAAGGAAAGTTGTTTGGTACTGGGTGCCCTCAGGAGTTATCTGGGACGGAAATGTCTCCCTGTTGTTTCTCTTGTGCAGATGTTTGAGGGGGAGTTGTCTGTCCCCTGGTGCTAGGGGACACGGCACAGCTGAGGGGCTGGGGGCAGGCGGCCTCTTGCCCTCAGTGGAGGAGAAAAAGAGGGTCCCCCAGACACAGCAGCTTGCAGAAACGTAGCCACAGAGGAGACAGCATGTGCACCAGGAGAGGCTGGAGACCTGCTAGGCAGCTCCACTGGCACTGCCACACACTTCAGAGACTCAGATGGCTGGGCAAATAGAAATAGTTTTTTAAAAATACTTACACTTTGTGTTGCAGCCTCTCAGCTAAGTGAACTGCAGCATTTGTTGCTGCTCACGTATAGGATGCGTGGGTGCCTGAGAGCAACAGGGCGAGTGCAGAGGTAGTGCTGGCTGGGGGAGCAGGTTGAGGGCCAAGATCTCTGGGGCTGCCAGCAGCCTGGGGAGAGTTGCCTCTTGCAAGGCAGAAGGGCTATGAGCGGTGCCTGGCCACCGCTGAGGGCAGGGGCTGCAGCCCTCTGGGAGCCTGCAGCTCCGAAGGTGGGAGAAGGGGCCACAGAAGCAGGCTGTGCGTTTGCAGCAGGGAGACATAGGCTGTGTCATTTACAAATGAGTTGTCTGTATGTAACGGAAAACCTCTGGGGAACAGGTACATGCAGAAGTGGGGAGAAAACATGCAAATCTGCCTGATTTCCTCCCACTGCCTATTTCCAAAGCAGACGTTCGAGCATGCCAGCCTGTAGGCACATGAGCTCTGCAGAAGTCGACTGGAATAGGAACTTAGAAAAACTATGTCTACTGAATCAAACTTTCAGACCATCACTCCTTTAAATTTAATAAACATTGCAGTAAACGTATCATTTTTCTTTTACGCTGTGCTTTTGAACAATAAATGCCTGCAGCTGAAAGCACAGAAGTTACAGAGCACTTGTCAAGGGCATGTTACAGCAGAAACACCATAAGAACTTTCCCATACCAAGGTTCCAGCTATTTTGATTGATTTCCTGAAATCTATTTCACTTTTTTAAACAACATTGACGTATATGTTGTTTACTCTTTACTCTTTGATTTCATACCCCACTCCCTTCCCCAGATTAAGAATTGGCAAGCTGACAAATGAATGGGAGCTTTCTGTTTCTTCCGAGCTGCACTGAAACACTTTTCAGAAACAAAATATTTTATTCAAAACCCTTGTATTCTATCAAGTGTCTTACACTTTTAGGCTAAAACAGCCAGGACACACTTATCTTCAGTTGTCCATAATGTTTACTTGTCGATGATCTCCAGAGCATGACTGTGCATGGTCCAGGGGAAAGCATGAGTAAGTGATCATTCCCAACAGGACGAATGGGAGAGGCCACTCTGTTTTGGCCAGGGAAGCGACTTCAGCCATATGGACACGAACCATGCCATGCCACTCGCACTCTGGGCCAGACGGTGGGCTCTATCCCTGTTTAGTTTACTACTACAGGGGTAGCCCTATATGTACAAATTCCACAAGCATTACAAATACAAGCATTTTGGACTCCATGATTTTTATGGTCCTTGGACATGCATATAAATATAGTCTTCATCATGACTGCCATTTTAGATTTTCCATTGGTAAGGCATTAAAAAAAAATTAAAGTATTCACATTAATGTACCAAATTTCTTTCTTGTATCATAATTCTCAGTCTTTCTCAGTCTTACATTGCTTTACTTCCATTGGATTCTATGGGACTATCCCAATAAATAAACAGGCTTACAGCTGTTGTCATTAACCTCTAAAATAAGGCATTTACTTTTCTATCACAGATCATTGCTAGACATTACGATAATTTGGGGGCTTCAGTTTAAGGATAAGAAATCTGTAGCTAACCTAGCAATCACATTGGCTGTTCTATGTTTTATTATCTTATTAGTGAATGCTTTCAGGAAACATTATTAACAACGTAGAAAGTTCAGCATTAAAAATTATGAGTTTTGAATTTACTACAAGCTTCTTATTTCTTCTTATAGCTGTCCCTGGAAAATCAGCCCCTATTAAAATTCAGACCTTAATTCCAAACACATAAGGCAATGCTTATTCGAATCACTGAGAGGAAAACCAAAGGGACCTCGTGAAAGTGAGTTTACAAAAATCAACAAAGCCAACAATCAGTGCTTTGTTTCTTTATTGTTTGTTTGGTTGATTATTTCTGAATGGAAAGATACTTAAACCCATCTTTCAGGCAAAACATTGTGAATCCAGTTGCTTTAGGGTTCTGAGGTCTGTGAATCTTCAGAAGTTAGCAAAAAGTCCTTCCAACATTCAGGAAGTCTAAGCCAAGGGTTACAAACACGGTAACAGCAACTAAAGTATGACTAGTAGTATTTGGGAGTAGAGGTCTTTGGGATAAAAAATTTTGTTTTACAGAAATAGCATTTTCTGTGGTATCTTTTCCTTTTATCTTCTGCTGAGAAAATAAAAATTATGACTGGAGTCATTTTTCATACTGCACCTGACAGAGTCCTAGGTTCACAAGCTATGACTCCCATAAAAAGATGTATCACAATATGGAAATATGACTTAACTTAAAACTAATTTGAAACAAAATATTTTGGTTCAATTTAAATTTCAGAATAGTTTCCTTTTAATTGAAAATATCAAAACAAAGCTGTGTACCTCTGAATCAATTTTTTCTTGAATATTTTGTTACATTAAATACTATGACATTTCAACTTCCTGTCCTGATTCAAGCTGAGAACAAATATTGGAATGTAGACTTCTATAGAGGTTGGAAATTTTCAGTTTTGCTCAGCATTGTTAATGAATATAGGGAGGTCACTTAGTTGTGGACTTCTGAATGCCTTCAAAGATTTTTTTTAATGATATTACCTTGGCTTTTTTAGTCAGTATAAAAATGTCTCAGACTATAGCAAACAGGACCTACTGATCTGTAAATGGAATTCTGAGTTTAAGTGAATCTCAGAAAAGGGTATGGTTTGTCACCTATAAAATGTGCTAGCATTTATGTTATACTATTTCTTTTTATTTTTAAAATTGCTTTTGAAGCTGATTCTCTGCCAGTTTGCACACTGAGTAGCTGCTCAGGAAGTTCCCACTTTGTCAAGCTAGTTAGGCACCTAAACATGCAAATAGGCACCGAATAGGATTTTTGCAAGCATTAAGTACCTAACTATCCTCAGAAATCTCACCCTTATACTCCCATTTCTGGACTTGTTTGACTGTCACTTTAACAATAGTTATTGAAAAAACACAGAATGGCTCCATAGACATGGGGCATTGCCAGCTGCTGTGGGAGGGATCGCTCCAGGCAGGAGCGCTGCCTCTCCCGGCCTTGCCTCTGGGACAGGGAATTCCCACTGGTGCCCGGATGCGCCCGGGTGGGTGGCTGCCCTGAGAGCCAGAGGTGCACCACCAATTTCTTGCAAACAGAAGAGGTCGCTGAACTTTCCTGGTCTGGGTGCTTCAGCCATCAGGCCAGTACTCACACTGGGCAGAGGACTTAGGACAGGGGGCCAAACGTCATTGCGGTGACAGGGGCAGCGAGAGGGACATGAGGGATGCAGAGGCGCTGGGCGAGGAGCCCCGTCCTGCTGCTGCGCGGCCAGGCGGCGTGCCGACACGAGAGGTGCCATGCCTGGGGACTCTGCCCGTGCTTCGGGGTCTGCTCGGGCTCAGGTGTCAGACGAAGGTGTAAGGCAGGTCCTTTGGTGAAGAGGCAATTCCAGTAATGTTGGGCCACTTAAGTAAAATATTTATAAGATTCTGGAGTTTAGATGCCTCAGGACTGAAAAAGAGTGATTTGGAGTTTGCAAGATCACAGTCATACATGCCTCTGTATAAAACCTTCTGTGGGACAGGGACCTATTCTATTCAGATTCCCTGCTTCCCATCATTGCCTTTCACTCCTCAGCTGTGACTGGAGTTTCATCTTGGCTCAATATGATTCAATGATCCAATATTTAGTCATATCGAAATGCAAATTTTTTGCTTTCATGTAGTTACTACACTAAACAAGTCACTTTTTACTGGTTATTTTCCTTATTTATTATTTAGCACTATGAAAACTTTTGTAGCATTCATAAATTGTTTCAGTCATTTTTTTCTTTTTTTTTCTCTGACAAAAATATTAAATAGCATAGATCTCAAATCACATCTCTGTAGAAAACCTCTAGACACATTACTACACAAGCATTTTCTCCTTACAACCACATTTTGAAAGACTTTAATCAGCAAGTTTTTAATCCATCTAATATTTTCAGGATAAATTTATAAAAGTGATTCTAGTTTTCTAATAAAAATATGAGATGCTATTCGTGCAAATGCCTGACAGAAGTTTAAAAAATGAATACATTAGTGATATTATTTATCAACCAGAGCTGTAATCTAAGAAAAATATCAAGCTAGTTTGAAAAGATTTATTTGTCATAAATTAATGTTGATATTAAGAAAGAGGGGAATAAAATTATTTATTAATGATGATGTCATTCTATTATTTGCCTAGGATTGATGCCTGATGGGTAGTTTGCCCTTTTAAAATATTGGCTTAAAATAGGCTTTTTTTCAGTTCTCTGGAATTTCCCTTGTGTTCCAAACTCAATCAAAAATCAACATGCATAGACCAGACTGCTTAGCAGCCGATTCCTTTCCAGCTGGCTTAAATGCATGGGTTCTAGACCTGCTGATTAAAAAAATTCCTGAGCTTTGCAGCTACTGTTTTCAAATTTTTCAATGAGATTCTTGGAACTGAAATTTTCACTTCCACTCTTTAATCAGCTCGGTCTTCTGTCTCAATTGTGGAGTTATGTATGTTGGAGTATACACAGTAAAATCAACTCTATTCCTTCTCTAGTACTATTAACCCCCCGCCCATCCATTCACATATTCTACCAGCTGGCTGCGTTCATAAATGTTCTTAGCTTTCTGAAACAAAAACATCATGTACATCTATGTATGCATATATGTGTAGTAACATGCGATGTTATTAGTTTGGACTTCATTCTGTTTGCATACAACATAAGTAATCAAGGTATGATCGCTTGCCCACGGACTCTGCTAAATTTTTGTTCCGTGATCAAGTTCTCTTCACGTTGCACTGCTCTAACGGGGTACTCCAATAAAATCCATTCTTTGGAGGAAGCACAGGTGCTGCAAGCTGCATACTGAGTATCTAGTTAATCAGAACAGACAAACAAAAAGCATCATACTGTGACTGAGAAGCAGACGGTTGTTGTTTTGAACCTTCTTCTACAACTCCTAAATCAGACACATGGCTCTGACCACTTTAGAGCTATCAAAGCATATGACTTAGATGAGAGGATATTAAAATCAAGAGGCAATATATTTAAGCTACAAGTTCCTTATTTTGCCAGCAAGTAAGTCTGACTTTTACCTCAGTTATCTGGGCATTTTAAAAAAGAATAGAAAATGATTGCCTGAGGAGAAAGGAGATAACTATGTAACACAAAAAACTTAGCAGCTGTTACACATGGGTAATTGAATGTTTTCCTTTTATGTCTTGATTTAGAAGAATTACAGGCAACCAGAGTTGAATGCTGCACTGTCCTTTGAGCATTTGGTGATTTCTCTTATAAGATACAAACAGATACAATAAAAAAGGCTTTACCTGAGTAACAGTTACAGATTTTGCCCTTGTCCCACCATCATCCAAAATCCTCAGTTAAACTTCTAGTAAATATAAATGAGCACTGCTTCATTTAACATCAAGCTGGTTTTTCAAAAGAGATTTACCGTGGCCTTTTGTACTTTTTCATAAAAGATTAAATAATTTAGACTCCAGCCAAATAGACATAGTGAATAGTATATTGAAATTAATTGTGCAGTTATTTCTTCAGAATTCAATCACGCCACCCCTGTGTTTCTTCATAAATCAGAGATCTGATTATCTGTACTTGAACCATCAAAAATATCAGTATGGAATTACTTCTGTACTGCAGAAAAGGATTAAAGCTCAAACAAACAGGAGGGCATCTATAAATGATTTTTTTAGGGGAAGCACAGTATTGTCTTAGCATAGCCATGAAAGGAAGTATGTTCTATATTTTAGCTAGAAAAAACACAGGTGATCCGTTTCAGATAAATTTAACATCTAAGTTTGATTTCCCTTATTAGACAGCATGAGACCAAATCTTGAGACTTTCTTGCTTCATTCAAAATTATCTGAATAACCGCTCACTGAAATGGTACATCCAAATAACAACACAGAAATGTGAGAACTTATTGAAATGCAGTGTTATTAACTCTTCCTGCATGCGCATCAGTCACACAAATGAGCATGACCTGTGTCTACTATTATATGCTTTAATTTGGAAGTATCCTGCTGAGCTCCCTCTTTCGCTACATTTCTACCTGGGTTTCTGATCAAACGGTCTAATCAGCTGAAACAAGATTATATGGTATCTGTAGTTGCATAGCATGAACATTTGATCCCGACAGGATTTCTCTATTAACCTCATTTTGTTTCTGTCATTAATCTTATTGAAGATTGTTCCACAATAAAGAAAGGATATAATCTGCCACAGACAAATTGCTTCAATCCCCTTGTCTTTATTTTTGTAAGATTTTTTCCCCATGTTTCTTCTGGTTACTTAAATAATAAAACACAAGCTGAGAGACAGCATGTTTTGGAGGCCTTTTCATAAGCCTGAATACAAGTGCAGTAAAGACAGTTCAGGCACTTTTCACACATTCTTAATCATGTTTTGGAGGTTTTAAGTTCCAAGCATTAGATTTTTCCAATTCTGTCTGTTTTGGTTCTGTCGGTGACTTCTCAAACATCATAAAGACCTTTTCCTTGCATTGTACATGCTTGCCAATAATGTAACCCCACCACATGACAAACTTTTAGTTACTTAACCATTGAATAAAATCTGACACCATGAGCTGGCAAAGTCAGAGCAAAGTAAAATCTATTGAGGTCAAAACAGTAAGCAGCAATCTGGTTAAAATAGCCAAGGATAAGAAATACCTAATGTCTCAAGTTTCTCCAAAAGTTACATGCCTACAGCAACATTTTCTTATAATATGGAGAAGATATTTGATGTTACGGTAGCTGTAACACTCCTTTGTGTGCTCGCCACTCTTCCTTTCCCACCTCTCAGAAGAGCGCCTGAGCAGCAGAGGCACTATGGTCTGTCATAGGACACCTCTGCAAGACTATTCCACTTGCATGTGATAAATACCCATTTGGTGTACGATGAAGAGAGCAAGCAAAAGTCTCACTCTCTAGCCTGTTGACAGGGAAATCTATACTGTGCACTCTGTTCCAGTGTTTATTCAAACTGACATACTTGTGGATTTACTAGATGCAGGTATCCCCCTTCCAAGATGAATACCATCATTAGAGCAGTGAGTGACATTCACGTTTTCACTGAATAGTTCACTGAGCAATTGATTGTTTCATGCAAAATGCAGCAGCCTCTGCAAAGCACACAAACTTAGCACTTCACCTTAGAATACCCAGAAGTCTGGTTGCTAGATACCTCACTGGGAAGTGGGAGACAGGGATTCAAGGGCTGTCCAGCAGAGCAGGCAATTAGACCTTAGATTTTTGAGTGAGTGTTTAAGCTGTTTGAAGAAAGGAGAAATGACAGCATCTTCTTCTCTTTTAGCTGTATTCTTGTGTAAAGCAATCTGTTAAAGTTTTAAATCATCCCTTCACCCAAATAAGATGAATATGCTAAGTCTGTGAATCCTGACAGGACTTGTGTAAGATAACCTCAGTGCTGTAGTGGCTGAAAAAAACATTTCTAGTCATGCCCAGAACAGAATGGTACGTATAAGGAACTCTACTGTCAAAAACTTAGGCAATTACAGACTTTAAGTACTACCTGGACATGGCAGGAGCATAGTAAAAATTATGAAGAACCAGATTTTATACCCAGTGAATGACTTTAGTAGACTTTCATTTTGCTGTAGCTCTGTTTCTGATCTCTAAATAAGAAATAAAGTAAGGAAATACTATTTATTCCTACAAGGTTATTCTGAGGTCCTGAGATATTATAACCACGGAAATTCCATAATACATACAATAAATACAAATTTCTAATGTAAATTCCCTTTGATAGCACCTCCTACGCACTGCAATTAGTGCTGTGGTGTTATTTCTTTCCTCATGGTTCAGAATCATTTCTTATTGAGACCATTAAGTTTCTTTTAAAAGTGTTCTCAAGGAATTTTTACTGATACTTTCTAAATCTTTGATTTCTTTTCTTTGAGTTAGTTTCAAATGCTGTAGAAAGCATTACACTATAAATTAGCCTATTTCAAATGCAAGTTCAACCACACATATTACTAAAAATCTAAAACAATTCCATAGATTTCCGAATATCTACAGTAGTACTAAAAAGTTAAATCTCTATTAACCACTGTCCAGCACAGAAGACTGTTGAGAATGATGTTCAGAGCAACATTTTCAGAGGTTTACAAAATCATACAGTATGTATTTATTAAAGTTTAAGACACGTAACTAAGCTTCCTCATAAGGTCCTCTTGTGAACTGCTGGCAGATGAGGGAACCAGACAATGGGCAATGAATGCATTGTACTTCAGATACTAGACAATCTGATTAAACCAGTCTCAGCTTACCAACCACCAGCCCTTCTATTCTCTACTGTGAAGAAGACACCCTGCTTTATGCCTAGTGCAGCACAGGAAGACTGAAACCACTTCACGTGGCCCTATTCTTTCTTCCCACCTCTGAGGGCATGCTGCAGCTGAGAATCCTAAAATGTTTTGTCATCTCAACTACAGAAAATAACCTAGCACGCCTACCTTCAATTAAGCTTTTTGAAAGGGAAGCTTTTTTTGAAACTTTCAAACCAGGTAAGTGCAGACGTGTGTCAATGGTAGTTGTCAAAATAAATGTAAAATAAAAGTAAGGTGACCTTATCCTTCCTGTGACGTATTTTCTTAAGTGACATTCATCTTTTCTCCATCAAATGTTGTGTCTGATACACATTCCTGTACAAGAATGGCATTTGCTGACTGTACTATATTCAAACTAGCTTAGTGAACAGATTCACTGTTCACATCAATCAGTCACAGAGAAACTTTGTCCTGAAGCATACATTTTTTAAAAATAGACTGGGCTTTTGTCAGTAATCTGATTAGCTGTCATTGACTATATTTGGTGGAATATGTTATATATAGAAAGTGGTGTCTTAGCCCCTTTTAAAACCATCATTCTCTTGAGAAGCAGTGAAGAGCATGGCGTGGAAGTGGAAGAAGGACTACCTGTTTTATTGTCTGGTTCTGTAAAAATCCTCACTAGGGATTTGTATCCTCAGGTGAGTGATAGAGTAATGGATTGTCTTCAGATATATTCCCCATTTTACCAATTTTCCACAGGCAAGAAATCTACATTGTCATAGCTATTCAATAATACAAACAGAGGTGTTTAAATTATATTTTAACTGCATGGGTAAATGTTCAGAGGTCCTTATATTTCTTCCCACTTTCTTTTATAAGTGAAATTTATGCAATTTGCAACCTCGTTCTGTCCATTTCTCTGTGTCTCTACCTTTCAATAATTTCTGAGACAGGAAGATAGCACTGGTTTAAGAAAGGTGAGTTTTATGACATAGGCCAAGCAGAAATGACTGAGGGATAAAAAAGTAAGAGCTGCAGAGTCACCTCATCATTTATTAAGTGTCAGAACATCCGCAAGAGAGAGCAGTTATAAATGCTGCAGTGACAGGAAGGGCTTCATTTGGAAGCTCATTCTTTAGTTCACAGTAGAGAATCTGACCAACAGACACAAATCCATAGTAAATCAGTCTTTGGATTCTGCCTCCAGACTATTTGCTTGAAATTTTAAGGAAGCATATCATTACACTGCTGAAACTTTAGAAGTTAATACTTAGAGAAAGATTGAAAATATATAGCAAGAAAATTAATAAATCCTTTGAAAAACAGTAATTTCCTTTTTTCTGAATGTTATAATTAAGAAATGTCTATATTATGTTAAATCTGTAATCATTCTGGTCTTCGCTGTTGCACACAGTCTTCAGGGCCTGCTTGGATCTTAAGATCTAGAATTAGATTGTCTTTTCCACAATGGAATCTCTCTATAGAAGTTGGAGATCCTTATTAACTGAATTTGAATAATACTGGAGAAAACATTGGGGCAGAGAACTCTAGAGTTCCCAAAACACATTAATCTGGTAACAACAATATATTGATTATTAAATCTATGCACCATCAATATCAAACAATGAAGTAAATAATAACACAGGAAGCCATTGCTGAATGAAGACATATATGTGCCAGCAAAGGATTTTTATCAACTGTCCGAATAACATTAATTTGACATAGCTGAAATTACACAGTCTTTTGCCTGCATAACTATGTTGATATACAGCATAATTATGTTTTTTCTCTCTATGAATTTCTAATACAGCTGTGTTTTTAAAACTGCATAATATAGATGAAGGTTCTGATGTCTGAACACAACCATCTCCTGAGATAACGTTAAGCACTCAACGACGGGCACTATGGGGCACTATGTGACAGTGCCCCAACAACATAGCAATATTGGCAGCTGTCAGCCCTAGGATCCTAATGCCAGTACCCCAAGTCCTCTGCCCACATGATCTCTTCTAAAGGAGACATGACAAAAGCACCAACGCCTGCTTGTCCTCCGAGGATTTCTTAGCAGTAACTGGCAACATTTCTTGAAGTGAAATTTTTGTCATAACCTATGGTAGATGAGCACATGTCCTCTATTTTAGAGAATCATCTTGGTTTTCAGTGAATCAGAGAATCTAATTCACTGTTCTGAGAATGAAATGCACAATGCCATTCATCCTTCATTCTGGCATTAAGAGATGTATTTTGAAAGCTTCTTTCTTTCAGTAGGCCTAGATATTCACCACTTTGAATAATTCCCTACATGTGTTTAGTCTAAAAACAACTAATTAGAAGCCTATTACACGATATTGTGTATACAAAAGGAGAAAAGAATCCTGTTCCCACAGAGAATTTGCTTAGGGAGGAACACATTCAATCACTCATGACAGACTACGTTAAAGCATTTTCTTTTTCAGTTTGAAGATCTCATCATCCATCCAAACAAACTGCTTTTGTTTGGATGCTTTTTGGTTTACATGCTCTACAAACATGAAGTCTTATATTCTGTAGAGTTAAAAGTATATAAAAAAATAGCATCACTAAACTTGGGCCTTACAAAGCTTTATTTGAAAATTACTCTGTAAATAATTTGCCCAAATTCACATTAGTCAGTGGTTGAGGAGCTAACAGGCCTCAAATCCAGAGCTTCAGGCCTTTGGGCCAACTGACATGCTGTCATACCTTTACAGTTTGTATGCCCATAACTTCTGCATGTAAAATGCTAGGCCAGTCTGAGGCTTATTGAAAACTGGGCTTTTCATGGCATTACTTCAGTGAGATGAGTATTTTGGAAATCTTTTTATTTTGTACTAAGTCTGCTCCTGAGAACACTTATTGTTTGGTTCAAACAGAAAAAAGTTAAAGGAAAAAGCCTGAGCATTCAGCTCTACAGCATATCTAACAGAATCACAGGCTATAATTACAATTTACAAAAATGTTCTTAGGAGGTAATATTTCCCTATCGATTAATATATCACAAAAATTAACAAAAACAGACAAATAAGTATGCATACAATTAAGCACCTGTGATCATATTGCTGCAATCTATACATCTCTTGATGGGTCCTATAGGGACCCCACTACATAGTACATGAGTCCCTTGCAATTTTTCCACGTGAGGTTGAATGAGATTACAGCACTGGCCAAGTGGCTCTAACCACTGCCTCTTTGGTTTGTGTGAACAAGAGACGTGGTAAGTGCTACATCCAAATTCCAACCCTCAAATTTCACTTACAAGCAGAAAAAGGACTAAAGCTCTCACCTGGATTCTGTCTGTTACCTTACATTAAAAACTAGCCTATGATTGTACCCTTTTGGTTCACCTGTAGCTCATCCATCAGCCCTGAGCCAGGGGGTGCCAGCCAGTTCTGCTCAGAAATACTTGTGTTCTCTGTGGGATTCTTAGCTCAAACACAGCACCTTTCGACTGCAGCTTGCTCACATCCAGATGGCTTGGGACACAGGTGGATAAAGGGCAGATCTGTACACGTCCTGTGCAGAGAATTATTTCCTGAATAAAACAGATGCTGAGTAAAAGCTGTGAAGGAAAAAAAAATCACTCAAATATTGTATTAGCATAAGTTATTCTCCCTTTTGTTAGAAAGGACTGAGTTTAGCCCATGTCTTAAATACCTCACTCCAGAAGAAGGTTCACAATTTTTCAGAGAATTAGACTTTAGCTTATCTTTCAAGGGCACAGGCCCTTTTTTACACCTCTTCTTGAGTTTCTTACTGGCGTGCTTTAGTGGTTCCCTGCATTCACAAGTGTCATCCTTAGATACTAAACACTTCCAGTGAGAAACTTGGTATGGGATGCATGAGTACCTGACACAGGACCACGAATTCTGGAAGACAGCTTAAGAGACAGTCTACAATGTGTATGACCCATTCTTGACATAGGCCTCAGAAACTTGGCTGAGGTCATACGGGAAGTCCATATTGGAAAGGAATTGGGATTTAGATCACATGAGCCCTAGCTTAGGCCCCAAACTCCTTCTTACTGCCTGCCTGTTATATTCTGGTCAAGGAATTAGGTGTGTAAGTACCAGTGAATATTTGGAGCCTTATAGCACTACTGGATCAGGACTACCAGAACAGTCCTCTTTTCAGAGCATATGAGATGATGGCATGTCTGTCTTACCGCACTGGCTGTGGTTGGCTGGTCAGCCGCGGGAGGTGCCAATAAAAGCTGGTGAAACTGATTTTTCTGCTGCACAGTTAGAAAACTGCAGTTGTGCCCACACTTTCACACCGTAAATCTTGCAAACCTCCTCACTTGTAATATGGCTTTAAATGATGAAGGAAACATTTGCCAGTATTTTTCTCTTTTACCTTCCTCATTTTCCTATGCCATTTTAATCTCTTTGAAGGTCCTAATGTTACTTTTCTACCTTGGAAAGTTTTGAAAAATTAAGTTAGAAATTGTTCCTCTAATTGCGCTCATTGAAGTCTTGTTAAGACAACCTAAAGTCTTTAAGCAACCAATATTTTACTATCTGAGTATGCAGACAGAAATAATAGCTATAGAGATATTCATTGTATCAATAAAGCATTATGGGCTGATTTAGTAGGATGATATATTTGTAAGATTTTTTAACTATATAGCATGGAGGGTTTGTGAACTTTTCTCTTTAAATTCTTTGGCTGAAAACAGTGAAGTTGTTTCAGCATCTTTGAACATGATTTCATCTTAAATTCCCAAAGTAAGAGTTTCCTATTATTTAGTTCCATGCTCCTCACTTACTTATCTGTGAGGGTTGGCTTATGTGATTAAGAATACCCAGTAAAACCATAAAAGGGAGCTGAAGAAAAACTCAAGTTCAACAAACACTATGTTAAAAATGTAGATGTAACCAAAAAAAAGACCTCATGTTTTATTATTAAAAATTGCTAGATATTGTCATTCATTTTGCTTTTTCTTCTGCTAGAAAATGTCAACACTGATGCACAAAAATTAGGAACGCAGTGTGTCATTCTGTGCCCAAATGAAAAATGCTGACTGCATTTGCCTTTCTACATACTTCCCTAAAAGGATCTGAAATGAGCATTATTAATTAAAATTATAGCTGGTACAATCTGCAAGGGTCTGTACACCTGTGTTATACTTTTTTTCATTGATGAGTTCCCTTACACATCCAGTAAAAGAACGGTTTTAGCTTGCTGTAAAATTGTAACTTGAAAAGACAGAAGAAATACACAGGAAGACGTAAGAACTACACTGGATAGCATACAGATCCAAAAACGAAAGTTTGAGTTCCACCTATCCACCCCTTACTCCCTTCCCCTTCCTCAGGTCTCTTCTTTTGAGAAAGCAACATATCATCATATTACAATTGTTTAACATGTCCTTTGGAAAAGCCTAGAATAATACCAGGATAAATACCAGAATAACAACTTCTAAATGTTGACATTTTTAAAGTGAAACTAATTTAGTAAGAATGTCAAAATAACATGGAAAGGTGTAACTTCTGTTAAAATGTTCCCTTTTAATCAACTTTTACAGCAAAATATTATTACTCTCTCTAAAAAGTTAACCAGTTTTAATGTATTATTTGCTGTTGTGCACCATGATTTCTAAGGCAACTAGTAACTAAATCTTTAGACAGAAGATGCAACTCTGGAAAAATTCTTTTATCATAACTACAATAAAGGTCCCCTGCTATTTTCCTAGTTTAAAGTTGCAGGTGCACTATCTGGGAGATGTCAGCTGACTGACACTTTCTTACTTTCCATAAGCATTATCTCACACACTATTGTGGGAAAGCACTAAATACCTAGACCCTGTATCTATCCTTATGTAACCAGGGATTTTAATTCTTATTTAAATTGGGCTGTGCCTGCAGTAACAAGTATCTTGGCACAATAAGAGCAGATCAATAAATTAAAATGATTGATGGTGTGATTTCTTGCATCTCCATTATGCATGAAGACCTATTTCAGTCTGGATACTCTGGATATACATGGTGCTCAGAGCTTTCTGAGGAGGAGCTCTCCCACAAACTTTTGCCCCCTCAACTGTGGGTCCCTCTAGAAAATCCTATTCTGTCCTTTTTGTCTCTCATGCATATAATGGTAACACATCTGTGTCCGTATCAAGGCTGATGCCATCATCTGCCTCTTTCTCCTCATGCTATTTCTGAGCAATTCTATGAAGCCTGATGTCCAGTCCATCTTCTCCTTTGAAGTTTGAACAATGAACACTGCAGTGCGCTGTAGGAGACGAATACTAGACTTAAATAATGCAACGGCTATATGGGGGAGTTAATTTGCATGAATTGGCACCTATATTTCTGCAGCTCTTTCTCCGTTAGGGGGAAAAAGAAGAGAAGTAGACTGCATTTCTGTGAGTCTTTCCTTGCTACTGTAACTGCTCTGGCTATGGTCAACCAGCCGTTCTGAGCCAAGCAGACAAAAACAGAGCAGTGGCATCACATCCTCCTTAGTATGCAAAGCAATATGATGGCAAAAAGCTCAGATGTAGAGAGGTGCTGTGCAGACCCTACATCACAAACTGGTGTTACACCTTCACACACAATTTCCAAAACCCACACCCATGTTCAAGGGGATGTCATCTGCCCTGTAAAGCCTTGCAACCCCTTGCTACTACCAGTCAGAGGCTTACCGTTTTGGTGGTGACAGCTCCACCACTGTCAATTAAATCATCCTGGCCTTTGGTCTCTGGGGGTTCTCAAACTAGGGAGAGGCTGCTGATGAGATCCACATTCAGGGATATTTAGCAGCTACAACAAAAATTGCAAGGACAACTACTCCCTTTTGTAAGCTATTCATGTAAGTCTTAGTGATCAGTGAGATAGATTTATGGACATTTTGGCAGGCCTTGCCTGAGGGATCCATAATACATCCATCTTCTTCAGTTCTGGCTTTGGATCTGATATAGAAACTGGTATCTTTTTTCAAAGAAGAGAGAGGCTCATTCACAGTATTTGGGTGCCTGCATGCATGGTGGTAGATGCAACGTAGCCCCTGCCTCACCAGGTCAGGAGGCTTATCCCTGACAATACTTATGTCCAATTTTACCATGTTGTTAATGACATTCAGACCCTCAAAAAGAAATCCTTCAGCTTTCAAGACAGAAAGAACTGTTTTGTGTCCCTCCTCCCTTTCCAGTTTTCAGGTGAAATCATCTATCTGTCAAGTACTTAAGCTTTTGGCAGAACCACTCTGTTTAGACAGGAATTGTGCTCTAACTGCCTCATGTCCCTCAGTCTTTCTTGTTTTGGTAAGGTCAAAAACCCTTCCAACACACTTAGTAGGACACCCATCTGTGAGGTCAGGGTCTAGCTCCCCTCCACGTTAACTGGGATAGGACAAAAAATAGCAAGTAGGAACATCCCATGACAGAATATACAGGTAGGGTACTCTCTGATATAGCATGATGAGGAGTTCACCCCAGAAAAGAGAACTGAACACAGTTTACCTATGCCGTACCAGGATACAGGAACTTCTACCTTGAAACATTATTTTCAGCAGAAATTATGACATAATTTATGGTTAAATTTGTGTATACTCTTAGGAGAGTAAATAAACCACTTACAAAAAGAAAAAAAAGCTCATGAATTTCTATGTACTTCTTTTAGACCCCTTTGCAAATTCACAGGTTCTTTTGAGAGTATGTATTATTGCACCTTCTTAGCATAAGAAGTGAAAAAACAAACCATTATACTTGATCAGAATGGAGGCATAAAAATACAACTCTATTGAGAGTTATAACTTTAAGATAAAAATATGCAGAGAGATTTGAGTATGCTTTATAATTTACAAGAATGAATGATACCATATGTAAAAGTTTAATCACAAAAGCTTTTGGCCAGAGCTGACTAAAAGGTTAGAAATATAGGACAGGAAAGACCTCTTGGATCACTGAGTTCAGACACAGACACTGTAAGCAATCAGGTCACATAATCTCTTCCATGAATTGATCAGGATAGATACTGAAACCATTGAAAAGCTGTTGCTGAATTTTATTGCTCTGTCATACAGGGCTCTTCTTCTCAGTTGAATCGTAAATATATAAATGGCTAATTTATGATCGTTTGCTCTTCTACTGACAATTTCCTCTGGAGAAAGTAGTTATTTTCCCTCCTGTCAATAACCATTCCTTTTATGTATTTAAGGAGTGCAATAATGTCTCCTCTAAGCCTCTATTTTAAAAGGCTAAACAAGCCAAACTCTTCTTCCTCTTCTCATGCAGTAGGCTCTCATTTCCCTGGTGAGCCTTTGCAAAACCTTTTCCACTTTGAATCATTCATTATTATCGATGGGTGACTTGTTTACTGTTATAGATTTAGATGAGAATGTAAAGAAATCAGAAATAAATAAGACCTGTTATGTCACTATTTCTATCACTCTTCATTTCAGACTTTTGCCCTCTGATACATTTTCTACAAATATATCTGTTCTGAAATATCTCCAAACATGATGATTCTTAAAATAAAACTTTATTCAAAAGAAATAAATATGAAATAAACAAATAATCAGAAGGTAATTCCCTATGACCATCAATTTATGCATAAGAATAGCAATATGTATTTGGACCTCACAAATGAGCAAGTATTGGGCATCAATTTAAATGAACTGATCTCTTGAAAAGAGTTAGTAAAATTATATACTTAGGCCTCACTTTGCCTATAATAGGCAGAAACTATACCTCAACTTGGTACAAAAACCTTATTTGAGTCAACAATAAATAACAAGTGATGTTTTAAGATAAATGAGAACAACAGTGACACAGGTATTAATTTTATGAAACCTCAACAATTTTCTATCAGCTCTACAAGCCAATTTTTTTGAATTTGCAAAAATGTTATTGGTCCCATATGTATATATAAATCTATAAACATAATTAAAATACTTTCTGTCTTAAGCCATGTAAATAATATACCATTCAAAATAAAAAAGTTAAATGCACAAGAATTAGATAGCTACAGATCTGTGCATTAGAAAGATATTTGAAAGACTAACTTATTTGACAGAGGATCTGAAACCAAATGAGAACCAAGATCAAACCACTATTAAAATAATTTCCATCTAGGCAATGTAGCAGAAAAACTGGTGAAAGCACAGCTAAAAATATCTGCGGTGACTCACAATCTTTGAAAATCCACAATAAAAACAGCCAGTAATGTGCACATGTGACCCTTTTACTTGATTTAGTAAATGTTTGTCTTCATCTTTAAGAGCAACTATTTGCAATGCAGGACCTGGAAGTAGAAGATGCCAGAAGTTTCTAGCCTGCTGAGAAACAGCAGGTTTCTGCTGCAACAAACAAACAAGCAAACAGAAAAACAGTCAGAGAACCTGTTTGTATTGGCTTAAATATTGCTGGAAAATATGCTACGGGTTGTTTGCTGCATGACGAAGTAGCAGTCATCTATCTCCAAGTCATTCAGCAAAGAAATAGGAAGGGAACCATGAAATGGCAGTAGCAGCAAACAGTAGTATGGACACTTAGGTGTTTAGAGGTCTTAAGTTAGGATGGACAAAAAATTTTGAGGAATATTGAATTTATCAAAACACTGGTACAGGATAAAATGCTTTTTAAAATTGGGTTGAATTTAGGAAAGAGTTTTGCCATATTTTTCCACCCTTTCTTCCAACACAGAATTGGAAAATGTTGAAATATTTCTTTTTTGGCATTTTGAATCAAAATTTTTCACATTTTATATTGCAATGATAGTTTTAAAATTACCTGTATTTATATTAAAAGAAAAGTGAACAGGTTCCATAGTTTTGAAATGAAAATCCAGGGAGTTCCTTTTTCTCTATTTTTTCTTTTTTCAGATAAAATGAAACACTTAGGATGGACCTCCAAAAGATTTTTCTCTCTTTTTTTTTTTTTTTTTTTTTGCTTGTTTGCTGGATGTGGAGATTTTTTTTGATCATTTCACCGAAAAAAACCAGAAGATTTTAATTTTTTGAGCTATTTCAGCATTTGTTGTGGCAGCTGGGGTACTTATTTGTATATTTAGATTGTTTTTTTTAGTCTAGCTTCACACAAAGTTGGAGTTGAGCAAGAATTTTTCAGCATTTAAGACATGCTTGCATTGCACAATAGTACAGAATCACAGCCACAGAGTCAGTCACAGCGTGGCTGAGGTTGGAAGGGACCTCTGGAGATCATCCAGTCCAACCCCTCTGCTCAAACAGGCTCACCTACAGCACATTGCACAGGATCGCGTCCAGGCAGGTTTTGAATATCTCCAGAGAAGGGGACTCCACAACCTCTCTGGACAACCTGTTCCAGTGCTCTGTCACCCTCACAATACAGAAGTTTTTCCTCATATTCAGATGGAACTTCCTGTGTTTCAGTTTGTGCCCATAGCCTCTTGTCCTGTCGCTGGGTGCCACCGAAAAGAGCCTGGCCCCATCCTCTTGACACTATCCCTTAAGATATTTGTATACATTGATAAGATCCCCTCTTGGTCTTCTCTTCTCCAGGCTGAAGAGTCCCATCTCTCTTAGCCTTCCCTCACAAGAGAGATGCTACAGTCCCCTAATCATCTTTGTAGCCCTACGCTGGACTTTCTCCAGTAGTTCCATGTCTCTCTTGTACTGAGGAGCCCAGAATTGGACACAGCACTCCAGATGTGACCGCTGGGGACACAGCTAGCTACAGGTCTACAACTAGACCATGCTGCTGATCACAACCCTCCGAGCTCTGCCACTCAGCCAGTTCTCAATCCACCTCACTGTCCACTCATCTAACCACACTTCCCGAGCTTGCCTATGAGGATGTTGTGGGAGACAGTGTCTAAAGCCTTGCCGAAGCAACATCCACTGCTCTCCCCTCATCTACCCAGCCAGTCATTCCATCATACAAGGCTACCAGATTGGTTAAGCATGACTTCCCCTTTGGGAATCCATGCTGACTGCTCCTGATCACCTTCTTTTCCTCCACATGCTTAGAGACGACATCCAGGATAGGCTGCTCCATCACCTTTGTAGGACAATTCAATCTTTCCTTTCCCCTTTTGCCTCCTCGCCACAGACAGAAGTCCACTGATATTATAATGCTGCCTGCACCAGACAAGCAGAGCTATGATCTGCCTGATCCAAAAACATGTATGCAGTTGTCTGTAGCATCACCTGTAAAATTTTCATCATCTTAGTGTGTGTTGTTAATAATCTCCGCAGCACACCCATGACAAATAGCAGTAGTAGCTGGCTCCTCTTTCCAGGTAAAGCTTAAAAGAATTGCATAAAACATGCACAAGATAATTCTGCCTCTTATGCCCAATGTGAAATTACCTAAGAAAATCTCAAGGCAATTCTATTATATCAACACAGTGAATCCAGGTGTGAAGTACTTAAGGGGAGCAACTGATCAGCTAGCCAGATTCATTCATTTTCATTAATGTATTTTCATTAATATATCAGCAAAATGTGCAACATATGAATGTTTCATGGTCCTACTAATGCTTTCCTTGCCCTTTAATACCCTCCACTCTCCTTAGCATTGCTTTTGCTGAGTAATAACAGTACACAATGCCTGAATACAAATACTACAATGTAACTTCAATTACACCTCTTGACCAACTATTTTCAGGCAGCCTATGTTACTGCACAACAGTAGATGTGCTACAGATGTAGGTCTTGGCTTAGCTGAAATATCCAGTGATTTGAATTTAAGTTTTGCACTTATTCTTCAACCTGTTTTGAACTAGTTTACTTTTTTGGCTTATTGCATCTTTGAATTTTGCTGTTGGAGCTAAAATGGCAGAGATTGAAGGCAATATTTAAGTAAAATCCCCCTTTATTTTTCAATTGGTTGCAGTTTGCTTTTAAAAATGGTGGAATCATTTTTCTAGGCTGTTAAAATCCACAATTCCCAGAACTGATAGAAAATTCATTTACATGTCTTCCTTTTGGAGGATATAGCTAATTCACCTTAGAACAACATCTGTGAGTTACCGTTAGTTTTAATAAATTTTTTTTGAGAAAGGCTATTGAAGATTTGTGAATATTTTTGCCAGTGTGCTTTTTGTTTTATAAAACCACTTGTAAAGGCTGGAAATCACATGGAAGCAAAGTTTAGAATTAGTTCCAAAGAACAGTTGCAGCTGCACTTTTTTTTTGTCCATGATACATTCCTTGCTGGTCATTAAAGATACCTCTTTTCACTATAGCTGATTGCTGTTGTTTTATATAGTATTAGGATGTATGATTTCTGGGAAATCATAGATGATCTTAGTGTACTTCTGTTCTTCATATAGATGACACATGGAAACCAATGGCTGAATCAAGTCAGCACAGGCTCCTAGTCTATGTGGAGCTCTACTGACTACCAGAAACCACTCTCAATCTTCCTTTGTGAACAACCATATGACCTGTTTGAGATCAGTGAGAGAAATCAAGGGGTTGTGTTAGATTAAATATTGATCCCAAAGTAGTATGCTGCTCTTCTCTTTCTTTGTTTTTAATAGCAACAGTAATAGCGGTCTGCTTTTACTGCTGCTCTCTGAGAAAGAGACGCTTCTGGCAGCTTCCTGTTTCAGAGCGCTCCATGAAGGCAGTTCTTCCCACATTAAAGATCTTATATTCTCTATTTATTTTGGTTTATATAGCATCTATTGCAATCTGTATTTTCTACAATAATTAAAGAATAGAAAAGTTACATTTTTATATTTTACAGGGGGATGTTTTCATTAATACTGGAAGACGACTGGAAATGCTCTATGATTTATTTTAGTATTAATCAGTACTAAGAAAATCTTTCTGAAGCATTTAATAAACTTAGATAGTAATATAAGACTGTGACTGTCTGTGCTCATAATGTGTGGCTTCATTATTACTGTCTTTGAAAACAAAGTAAATTAATCTCACATATACAAGTCTGCATAATGCATTAAACTAATGCATGAGCAGAATGAGTTTCCTATACACTACTGGAAGCAGCATACGCACAACCTTAAAGTAAAGTGTTTGCCTCCAAGCCCCCAAATGCTTAGCAGAACTCTCAGTGAAAGAAGTCGGGGATGGATATTTAAATTCCAAAGTCTATGGGGAAAAAAAAATTCAAAGCCCACAGAGGGGGAATAAAAAGTGGATTACTGCAGACTCACTGGGAAAGAACATTGATTACAGTGAAGAAAATGTCTGAGGGGAATATGACCAACAAATTTGAAATGCTGGAATTACTGAATTCCTTCTGAGTGAAAGTACATTCTGTATTCTTCCTAGGTTAGTGTTTATGATTATTTTCCCTTCACATTAATAAGGAATTAATCTGAAACTCATTGTTTGAAATTCAACCATATTTTGAGTTAATTCTGCTAACAATTCTATTTTTTACATACCTAACCTTTTAAAGACAGTACAATTCTCCACTGGGCAAAACTTGTATTGTTGTCAGTGCATTTTCCAGGTGGCAGTGGCATGATGAACCTTCTCTGCTCTGTTTTGATTAAATCCCTTCAACAGCAGGCTGCAGAAAATGTGGGGTTTGTCATTTGTTGCCTTTCACAGACCAAAACCTCCCGCTCAGTCTGCCACAGACATAGAATGACCTGTTTGCTGTAGAATGGCTCTTTGTCAAGGTCAGCGAAGAAGAAAGGATGTCAGAAAGGTTATGGATTTGCAGAAGGATGGATATCTAAGAACGTCAAAATACTCATGTCCACCGGCCATTTTTCTGTAAGGTATGGTAGCAGAACCTCTAAGGCGGTTAAGTACAGTTGTTACTCAAAGGTGATAACCACCAGTAATCACGGACAGTGGGATATGGATAGACTCTTTGTAAATCTTATAAATATCCCTGGCAAGACATCTCTGTATTCAGGACTGACATGGGAGATAGGATTTGGACCATTGTGAATTCCAGTGCAGAGAACGCTTTTATTTTTAGCATTCCTCCAAAGGCCTTTGACAGTCATGCTGACTGAATATTAACAGTGAAACTGGGAATTTTTATGTAACATCCTGCTTTATCAAATGTAAAGAGGATTTTTGCTGCATTACCCTTAAATTCTAAAAATCACAGCAGCACTCTATCAGCTACCTCTAAAGTTAACAGATCACACTTGTATCCAAAACCATGGACTTTTAAATATATGATGCATCTTGGGGGCCACACACTCTGTAACTTGCAATAACCAAATTTATCATAGGTATTATCTAGTGCAGTACACTGTCCCCAGCAGTGGCAGATGCTATTTGGAGAGAGTATATCTGCTTAAACTGTTTGTAGTCTATTCACCTAGTACAACCCCAGAATCCACAACTGGTGGGTTAGAGATACTGAAGGCACACCCCAGCCTACTCATTTACTGTTGATGGACCTGTTGTCTATGTTTTCTAATTCCTTCTTGAACCTGCTGATGAGGCTTGCCTCAACCTCTTAGGGTAATACTTTCCAGAAGACTACTACCCACTGTGTTTGGGGTGGCGTGGGGAGGGGAATATTTTATCTGTTTTACACTTTCTTTCTTTGAGTTTCCTCAGTCCTCTGGAATTTGGTGAATAATCATTCTTATCCACCTATTGCTGTTTCTTCTGCTTTCACAATTTTGTAAACCTCAATCATGTCCCCCCTCAGGCTTCTTCTTTCCAAGCTGAAGGGTCCCAGCCTTTTCATCATCTCCTCACAAGACAGCTGTTTGCTTATGACAGTTGTCTCTCCGGACCTTTTCTAACTCTGTCCTTCCCAAGATGCGGAGACCAGCACTGCATACGGCACTCACCAAGACAGTGCATCAGGGTTGCAAAGAGCAGCAAGACGCTGTCCCCCTTCCCAGTGCAGCCTGGCATTCCATTGGCTTTTTTGGCTGCTGCTGGGCATTGAACTGAAAACTTCGAA
This sequence comes from Dromaius novaehollandiae, assembly GCF_036370855.1. NCBI lineage: Eukaryota > Metazoa > Chordata > Aves > Casuariiformes > Dromaiidae > Dromaius > Dromaius novaehollandiae. The sequence goes on along the minus strand of NC_088099.1, from coordinate 141,449,796 downwards.
GAACGTTCAGTGATGATGCCAACAGTCTTATACCAAGTTGTAGCTGCCCATCCTCTTAGCTTCATGTAAGCATGGTTTAGATTATTTTCTCTAGATGCACTGTCGTATGGCTTGTGCCTCCTCTCTACCCTTCACTTCAAGGACTCTGTATAACAGTCCCAGTCATCCTGTACAGAAATGCCACGCTTCCCAATCCCCTATGTCTTATTTTCCCATACTAAAAGAAACTTCATTTGCTTCTGATTCCCACTTCCTCCAAAGACAGAGTATCCACAGCAGAGATGTGTATGCTCCCACATTCTTGCTCCCACATTCTGGAGTTTCCCCATGTTATTCCCCATCCCAGGGTGTGCAGGGATGACCCCATTCATCACTCCCTCGTCCCAGGGTTTTCCGACTTCCCGTTTGTCAGGGTTCTGTGGGAGCTCGGTTCTGTGGGAGCTCGTCCCCTTCCCAATCCCTAGTCCACAGTTACCTCCACAGCATGAGACGTTTACATTCTGTTTTTTTTTGCCACCCTATCATTGTCCTCGTATTTTTTTTCTATTTTAGTTCCCTGATTTTTCTTAAAAATCACAGGAAATATGCCCACTCCTCCCCAATGTCTAGAACATCTCCAAAAACTTTGCAACTAATTTGATGTGGCTTTTGAAAATTATGATACAGATGCATCATAACAATCTGCATATACATTTTAATCAGGATTTCAGACACACAGTACTTTTCCCATAAACTTTCTAGTTGAGCTCATTTTTCTCATTTTCCCTCATAATTATTTTTGAAGGAGTCTAGCTTTAATTTCATGGTCAATGTAAATGGATGGGGGAGGAAGGAAAAAAAGAAAGATACTCTTGGTTAGAAGCTGAGGCAGCACTGTTTGTGTCAAAATGAAAATCCCACTTTATGCACTATGAAGCACCAGTCATCCAGTTTTATTTTGTACTCCTTAACTGTAAACCAAAGGCAATGAATTGGATAATATTTTATAGTAAAATTGTACCTCATTCCTTGAGCACAGATGGACACATACCTATCATGCCAGCCTTTCTGCTACTCTAAAGAACATCTCCCATTCGAGCCCCAGCCCTATAGCTGGATGCTCTCTAAGAGCATCTCTCATCCTTCGGTACCTAATAGTATGGCATCTATTCCCCATAGTGCTTATATTAAAAGCATGTGCAAGAAATGGTCACATAAAGGATCATAAACCATGAGCAAGTAACGTATGCATTGTATTTATACCATTACTAAAACCTTCAAGCTAGAACTCTGGAAAGGGAGTTTTGTTCTGTATTTTTCATAGTATGTAAGTAAAAAAAATCTGAAATGTCAATGCATATTCTACCTATCACACAGGAAGATTATGTATTTAACTAGACCATAAAGTCACCTAGGGCAGTAAATTTGAAAGGTGACAGTGCTGGAATGTAGCTTTGAGTTTTTAAGAAAAGGGCAGAGGAAAGAGAATTTGAATGCTGGTATCAGGGAGTACAGCAAAAATAATGATGAGAACAGAAAAGTGAGAGGACAGAGGTGAAAGCAAGAGATCCAGAAAGCCAGAGCCAGTCTGAGATACGTCACTGCCTGAGATCATCCACAACACGGAATTATAGGAAACACACTTGAAAACCAAAGATTTTACTAGAATATTCCCAAGTAATATGGAAGTGAGATTTTTAAAGTTCTGTGCTATTCATGGAAATGAAAGCTGTATGTCTTCTACATGCTGAGAAACTGTTCCTCTTCTGTCATCTGATAGGGACACAGGAACACAGTAGATATTTAAATCTTTGTTGCTGTGTAGAAACAAAATGCAACTTCATGGATATTTCTCATGAGCAAAACTGGAAGGAGGAGAAAGGAACAGCAGTCAGCTGTTCACATGGGTGTCTGCCTTTAAATAACTTATAGTTCGCTGGTTGGCACAGCAGATGCTGCCACCACTTACTTGCTAATGTCCGATCTAACAATTTGCATCTGGGTTGATGATGATATCTTTTGAATGCTGGAATTATAGGAACTTGGTATCTCAGGCAAAGATTTTTATAATTTCATGCGATTTAGAACAGCAGTAAGTCATGGCTTGGGTCAGATAGATCCATATATGTTTATTTCCCATTGTAAAAGCAGTTACATTTGACAAGTTCTGAAGAGATTTCTGATAGTCAGAGAAAGATGTGAGAATGATAATATAGCTACCCCTGAAAAGGATGATAATGCAGTATTCAATTAAAAAAAAAAGTATTTTCTTCACCATTATTCCAAAAGAGATGGACAGTTTTCTGCACTCCCTAGATAGTAACTGAGTCCCCAGTTGGAAGCTGCTCTCCTGAGAGTCAGGACATCTCTATGTCTCCTGGTTTATCCAGAGCTGTGGAGGTGCCCACTGTTCTAGGGAATTTTCTAGAGACTTCCTGCTGTTTCCACAGAGTTCCAGCTACAGCCAGAAATATGTTACCCCTCTATTCTTCCCAAATCTGAGGCTGAATTCAGAAAATTGCCTTTTCTATTTCCCCTGCTGCCTATCTTGAGATATCTCCATAGCTCCAGGCTAAAGAATTTCTTAGTATTTTTAATTTGTTGTCACTTTGTGCAGTTATACATGCTGCATAACTTACAACTCTTTACAATGTATAGTGTCAAGGCTGCAGTTAGGCATGGACTACAGAATATCTCACTGCTTGCAGTGTAGAAGTATTACAGGATGAAGAAACAATTGATGAACATGATTCATTCCCTTTTTAATACTATAATCTTCATGACATCATCTTTTGTTTCTTAAAGTACTGCAGCAGAGCTGCCTACGTAATCTTGTCTAATAATCTATCTCATTGTATGTCAGCCTGCTAGGAAAATTGCTTCCGTGCTCCCACTTTATTTGACATCAGTGACAAGTCCTGCTTCCTTTCCTGATTATACTCACCTACATGTAACTGAGCTGCTTTTATGCAGCAGTTTTTGCTTAAGGCTGTGTTAAAAGTTTTCTGAAATTTTTCAAATTAAGACAAACTTCCTGTGCTCTCCCGACTAGTGAAATAGTGAAACATTTTTAACATGGGAATCTTGACTTTACATATTATTGCAAGTGATGGCATCAGAATATCAAATTATCTTTAGGCTCACTCTGTTCAATATTCTTTTCTATGAGTGAGAACTTACTTAGCATCCATACTGTAAAGGCATTTTTGTGGAGCAGCAATTTTCTGTATCTGTAAAAGCAGAATTCGGCAAAAATGCTGAACTCCCACTGGGGTGCTATAATTTTAGACTTTGTAGTATGTTTATAAATCTAAAACAATTTGGTGCTGTCATGTTTATTCTTACTGGCCTTTTAAGAAGTCACAGAATGATAAGCCACTGCTGAAACACATCAGAAACTCTTACAACTTTCAGTTTCTAACAATTATCTCTAGCTCTGAGCTTTGAAACACAAGTGGGGTCTGTGAAAAAAAGAGAGTGAGATCATGTCACTTCTCTCACCACATAAATCTTCCAGCCTCGAAAAACATATTTAAGGGTCTGTTTTGCAAGCTGCTTCCCTTGGACCTGCCACTTTCTCATCCAACTGCTCCGGCTTTCACCGGAGACCTAGCGCGACTCTGAGCCTCACCCGCGGATCCAGGCAGCTCAGAGCGGCTGAGAGACGCTGAGAAACACCGCATGAGACCAGTGTCGCTCTGAGGCGAGCTGCCCCGCTCCGCCCGGCCCTGAGGCGAACGGCCCCGCGGTAAGCAGCCCAGCCCAGCCCGGCCAGGCCGCCGCCGCCAGGAGGGCCGAGCGCGGCTGCCGCCCCGGCGCAGCCTCCCAGGAACCCCCGGATAACAGCGCCGAGCGCGGCCGCGCGGCCCGACCAGCCGCCGCTCGCTCTCGGGCGAGCGCTGCGCAGAGGCGCGCACCGCAGCGCGGGCAGCAGGGACGACGCTCCCCCAGCCGGGGCGCGTCCCCTCCGCGCGGCAGGGGGGGCTCCCGCACCGCGCCGCGCGCCGCTCGGGCGCCCCGCAGCGAGGCGCCGCCTCTGCGGGGGCTGCGGGCGGCCAGGTCGCCTCTGCCCCTTTAAGCTCCAGCTGTTCTTTTCCGCGGCGCCTATTTTTAGCTCATCCTGTTGGTAGCATCCAGCTCTGCCCCTGCCTCTCCGCGCCCCTCTCGCGCCCCCCCCCCCCCCCGCTTCCCTCGGTGGTAGGTTCCGCTCGGAGACGGCCCGGGCACTGAGCATGTCCGAACGCGCTCGGCAGCGGCCGCCGAGCCGAGGCTGCGCTCCCGCGCCTCGCTCGCAGGGCGGGAAGGACGGCGCGCGGCCGCGGGGCGCGTGAGGCAGGCGCGTGCGCGGGGCGCCCGCCGCCCCTGCTCCGCGGCGCCCGCCGCCGCCGCCGCCCGCAAGTAAGTTTCTCCGCCGGCGCGGGGTGGCGGGCGCGGGCGCCGGACCGCGGGCAGCCTGCGGGGCTGAGCCGCCGGCCCTGGCGCGCGGGGAGCGGGGCGCGAGGCGGCGGGGGCCGCCCGGCCGGCGCTCCCTGGCGAGGGGCGGCGCGGGGGGCCGGTAACCGCGCTGAAGTTGGCGGCGGCCTGCCCCGGCCGCGGCGCGTCCCGCGGAGCCGTCGCCGGCTGTGTCCCGCCGCTGCGGCAACTTCTGCGCTGCCCGCGGGCTGCTGCGGGGCCGGGGGGGCCGGGCGGGCGCCCGAGGGCTCCTGCCGCCCCTCTGGCGGCCGCCTGGCTGCGGGGCAGCGCGCGGGGACGGGCGCGGAGCTGCGCGGCGCCGGCCCCCGAGGAGAGCTCAACTCCGTGAGGTGCGCGGCGGCGGCGCGGGCGCGCTGCGGCCCGAGAGGAAAACGAGCAGGAACGGGCGATCGCTGCCCCCTTTACAGGCGAGTCGTTATAAGAATGCTTTAAAAAAAAAAAAAAAGCATTAGTATAGATTTACTAAGGCTGTGCTATTTTGCAGGAGTTTCAGATTAAGCAGATGCTACCTTAGGGAAGAAAATGCTTCCTGAGAGAAACTGCGGATTACGTGTGTGGTGTTCCCCCCCCGCCCCCCAAGTCTGAAAATTTATTATGGATGTGCTTTCAGTCTAGTGTGGGTACGATATCTTAAACTTATCCATCAACAGTAAAAAAAAATGTGAAACTATGCTTTGAATTTTTCCCCCCTCCCCTCTAAACATTGGATTTTGATATTCAGTTTAAATATGCATATTCTATTTTTGGGCCTCTCATATATGAAGTCAGAATCCCGTATTGATACTAGGATTATAAAGTTCTTTATTTAATTTTGAAAGCGGTATGTTTTTAGTTTATTTCCTTTCTCGTGCTCTGAAATGAGAAAGGGTTTCAGAAACTGCTTTCCTGTTGAATAGGAGGCTTGTTGTTTGCAAAGTTGTATTAAGACAGCTATCTAATTAAAATGATGAAATAATAGGGAAAGGGGACTTTGAGTCTATTTCTGTGAATTCTGCTTAGCCTGACGCTAGTGAAAGTATAGGACTAAGCGAGGACCAGTAAGGCCCTCTTGCTGTACAGTCTGTCTTAATTTTCATTATACCGTTATGGTAGGTAGTCCACAGTTTAGTGGCCGGACTTGTGGAACTCTTACATGCGTGATTATCTTTGCACATTGGTTCAGATCTGGTGGAATACTGAAGAGATGAATATGTTCATAAGCCTAAATGTCTGCATGTTCAGCCTCATTCTCTTAAATGATAGTTATCAAAATTTAGATGCATTTTAAAGTTCTGAAAGACCCCGAACTTGCCATTTCTACTGTGTATATTCTTAATTCTGTTAAATAGTGCTATTGCAATGGAGACCAGAAGAATGTTGTGTGATTGTTTCTATACCTCTAGGTTCTTCCCCTCTCCTAAGTGGAACAAAAAAAAAAAGACAAATCTCCGAAACAATAACATGGGAGACAGTCTGTGGCTTTCTGAAAGCCAGTCAGTATGTGTGACTGGGATCTGACTTGTGCATTAATAAGCTGCTGTCCTGTCAGTTATGTCCTAATGACTACGCAGTAACGTATGAAATAACTGGGTTCTTGAGTAGATGCCTTTTGCCTGCTGCACAAGGCTATAAGAGAATGCAGCAGGGAAGAACAGCTTGTGTTACCTATGCTGACGACATACTGAAAAATAAGGAGGGAAATTTTGTACGTGGCAACCTGCCATTTCTCTCTTCTTGTAATTAGATTTGAGCTGAAATCGTAGTAGGCATTTCCAAAATAAGTGTTCAAAAATATCAGAACCCTTGAAGTCTATATATTAAAAATGGCTTTCCATATGCTCTTGGCATAATAGTTTATTAAATAGGTAGCATTTGTGTTGCATTTACTGTTACGACATTTTAATACCTCTCACTATAGCTCCAGAGCGCATACAGATTAATAGAATTATTTCAGCATCCTAAACAGATGAGTGTTCTTTGATAGTCAAAACAAAGGCAGACAGAGCATATAAGCATATCCTCAGACTACTCTGTGGCATAATTCATGTAGAGTCTCAGTGGATTCTGTCCCTTGTCCAGGTCTGAGCCCAAGTAATGGAAATGAGGAAATTATTTGAGTGGCAGTGGGGTTAGATGTTAATTGTCTGCAAATGTCTAGCTTAGCAGATGCAGTGTTTGCACATACCTTTTCCTGCCTGAAGGAAGAAAACTAACTAATTTTCTTCCTCCATGTATTTCTTTCCTCGAAAACTCTTATTGTTCCATTATTCAGTTAATCTAAGAAAATAACTTGGACTTTCTTTTTTCTTAATAAAGTGTGTCATCTTGCATTACTTCATGTATACTCCTGCCCCTAGGAGCTTTGAGAGTAACAGAACTGTGGAAAGAAATGTTAAAATACTACTACTAATAATAAATTTTACTTCAATAAAATAAAAAATCTCTATTAATAATGCAATAGGAAATCTCCTTGAGAATTGATTACTCTGTAAGGCTGGCTAGAGACAGTAGTGTAGGATTGCCAGCATGCCCAGTTAGCTGTTAATTCTCAAGAAGATCTCTTCGCTTCATTTTTGTTGTTAAACTACCTTAATTTCTTTCTTCTTCACCCTTCAGTGAGCAGCTATTGTTTCTTAAGTTACTGTAGCAAAAATATTCAATTGAGCATATTACCAAAATCCATATGGGAGGTGACAACCTTACAGAAGCATACAGCTGTTCATGGTGAGCATGGTTCAGTGTTAGCTTAGCACAGGAGTGCTACGTGCTCACAGTTAGAAGATCCTCAAAAACTTTTGTTTAATAGGAGGCATTACTTAAATTTGGGTTAGCTCTCTTGTTTGTTGCAACACTGCAACAGACATCCTTTAAGGTGGGTGTCGTCTTATGATGTATGAACTGTCATCGTCAGAAGGCAGAAGGAGAGGTTCTGTTGGGGAAAAGTGCATGTGCTCTGAGTCTTCTTGGGAAAGATCTTCATGTGTTTCAAAAAGACATCACTATCTTCAGTTATTCAGGGCTCTCTGGTGCCAGGAACAGATGCTTACAGGGTGTGCTGGAAGCTTAAATCATGCTTTTATTCTAGTATCTGCTCCTACCATTTCTACTGGTAGGACATACATATGGAAAAGGTATCTCCTGGATATCTAATGGTATGTTATGGGTGTCAGACACTTTCTAAGACAGAAAATTATTGGACCTTAAGGTCAAAATCTTTCAGATTGTGCAGAGGCTGAAATCTTCTGTCCCTGAGAGTACTTGTCTATGGCCACAGCAATGCAGTTAGTCAGTTTCTCCTGTATGTCAGGGTACTGTCTCCATCTTCCAATTACACACTGAAGCAAGTTGTCTTGCCCCCCCGCCTCCACCTTGCTCCTGCTTTCTTACAGTACTCTTGCAGAACAGACACAGAGGGAGCATTAGCTATTCTCATATATTTTTGCCTGTGAAAGGGGAGGGTGTGGAGAAGAAAAAGTCTGGGGGAAAAGACAGGCAGAGAGGAAAATTCATAAATCTGTGTTAATCTTCCACAGCTCTTGTACTGAGACCTAGCTGAAGTATTGGCTCCTTAACTCTTCAGTGAAGTAACTCCCCAGTTTCCCTTTTTTGAGGGGAAAGGGCCTTTCAGCTTCACTTCATTACTTCTCAGGAATACATGCAAATATATTTCTTAAGAAATGCTGTGAGGAGAGACAGAAGCAAAGAGAATAGAGGACAGCTACCCACAAGTTAAACATTTCTCATAGTAAGAGTTCCCAGCAGTCATGAGCAGAGCGTACAAACAAGCTGTTTGCAACAAAACAGAGGATGGTACCTTCTCTGAGGCCTACGTAGCATATTGTCCACATAGCCCAGGTGAGTAACATGGAAAGAACTGGGACTCTGAGCAGAAGGATAATGTATACCATAGTTTTGTATGACAAGTGTATTTGCGAGTTCTTCCTTGAGTAGCTGGAGGCTGTGAACAGTATACCAGTCTTTTCTTTATTTCTTTTTTGCTGGACCCAGCTGTTTTCAGGCTTGGACTGCTAAGTCTAAGCCAATTTCTGTTAAGCTTTTATGACCCTTTTTGTTTCATATTGGGGCTCCTTCAAGACTAGGGGTGAAGTAACAGAGTGCATACAAAGTAATTGTTAATGAGCTTTGGCAGCCCAGCTAATTTAGACTGACTTGAATAAGAGTTAAACTTGTGTAGGAACGATAGAATTCCCCCAGTACAACCAAAGAGATTATAAAAACAGAGGAAATATTTGCGATGACTTCCCACATAACAGAAACTGGGAGACAGCCTTGAATACATTCTTGGTTGAACAAGACTTTCTGCTTTGGTGGGGGGAACTCCTACCATTCATTTAAAACTTAGGAGTAAACCCCTTAATATGCCTGATTAAATTTAAATTATTAGATTAATATATATCTAATTTTATATATAAAAATTAATATAAATTATTTATATTAAAATATAAATTTAAATAAATTTTAAATTATTAATTAGCCTAAGCATTTGTTTTTAATAATTTATTTTTAGTTTTGTGTTGTTTTTATTCAACTTCCAGCTATCAGATTTGACTTTAAGTGCTAGTTCAGAGCTACATATTGTCAAACTTATTTTCTTTATGAATGTGTGTACATATTGCTCAAGACTTCCTTGTAAGACTAAACTCGTTGTCTTTTACTGTTATGTATATTTTCAGTCCTTGATTCATTTTTGAGACTAAACAATTATTCTGTCACCTGGAAGCCATACCTGCCGTGTCTTGGATGCAAATGGTGACTTCCACAAGTGTGCTTTACCTGAATGTGCCGTAACTTCACATATAATTAAAATCTCGGGGTGGGGGGAGGGGGAACAGTCAGTACTGTAACAAGGAAAGGGAACATAGAGCGCTTCTTCATGGTGAGGTAGCTACAAGATTTTTTTAGTACTTTGCTAATAAATCTAGCAGTGATCAAAAGTGAAAAATGAGTGAAAGAGAAAATTTTGAACACTCTTAGAGCATTATTTTCTTTCTTAATAAATCGTTGTGACAAATTGCCCAGACCATATACTGCTTATTTAGTTGCTGAATAATACTAACAATAATAAGAAGTGTCTCTAAGATGCATCTCTCATGCCTTCTGATCAGTTTGAGTAGCCTAAGTTGTTTATACAAGCCCTAGAATGGAACTGCTTACATAGCCATCACTTTGACAGTGATGGAGCTTTCCTGAGGTAAGAACTTCATGATTTTTTTCTAGAAACCACAGATTAACTTATTTTGTATATACTTCTAATACAATGTTATTTAAATACTTAATAGTGATTTTACTTGCTAGGAGTAGGACATACAAATCAGGCCTTTTTTTGTTCCAGTACTGCTGTTTATGTGTTTTTTGAAAAGCAGAAAGCTGGACACTACTCTGTACAAATAACATTTTAAATGAAGTGGTCAGCAAAGAAGAATGTTTTATGTAGTGTGCAATATTTTGGGTTGTTGTAACTAGCTTTGCCATAGTTGGATTGTCAGTGAAAGCTATTGGCAGAGCTTAAGCTGATGTTAATGATGTTAAGCTGATTTTTCCATAGTAGATGGTAACCTTGTTGGCCTATGAATGAGAAGCTTAGTCACATATGATCCACCTTAAGAGTTTACACATTGCTTAATAATGAATGACCAGAGAGTAAACATTTTTTGTTAATCTGGGATATATCTCTTTCATCTCCTTGAAGAAGACTCAGCTGACATCTGTCCATTGATGAATGTATAGTATTTCTAATGGTGCATGTAAAGGAAAGCTGTGGCAGTTCTGTACCAATCATGTGATACCTCTGAAAGTCAATGTATTACCTCTGATGGTATAGGCAACTTGTTTGTTCAGTGGTACTATTTGTAGACACTTATGTTCTGAAAGATGTTCTAGCAAACCTTTTATAATGTCTAGATAGGGTACCAAGAACAATCTTCTCTATCTTCGCAGAATCAAAGAATGGTTGAGGTTGGAAGGGACCTCTGGAGATGATCCAATCCAACCCCCCTGAACAAGCAGGGTCACCCAGAGCATGTTGCACAGGATCACGTCCAGGCAGGTTTTGAATACCTCCAGAGAAGGAGACTCCACAACTTCTGGTGTTTCAGGTTGTACCTGTTGTCCTATCGGTGTGTGCCACTGAAAAGAGCCTAGTCCCAATCTCTTTACACCTTCAGATATTAAAATGCATTGATAAGATCCCCCCTCAGTTTTATCTTCTCCAATCTGAACAGTCCCAGCTCTCCTCAGCCTTTCTTCATATGAGAGATGCTCCAGTCCCTTCGTCATCAGTGGGGGATCCCATCTGTTGAACCACTGAACTTCTGAATTTGAGGAGATTTTATTGTGCAAATGCATAGCATAGCTGCTTAATTTATATGCCTGTTCTTTCCAGCCACTTTGTGTAAAATTCCTATTCATTTCACCGTGAACTTGAGTTCTGGAAACACAGAAAAAAATCAGCTATCTCCAGTGCTCCTTTTATGAAAGCTTTTGGGATGCACAGCTATGAAGTGACTTCATAGGTAAAACATTGTTCACTTTAGTTCACTTATGGTTAATAAGACTCCAGAAACCTTTATAAGAGGAAAAGCACATAAAAATAAGGCTTTAAGTGATACTGTAAACATAGCCACATTTTTTTTCTTAAGGCATTGATACAGCCACATTATATGGAGGCACCTTCAAAAATAGTAGCTAATGTTATTAGTTATTCCGTAATCTAACAATAGCTGTACAAATGCTTAAAAACATCATCTACATATTTCATGAATAATACAGAACATACTAAAATGTTTGTATTTATAGTCACTGAAGTGAAATTGGATTCACTTGTGAGTCTTATATTTGTGATTTTAAATTCTTAATATTGTTATATTTCATAAACTGATATTTATATATTGCTGGTGTAAACCTAATCTATTCAGTCATTTCTATCTCTGGAAGTTGAATTCAAAGTTGTCTTATGCATAACTTACACTGAAAAGGCAGGACATCCATGTTGTTGATACAGGCACATTCAATGATGATTAATCGATATGTTCTAGCTTCTGAAAAGGAGAGCTGTAACAGCTTTTAAATCTGCTTTAGAGAAGGAAACGATTCTTATTCAGGAACTACAAAGGGCAATAGCAAGGAAAACAGATATGACAGGGTACAGTTGGGATCTAATGGTTAGTCTCTGGGGGTTTCTCAGTATTTTCCTCTTGGTTTATGCCTATATCTCTCTTTCTTGCCCCCCTGTCTCCCCCTCCCCCAAATGTATGAAACTCCACAGCCTTTCTGGGCAACCTGCTCCAGTGTTCAGCCACTCTCACAATTAAAAAGTGTCTTCTTTGTTCAGATGGAATTTTCTGTGTTTCAATTTGCGCCCATTGCCTCTTGTCCTGTCTTTGGGCACCACTGAGAAGAATCTGGCTCCGTCTTCTTTGCACTGTCCCATCAGGTGTTTATAACATTGATCAGATCCTGCCTAAGCCTTCTCTTCTCCAGGCTGAACAGTCCCAGCTCTCTCAGCTTCTCCTCATAGGAGTGATGCTCCACTTACTCAGTCACATTTGTGGCCCTTTGCTGAACTCACTCCAGTATGCCCATGTCTCTCATGTACTGGGGGACCCAGTGCTGGACACAGCACTCCAAGTGTGGCCTCACCGGTACTAAGTAGAGAGGGGAAGGATCACCACCCTTGATCTGCTGGCAATGCTCTGCCCAATGCAGCCCAGGATGCCACTGGCCTTCTTTGCGGGAAGAGTGCGTTCCTGGTTCACGGTCAGCTTGTCCACTGGGACCCCAGGGCCTTCTCTGCAAAGCGGATTTCCAGCCAGCTGGCCCCCAGCATGTGGGGGCTTTTTTCCTACATGCAGGACCCTCCACTACCCTTTGTTGAACTCTGTGCCCGTTTCTCCAGCCTGTTGATGTCCCTCTGAATGGCAGCATAGTCCTCTGGGGTATCAGTCACTCCTCCCACTTTTGTATCATCTGTAAACTTGCTGAGGGTGCATTTGGTCCAATCATCCAGCTCATTAATGAAGACGCTAAACAGTATTGGCCCCAGTATCAACCCCTGGAGGATATCACGCGACTGAATCAAAAGTCTTACTAAAGTCAATGTAAATAAACAACATCCATGCCTCTCCTCTCATCCGCCAAGTCAGTCATCTGATGTCTCTAGAATGGAAACAGTAGCTGTTTAAGTGAAAGTAATGGTTTATAAGTGAAGGTTGAAAGTGAGACTAACAGATTTATCAAAGTTTTACTGCTCAATCACTTTTCCACTTACTACTTCCCAATGTCTTCCTTTATGCAGTGCATACACACTGTAAGCTGATTGTAATGGGCAGGGAATGTACAGGCATAGCTCGGAGATATTGCAGGTTTGGTTCCAGACCACTGCAGTAAAGCAAATATCACAATAAAGTGAGTCACACAAATATTTTGGTTTCCCAGTGCATATAAAAGTTATGTTTACACTGTACTCTAGTCTATTGAGTGTGCAATAGCATTATGTCTGAAAAAACAATGTACGTACCTTAATTAAAACATACTTTATTGCTAAAAAAAATGCTAACCATCATCTGCGCCTTCAGCACGTAGTAATCTTTTTGCTGATGGAGGATCTTGCCTCGACGTTGATGGCTGATCAGGGTGGTGGTTGCTGAAGGTTGGGGTGGCTGTGGCAATTTCTTAAAATAAGACACCAACGAAGTTTGCCATATTGGTTGCTGAAGGTTGGGGTGGCTGTGGCAATTTCTTAAAATAAGACACCAACGAAGTTTGCCATATCGACTGACTCTTCCTTTCACAGAAGATTTCTCTGTAGCATGTGATGCTATTTGATAGCATTTTACCCACAATAGAACTTCATTCAGAATTGGAGTCAATCCTCTCAAACCCTGCTGCTGCTTTATCAACTAGCTTTATGTAATATTCTAAATCCTTTGTTGTCATTTCAACAATGTTCACAGCATCTTCACCAGGAGTAGATTCCATCTCAAGAAACCACTTTCTTTGCTCATCTGTAAGAAGTAACTCCTCATCCATTAAAGTTTTATCATGAGATTGCAGCAATTCAGTCACATCTTCAGGCTCCACTTCTAACTCTAGTTCTCTTGCTGTTTGCACCACATCTGAAGTTACTTCCTCCACTGAAGTCTTGAACCCCTTAAAGTCATCCATGAGGGTTGGAATCAACTTCTTCCAAACTCCCGTTAATGTTGATATTTTGACCTCCTCCCATGAATCACAAATGTTCTCAATGGCCTCTAGAATGGTGACTCCTTTCCAGAAGGTTTTCAGTTTACTCTGCCCAGATCCATCAGAGGAATCACTTTCTATGGCAGCTATAGCCTTATGAAATGTGTTTCTTAAATAATAAGACTTGAAAGTTGAAATTACTCCTTGATCCATGGGCTGCACAATGGATGTTGTGTTAGCAGGCATGAAAGCAACATTAATCTCATTGTACATCTCCATCAGAGCTGACCAGGTGCATTGTCAATGAGCAGTAATATTTTGAAAGGAATCTTTGTTTCGAAGCAGTAGGTCTCAACAGTGGGCTTAAAATATTCAGTAAACCATGTTGTAAACAGATGTGCTGTCATCCAGGCTTTGTTATTCCATTTATAGAGCACAAGCAGAGTAGATTTAGCATAATTCTTAAGGGCCCTAGGATTTTCCGAATGGTAAATGAGCATTGGCTTCAGCTTAAAGTCACCAGCTGCATTAGCCCTCAACAAGAGAGTCAGCCTGTCCTGTGAAGCTTTGAAGCCAGGCATTGACTTCTCCTCTCTAGCTATGAAAGTCCTAGATGGCATCGTCTTCCATTATAAGGCTGTGTTTCATCTACATTGAAAATCTGCTGTTTAGTGTAGCCACCTTCATCAATTATGTTAGCTAGATCTTCTGGATAACTTGCTGCAGCTTCTACATCAGCACTTGCTGCTTCACCGTGCACTTTGATGTTATGGAGATGGCTTCTTTCCTTAAACCTCATGAACCAACCTCTGCTAGCTTCAAACTTTTCTTCTGCAGCTTCCTCACCTCTCTCAGCCTTCATAGAATTGAAGAGAGTCAGGGCCTTGCCCTGGATTAAACTTTGGCTTAAGGAAACGTTGTGGCTGGTTTGATCTTCTATCCAGACCACTAAAACTTTCTCCATATCAGCAATAAGGCTGTTTCGCCTTCTTATCATTAGTGTGTTCACTGGAGTAGCACTTTTAATTTCCTTCAGGAACTTTTCCTTTGCATTCACGACTTGGCTGTTTGGCGCAAGAGGCCTAGCTTTCGGCTTGTCTCAGCTTCTGACATGCCTTCCTCACTAAGCTTAATCATCTAGCTTTTGATTTAAAGTGAGAGATGTGCGGCTCTTGCTTTCACTTAAACACTTAGAGGCCATTGTAGGGTTATTAACTGGCCTAATTTCAATATTGTTGTGTCTCAGGGAATAGGGAGGCCCGAGGAGAGGGAGAGAGACGGGGGAATGGCCGGCCAGTGGAGCAGTCAGAATACGCACAGCGTTTATCGATTAAGTTCACTGTCTTATATGGGTGCGGTTCGTGGCCCCCCAAAACAGTTACAATAGTAACATCAAAGATCACTGATCACCATAACAGATATAATAATAATGAAAAAGTCTGAAATATTGCGAGAATTACCAAAATGTGACACAGAGACACGAAGTGAGCTCATGCTGTTGGAAAAATGGCGCTGATAGACTTGCTCGACGCAGGGTTGCCACAAACCTTCAATTTGTAGAGACCACAATATCTGCGGAGCGTGATAAAGCGAAGTGCGGTAAGATGAACTATGCCTGTATTTGATTGTTCTAGAGGGCTGCACACATTCAGCTGTTTCTAAGGAATTAAAGTGGGTGTTTTATTTTTATCTCCCAATTATTATCTCAAATTAATACAGATCTGTTGAATCTGAGGCTCTGAGGCTCTGAATGTAAAGTTTTCTCAGGTTCCTGCTGCCATAATAGCTGCCTTACATATCTTCCCAGTGTAACCTTGGACTTGCTTTATCCTCTGGTTAGACCTGAAATGTTGGGTCTAAAGCAGTAGCAGTTTCACTGTGCTGCATTGCCTCTGCGAGTCTACCTCCGTGCACAGCTTTCCATTCATAGCATCCCTGCATTCAAGGTTCCCAGAGGGCAGAGCTTTCACCTGAATGCGCTCATATCTAAGAAGACAGGGTCAAACAGGGCTTCGGCATTTTTTCGTCTCAGCTGACAAGAGCTGCAGAAATAGTGGTTGCTAAAAGTGAGATTTTTGCGTATGTTGTTTGTAGCATTGAGGCACTGGGATGTGCTGGAGTTTAGGTAACATGAGGAAACATTCAGACTAAATAAGAAGAGCTGTACTTGGATTTGAGGACCATGAGAAAGAGGCGTTGGATCAGATTAGGACTTGGGTGGGCTGCCTGGACAGAATCTTAGTGTTGGTTGGTGTAAAAACCAGAACTAGGATGAGGTTGTCGGAGAGTGGTGATGGTGCCTGGTGCATAGATCTGAATGGGGCTGGGGGAAGCTGACAAGGGTATTGGGCAGGTGGAAAGAAACAAAAGTAGCAGAGTGTGCTTCTAATGAGGGTAGGCCTCGACTAGAAGGAATAGAGTCTAGAAGGAGTCTAGAGTCTAGAAGGAATCCAAGGTTTCTGATTCTTGCTTTCCCGTTGTGATTCAGGGAAGCCCACTGTCGTGGGTATTTGACTTCATTGTTCTGCCTCTGCACAACCCCCTACCTCTTTCACTTATTTATCATTTTAAATTTACATTTTAAGCCCCATAAATGTCAGAAACATTAGAACTGAATCTGCCTGGTTACCCAAAGTAAATGAAGACTTTTCCATTTAACATTATTCTCTATGCTTCAAATGCTGTATCTGTAAAATGAAGGCAGTACTAGTTGCACAATACAGCATATTGTGAGGATGTGAGGAGAGAAGTTTATTAGTGCTGGTGAAATACTCTGATATTGTAGCGATGATCACCTGAGAGGTCTCTGAGGAAATTAATACTTCTGGCATACTAGCACAGGTTAAGTAGTGTGCAGTAAGGCCATGGATTCAACAATGCAGATAAGAAAAAGTACTGGATCCTTTAACTGCTTATTCCTTCCTGTTCTCTGCATGGCTTGGGAGCCTTGGTGGGAAGAACTGCTATGTGAACACATAGCTGAAGACCATATAAAGCTGTTTATGCTCACCTGTGGTTCTTTACTTTGTGAAAATAGCAGCCACAATATATAGGGAATTGTTGCTTAGTACTCCCAAGATCTCCTCATCAAATTATAATCAGTCTTCTGAATTAGGATGTCTCTTCAGCAGGGGAAAAAGTTCCCTGTAGTGGTAGTGTGACCGTGGGACCAAGAGATCTGACAGGCCTCCGAATCATTGCCACATGTAAGTAGTGGAGAGTAGATAAGCATGGTAAAGAACAAGGAAAACAGAAGTAAGATACAAGTGGTCTTGATTTTGGTGAGTGTGATGCTTTTCCTTTCACTTCATAAGGGAAATACAGCTTTGTGTTACTTCTTGTCTGCTTGAAGACTAACATATGTACATTGTCTCCAACAGCATTAGCAGGGGTGTGCAAAATGGGTGGACGTAGTGATGGTGGCAGCGGATGGTGTTGCCCAGGTGGAGAAGCTGCATGGCTGGAAGGAGCCCTCAGTGTTTGCAAGGAGCCTGCTGTGTGATGAAATGTAACCAGGAAGTAGCTGCATATCTAGGTCGGTGCAAGAGTGTTGCACTGTGAGCACCAAATTGGCTCTCCTTGGTTCTGTCACAACCTCTTATTTTGCCCTTAGTCAATGTTGCAGTAAGTTTTGAACAAAACTTAATCATATCCAGAGGTCAGGCTTGACCTGAGTGAAGCTTTACAGTGGAGGTACTGCAAATATACAGCCCTACTAACAGATACACAGAAAAGATGCTACCAAGATATTTTCCAAACATTCCTCCAATTTGTTTCCTCAGATTTTCAGAGTCTTCTTAGAGACGTGTTCTAAAACCAGAGCACAGACAAAATGTAAACTTGTTACTGTTTTTCACAATCCCTTTTTATTTCTTCATTCACTTTTGACAATTTTTATTTCTCAAGTATACCCAAAGGAAGAGTAAGAAGATACTGCAATGGGTGGTAGAAATTTATTTCCCAAAGGAAGACAAAAGTATTTTATGTCATCCAACATGATCTCCTGCGGGGAACATAAAAGACCGCTGATTGGAGCCCACTGGACTTCTTCAGCTGAAATCACCATAAATGAAGTTTGGAGGAAATCTGACAGTTGACATCAATAGGATGGGAATCGTCCCATTTCAGTGAAACATGCAAAGGATCGCTGGCATCAGTTCTAAATTTTTTTTATAACTTGTAATTGCTTTCTGATTTTTAATTCTCCTTCGCAATTGTTTTAATTACAGCTCACTATGGCAAAAGTACCTGTCTCATTTGCTGTTTATCTGAATGAATCAAAGGAAAAATAAACCCTAAATTTTTGTATTCCTATATTTGTTCCACTTCCTTACTTAGATATTTATGAGGGAGAAATTCTGACGTCTTTCATTAGGCTCTCATAGCTTCAACAATAATATGACTTAAATAATTGTGAAAGATATGGGAGAATTTTCTAATATACATTTTAAAATATATTAGGTGTTTCAAATAGCCAAGCTCATCAGAAGACCTATTTTTTCCCTTTTTTGGTCATGGGCTTGTTTGTTAGTCAGTTTGGTATCTTTAGAAAGCAGTCCTGTGATTTGTACCTGTGCTTTCTGTATTGTAAAACTGAATCACATTTAGATCAGTTTCCTCTTTTTAGTTTTTCCACATGCAGGTCTCTGTATAAATCAATAGATCTCTAACATAAAAAACTAGTGGCAGGATTTGGCTTTAAATGATGTACTGTGTCAAGCACAGTATCTGGGTTTTTTTTTCTTTATTTCTCTAGGGCCTGTAAATATTTTCAAGGTGACTTAATCAATTTGCATTTGCCAAAATGAGCAAGACTTATACTGTATGAGGCCAAAGCAGTCACTAATGTGCTTTAATGCATATGTTAATGTCGTCCCTTCATGTAAGCACATGGTTATTAGAAGAATTTTGAAGGATAGTCTGAAAAAACTTGGAGCCTTTTGATGGGGAAATTAACATAAATTATGCCAATCTACTGAAATACAAATGACTTAATGCTGGGATGGTGTAAGGCAATAAAGCTGATATAAGCAGCTTGTAATTTTCCAAATGCTTGTATCTGACACTGTATACCACCGTCCTCACACAGTAGCATGACACAAATTTCAGTGTACCAAGCATTTAGTTTCCATGTCAGGATTAAATTACTCAAGTTTGTTTGGAGTTCTGGACTGTTGCAATTTTAAACCACTAGCATTTTGTCATGTATTCCTGTTTAGAAAGATTCCTATTCTACTTAATAAAAATTGAATTGTGATAAATTAATGATTATGACTATTTTTCTGAGCTGCAGCACATCTGAAGCCTGCAAATTTGTTTATTTTTAAGGTGCACTAAGGTGCATCAGTTGATTGACTTCAATGACAGCTATTATTGCCTCTTCCAGTCTGTTCTTGGTGCTCTGTTATCCATATATAAATACCTCTCTAGCAGATAAAGGGAGGTAAAGTAACAATATGTTTTCTGAAGAAACCAAGCTAAACATTGGCCTCTCAATCTTATGTGAGCAACACAACATTATTCCTAAAGAGCTTCGATCTATGGCCCTCTAAGATGTGCATTTCCAGATACACAGCTGTTAGGCTGTGCAAGACCACTTACGAGAAATGCAAGAAACAGTCATCT
This sequence comes from Dromaius novaehollandiae, assembly GCF_036370855.1. Classification (NCBI taxonomy): domain Eukaryota; kingdom Metazoa; phylum Chordata; class Aves; order Casuariiformes; family Dromaiidae; genus Dromaius; species Dromaius novaehollandiae. Next base: position 141,430,539 of record NC_088099.1, on the reverse strand, counting down.
TCATTTGCCTGGCGGATCATCATAGCTAAGACAAAACTACTGTAGTATTTTATTGATCATTCCTTAATATTTGACATTTAAATAAAGTTCCTGTTTCTGTAAACTACTCCTTTGTGTTACTTTCTTGGGGATATTGTCTTAACCAGGCTCTTGATCTTGAAGAGAGTGTACTTCTATAGATCCGTAAAGCATATACATCACTTTGTATAAGCAAAAAGTTTGTCCTTGTGCAGACAAGGATTTCCATTTAAAGAATACAGCAATCCATTCTTTAAAGGCATATGGGCCTGAAGTATGTAATTATAAATCCCAACAAAGGATGCAAAGTGACCACATACCTCAGAACGTCTGTTTTTTCCATCTAAATAATCTAGCCTGTCCCTGCAAATGTTTTTTTTTTAATCTTTAGACCATAGTGGATGCACAGTTTTAGGACTGCTAATAGGTCAACCTAATTTTTACACTTTTTTGTCAAAATTGCTGATTGGGAGAGGGAATTTATGTGGACTACTGGGAGAGCACTTGAAAAATTACAGTAATCTGCATGCCCACTATCATAAAGCATGTCTCAAGACTGTGGTCATTTAGAAGTGAGCTACAAGAACAAAATTTAATTCTGAGTTTGAATTATGGTATTAACCACTAGAATTTGAGACAGGAGACTATGGTTCAATCTATTTTAGGGAAGCACTAAGTTGAAATTCACACCTGAGCTTGTAGATTTTTCTTGCTCTCACAAATTATCCAAGTTTGGAGGATCTAGTTCTGATCCTTTCCTGCTAACAGATACTGCCATTAAAAGCCTTTACTGTGGACCTTATGAGCTAAACCCAACAGAACTGTACGCAACAACTGTGCTTTTTTCTTGAAACCAAAATACTTTACATTTCTATTAAAAGTTTCTTCAGAAGGATCTTCAGTCTAGAACAGAACCATGGGAGACAGACTTTGACTGACTGACTTCATTTTAACATATGGAAGCTGGATAATTTTCCTTAGATCAACTCCAGAAACCAACAGGTGGTGAAAGAAAGGTTCTTTACATGTCTTACTGGAGGGTCTGACAATATCTTATAAACAGCTTTGAGCCATGTGTGAAGAATATTCCTACCTTCTGTTCATCAATAGAGAAGCAGACATAGCATGTTTATATTTATATTTAATAAAATTGAATCCATATGTATTTTTTGTGCTTTTACCTTCTGGCTAATTGCTAATGTGGAACTAAGCTGCAATAGACTGGACATATATGCCATCAAGGGTACTAATCTGTATTTTATGTGTCAGTTCTAACAGCATATAAAGCTTTCTCTGGTGATCCATTTGGAAGGGATCCAAGTGTATTTTTGGGGGTGGAGCAGTGAGAGGAGGTTGGAACAGAGCACTAGTTCTATGATACAAGTCCTTGAACACTTCAGTTGCGGGATTAATAGGAACAAATGTTTTGTGTTTGTTTTCCTGTGGGGTGACAAGCCAAATGTGGGAAAAAATTACTTGCATAAATTAAGTTTTTGCACAATAGTATTTTGTGTTACTCCTTTGTTTTGCGAATTTCAAGTAGCTCTGCTGTGCTTGCCAGTGAAATAAACAGATTACAGGCATGGAGCAAAACCCTTCATTCTCTTCCAATTAATTTAACTCCTGCTAAAATCCTGTTTGGGAAGGATTGAGCTTGAAACATTCCGGTTCACAGTTCAGATCTTTTGGGTTATGTTGACATGTATAAAGAGTAACTTGAATAAAAATAATGAGTAGACAGGGTTTTTTTTCTGTGTCAAATTGCTCATTATGTTCTTCAGGTGTTAATTTTTTCACTTTCATATGTTTGTAATAGAAAAGCTAAATTTAGTGTTGTGGAGACGGTAACATCATTTCATATTCGATTGTTGTAGTTCTTACTAAATACTATCAGCACAGTCATTTTTATAGATGATCTGTATAATATATCGGTATGGGCCAAATATTCCTCTGCGACTCAGAAGCAATTGTAGTAATATTGGTGCAGGCAAATTCCTGTCTTAGTTATGAGATTGTAGTCGTGGTAGTGAATTCATAAGCCTGCACAAACATTGCATAAATAACCTTTGACAAGTGTTGAAATTTTATTTCAATACACAATAGTGCTCTTTTTTGTCAGAGTGCTCTGTTGTTCTCAAAGATCCCCATATGTACTTGCATACACAGGGTAATAAAAGTAATTTATGCCTTCATATATTCTATTGAGATAGTGGTGAAGTTGTCATTTTGGAAAGAACGTACTCTGTCACTTCACTCTCCTCATGTCCTGAATCACTTTGCAGGTGCCATAGTTGGATATTGCTGGAAAAAATGCTGACTGCAGACGTTCTGAGATTATGTGGAGATAACTTGTAGTAGGCGTGGTGTCTTACCTGAAACAGAGCAGAAAGAGGAACCTATTTGTGCCCAAATATACAAAGCTTGAATTATTCATCAGATGATAGTGAAAAACTAGTGTGCACATCCTGCCAGGCAGAAATGTAAGTGACATGAACTGTAGTTCAACAAAGCAGTATGGCTTTCTGAAAAAAACATAGCCATGGGGTTATTTATTACACTATGTCAGTTTTATATGAATTAAGAGAAAGGGAACAGTGTGATTTTAGATTAACAAGATGCGCAAAGCCAAACTGTAACAACAGAATCCCATTAGACGTCTAAAAAGGAAAGGCACAAGAAAACATCTGAATCGTCTGTTTACTGTGTGCTCCCTGTACCTTCTGGGATGTTGTTTTTCTCCAGTTCTGTGTAGAGATCATTGCTAAGAAGAGTAATAAGATAAGCCCCTTTTGGCTAAAAAAAGAAGCTTGGTGCTAAGCTTCAGGATGAAGCACATGTAGGCTCTCCTTTGGACTTCCACCTGGATCTGCAAGAGTAAATAAGAGCTCTTTTCCTGCTCAGTTAAGAGCTCCAGGGGTTTTCCATAGTGGTCACCTGTCCTGTTGTAACCTCCTGAGGACCACCCCATAAAGCAGGCATTTGTCTGCAGCAGCAGTCAGATCGGCCGTGTTTCTGACATTAGCTGTGTGATCTTTCAAAATGTTTTGTACCAAAGTGAAAGAAAAAGAAGAGAATTTTGTAGTCTGGAATAAACAATTAAGGATTTTTAAACTACTATTTAAATGGAAATGGACAAGTAGGAAATAAGTGATTCTTAATTCTGTCCTGATTTCAATTGCAGTTTGATAATCCTAAAAATCAGATTTCTATACAATGGTCTGAGTGTGCAGTGTCATTTTCATGATGCTTGAGCAAGCAAGACTGCTATTATCGATATCATTATTATTTATGCAGAGTTGAATTCAATGGTGAAATAGTTCATCCTTTTGTTTTTTCATATAGAAGTGCAGTTATTTTAATTTCCATTTTAATAATGACTTGTAGAAAAATATGAAGTTAGAACATAAAGGAGCAACTGAATATGTATTTTGTAGAAAAAGGTGAGGAAAGTATAAAGCAATTTTAAGTTTTCATGAGAAATGGGTTAACTGCATAACTAGCTCTATTACGAAAGACATAATTAGAGCCAGTTTTATTTTCCTGTATCATTAGTTTAAATGTCCCATGTGGGGATTTATAAACATTAAAATTTTGCAAATGGAGATGGCAGTACAGGCAGCATATGTTTCACTTTTTCCTTCTTTTTGATTTTAGAGTATTATCAAAACTCACGAATAGACAGTCCTCAATCCATCTTAACACTGAATTGTCATTTCCATAACGTTTTCCCATGAGCTTTCTTTCTCTGAGATGTCTTTCCAATTACCATTTGCTGTCTTTCAGCACTTTTTGTACTTTGATTTTATAATGTAAATGCATTTATTTAATATGTCTGAAACCATCAGAGTTTGTTTCAGTCCACAATAGTGTAAAAAATTTGGTCTAAAAATTGTAAGATTGATAACATATAATGAGATTTAAAAAATAATAGTAAACAGGTATTTAGAGTTCATGGTTTCAGACTTTTCTGAAAAATCAAAAGAATTAGACCTCTTTTAAATTGCTGCTGGAATTAAAGCTTCACCAGATGTTTCAAGAAACTAGGGTTTTAAGAAAATTTTCAGTATCATGATGTAAATTAACTTCAAAATAATACTGGTAATAAAAGCAAAACAGAATGGCTTAAAATGTATATGATACTTCTAGCTCCTCTGTTGTCTCTAAATATGTAATTGGTCATATACTGTCAGAAAAAGAAGAAAACAAAAGAAATACCACAATAAAAAATTCTTTTTGGCTACCCACCTATAATGTTATGGGCAAAGCACTACAGAGTGTTTGTGCTAATGCTTTCTTATGATTACATATCTTGGGAACAGAGTTTTCAATGTTCTTGAGCAGCTGAAGTAATTTTTTAAGTGGAATTGGATTCAATAATTGTTATGCTTGAGTGTCTAAAATGCTAAATTCATATGGATTCTTAGAAATTCAAAATTCTTGGACGTTTATTGAAGCCAGTAGGAGCTGTGGTGTGTTTAGTACTGCTGAAAATCAGACAGAAAGATGCATGCCTGAGCGTGGTGTCTACAAGGCCTAATCTCTCAAGGCTCCCTCATTTAATTGCTATATTAGCTAAATGATAAATAAATAGCTAAATTTGGCCTCTGCTCTAAATAGCCCTGTGAAGGTGTCTGTCTGTCTGTCTGTCTGTCTGTCTTTCTATCCATGGATGATAGTGGCTTCTTGGCAGGTTACCTTATTTTCTTAAAATAAGCCTTTGCAAATATTCTGTGAGTGTCTAATTTTCAGTCTAAGTTTAAGAACTGTATCTTCAGTTTTCATGTTTTATAAATGACAGTACAGGTCACACCCGATTGTATCACTGTGATTTCCTTCTTGTTTATGTTGTAGGAAAACTAAAAGCCAAGAGTCATTCCTTGATTTTTGGCCACAAGCATGGCGGATGTTAGAATTATGCTAACAAGCTTTTCATTTCTCCAAAGAGACTTTATACATCAATTATTTTTGAATCAATTTTGCCTGCTCGTGAATATCTCCAGTTGTATTCTGTTAAATTTCCTGACTTCCTAAATGGGAATGTTATACTTCCTTTTTTTTTTTTTTTTTTTTTTTTTTTTGATAGTGCTGTAGTTCTTAGTCAAATTACTTCCTTGTCAGTGTGGTTCATATTTTTCAACAGTATCTCACATTTGAGAAAATAAACCTGCATGCTGTTTCATTACTGAAGTGGTGAATTTTAATTGGATTTATAGTTTAATTTCTTCTTTATGACGTTAGTTTTATGAGTCAAGAAGCTACCTTCTGTGAAATTAGTGTGCCTTTTCTCTTTGAGTGAAATAAATTGCTTTCTAAAGAATAAATACTGAACTGATTTTACAGTCCTCTGTTAGGGATTTTGATAGGCTTTTTGATCTAGCTCTGGCCTTGCGATTCCACATTTCCTTAGTAGTTCTGTGATCTGCTTTTCAGTGAATGGACTGATGTTAATATCTGAGTCATTCATCACTCTCAGTCATCCCAATTTAATCTTTGCAAGTGCTTAGGATAAAGAATATTTTAGGATGAGCAAGTGTTTAGGATGGCTAGTACAGCCTTAAGTGTTCTGCCCATCTCTGTGCTTCTTACTCTGTTTAGATTTGAGTGGGTATAATTTTGGCTGCAAGATTTTATGCTACTTGTTATTCATTAAATTGAAAATTCACTCCATCTGGAGAGGATATTAATCCAAACTGTTATTCTGGTGGAACTTGTTATGAACTTACTTGTTTTGGAGTAGGACTGATTTGACCAGAGGTATGTTAAATAAAGAGTGACTACTTGTTCTTTTTTCTGTAAATTTAGATACAGCCATGAACTTGCAGTGTTCCATGTCATATATTTGATATATGCCATATTGCAAGCCTGTCTGTCCTTCTGGCTTTGTTTCAAACATATTTATCTTTAATGAATTCATCTTTTCCTTAATTTTTCTTTCTTTCATAAGGTCAATTCAGAAAAGTTGCTTTGACCTAGATTGTTCTGCACATTCTTTATATGCTATTTCTGTTGCATGTACTGCTTACAAATTGTAGTTTAATATGCAGGGGAAGGTTTCAGTTTTTTCCTAAAATTGTAGTTTAACTGTCAAGTGAAGTATTTTGTCACTCTTTATTTCCATATGTAGAGTTTAAAAGTAGATAATTTAGAGTAAGGCTTTTATGAGCAGTTTCTTCCAACATTTAAAATTCTTATCATATAACAGAGGATCGATGTGAAGTATTCTTGGAGGGAATAGTTTCTTCTGCTATTGTTAGATTAGTCGTGAGATCTTGCTTTTCTAATTAACAACAAAAAAAAGTGCCCAGCAGTATAATTTCATTTAAGGGAGGAAAACTTGAAAAAAATGCATGGCTGAGATAAGGCAAAAAGAGTTCCTCAGCAGAATCTGAAAGCAGGTTTAATGAGTTTTAGTTTCTCATTTCTCAGTTTCTCATTCTCATTTATTTTTGTTTGTATACCATTTAAAAAGAAGAACATATGGTAAGATCCATATTTACAGAAGGAATGATCTCTCCTTATCCCTAGCCTTTCCCTGCATTTTTGCTCTCACAAAGTATAATAATGAGGTCATGGGCATGTAGAAGTAACTAAAAATATAATAATTAAAAAGATAAGCCTAATCAGAGACAAAATCTGATTGATACTCAGCAGACTCTCTGAATGACCTGACCTCTTTCCTCCCCAACCTCATGGGAGATGATCGAGCATCGTCTTGCTTGATCAGTCTCTCTGTTTTCCAGAGTTTTTCCACTCCTTTTTTTTCTTCTGGGAGACTGTAATTTCTGGCAGAGATGCCTGTTGGCAGGTGCCTCTGGGAGAAGATGCAGAACCAGAGCCACCATGATTATAGATCGCGTGCAGGTACCATTGCTTGCAATCTGGGACATTTTGGTTTCTGGTAGCTCATCTTTCTAAGCATAGCCAAAGCCATGGTCCATATGTCACTGCAATTTGTTCTCTCTTTTTTTCTTTTTCCTTTTCCCCTTAGGGCCCTGGTAGAAAATGTGTATTCTCATAAGTCAACATAACTTGAATATTGCGAGCTTGCATTCTCTATCTCAGGAATAGATTAAGGGCTTAGAAAAAGTAATTAGTATTTATTTAATTTATTTAAAATCAGAAGACCTGTGTCAACAGTTCTTCTCAATTTCTGTTTATGCATAGGTACTGAGTATTTCATTTCTATCATTATGTGCCCCCTTAATTTTGGTCGTACTGAAAGGAAGGATCTCAGTTCTGTAAGTTGTATTCAGAGCTGTACTGCATTTGGTGCAAGTCAGAGTTTCTGATGGAAGCAAATATGCTTTTAGTTGTAGCTACTGCTTCCCAAACAGAGATGTTGCAGGCCGATTGCAATACTCTACAGTAAGCAGTGGGCTGTAGGGTGACAGAAGGGGCAATCCAGGCAATCCACTTAGAGCATGTCTTGCTACAACTTTGCTATGCTTAAGACCTGAACCACTTAAAATGAAATTCACTGTGAAATCTATTAAACCATATGCCCCACTGAAGTTAAGCATTTTAAAGTGTGGGTTTTGTGTGCGTTCATTCATTGATGGGCAAAGGGTATTTTAATTGTAGTTTGCACTGATGGAATATGTTCTTGATAAAATACAACTATCTTCTCAACCTTTTGAATTCCATTTTACCAACAAGATAGTATTTGATGTATCCAGGTAGATGAGCTGTGATTTCTATATACTTGTGCTAAGCAACACTGCATACATTTTACTGTAAATTCAGGAAGTATGCAGAGAGCTCTTACATAAATTTACACTGTTGAAAAAAGGAGCCATTTGTATTTTTATAAATGAGGTTCTTTAGCTATGTCAGAATGATGAACAGAAACTCCATGTTAATCTTACTCACTAAGGAGCTTTCAGGATTACAAGTTAGCAGATTCATAATCTGACTGTTTGTAAACAGATACAATTGTTGACCTTGTTTATTGTGGATGTGCTTCATCATTATAGCTTTAGAAGAGCATAATACATTTTCCCCATTACTTAAATTATGCAACTAAAAATGGATGACAGAACTTTCAGACGTATATCTCTCAAATAACTGCATTATCCCATAGCTGAAGACCTAGTGCTGTTTTCATTTTCTTATGCGATGCAGTGCTTTTAATCCTGAGTGATCAACATCCTTTAAGAATTACAGCATCCAGTTTTTCACTCCACTTGTTTTTATGGGGACATAGTACACATATGTTTGTGCTGCTTAGAAACCACTGTTTGAAATAAATTGGTTAATAACCAGCTGTATTTAAGAGTTCCCTTGTTTGACCTGTTGTCTTTTTAATACTTTCTGTTCTTGTTTTTATTATTCAAAATAAATTGTGCTCATCATTTAGCTGGCTAAGAAAAGGTGCACACAAAACTTAAATTCTACATCTTTAAAGTGCTGAATGTTAATTGGGTTTCTCAGAAACTGTCTTGAGAGGCAATATGGCTAGTATAATTGTGTGAAAGCAAAACAGATCAGCAAGACAGGTAATATGAAGTAGATTTGTTCTCTAATAAGTACTTGAAAAAAATTACAATGATTGTTATTTTACATGGCACAGCAATATTTTTTCCTGTCCGGTGGCTCATATCTTCCATTTTGCACACAGAAAACACAAAATGGAAGTTGTTTAGTGGGAATATCTGAGACTTCTCATCCTCCTCAAAGGATGAGATGCATCCTTCACTCACACTTTCCTTTCTATGATTAAGCTGGCCAAAAAAGTGACATGTTGAGCAAACAGTTCCCATTTTTTCAAGAAAATAGGGCCAGATTTCACAGACCACATCTTTTTTTCATTTTCCTAGATCTAGTTTCATGCTTTGTTAATCTTGATTGTCCTTGTTTCAACAGTGCTTCACTCCATCCGTGCAGTGATGGTATTACTGTTATATTTTGCACTGGAAGTTAGATGACTCGAGGGTTTTCCATATTTCATGCCCATTCAGGGTATCTGCACTCCATCTGTGCATCATAGCCGCAGAGAGAGGGTGTAGTGATGACTATGAATGTAACTGTGGCTCTGTAGCAACGCAATTTCTTTCTGCCTGGCCTTTTCACCTCGTGATTTTAAAAATGTCAGATCCAGAAACAAGTCATCAGTTACTGGGTATTATTCAGAATTGCTGGGTGCAGTCAACTCCCACTGCTAATAGAGAAAGAATCCACTTATGCTTGCTTTTTTGACCAAAAGTATACCTGATGCTGATCAAACAGCAGATGGCAAGGTAGTGTATTTATCTGATCTGATTTTAATTTTATATTAATAGATTTTTTTAAATTCTTACAAAGAGATTTTTAGCTAAAACAATTTTAATGTAGGGAAATAAATATTTTAAAGAAGGGGGAAGCATGTTTTCTTCCACTTTAGAGATTTTCAGAGTAGACTAATTGGGTTGTCTCAACTTGTGTTTTATCTGCAGGTATTCCCCCTCCCAGCAACACTCCAAGTCACTACTAAATGGCATGCTCTAGTCTGAGTCTGCACCTTGAGTGCATTTTGCCATAATCCCACTTCAAAGTTTCAGATTTACGAAGCCTCCCTGAGTCTTGCAGGAGCTGCTGTACTTCTCAGTTTCTGAACTCCTGCATCTTCCCAATAAAGAGACTGGGTCTCAGTACTGGGGAGCATTTCTCCACTGTGAAGGTAGTGTGCAGCACTTTGTGAGCTGGCATACTGCTTACTGAGAGGATTAATGCTTAGTAATTGAATAGCTCTGAAGCATCTGTCTTCCGCTTGCTTGCTGCCTTGGCCCCATGCCTCTTGCATTCCTGAGAGCAGTGTAGCCCAGCTTCACCAGAAGAGCTGACTGGGTATGAAACCTGGGTGTGAAACCATCAAAATAGGCATTATGGATCTTGCCTGCAGGTGTTTTGATCCTTCTTTGGATCTGTCCTTACTCAGTTTGGTTGAATACTGATACTTTATTCAGCATTCAGATGCTGAATAGCATCTTAGTCTATTGGAGTGAGTGGAATTACTTACAAGGTGAGGAGCTAATCACTGAAGTGAATTTCAAAATCTGATTCAACATAATCTGAAGAAGTCTGAAGAAGAAGTCTGAAGGAGAAATATGCAAACAAGCATCTTAAAAAACGACCTTTTTACACACACACAAAAAGCCATAGCATTTTTGATGGAAAATTTTTGGTCAGTTCCAGTTTGGCTTAAAATGTTTTACTGATGCCCACTGTTCATAGAAAATCTTTGGATCTCAGTGACCCTTTTTTCCATATGAAATCATTGGATGTTAACCTTTGTGTTGCTCTTTCTTCTCAGTTAACTGTAATGACTATCATTGACTCTTCTAGTTCAGCTTCTACAGATATTTTAAATAAGTAAAAGTAAAGTTCATTGCCAGTGACAATTGACCTGCGAGTTGTATAAGGAACCAGGAGACGGTCCACAACATTCAATGACATAGTTGTTTCCTGGGTATGTACATCCCACTTCCTGTCTTTGGAAAATTAGATGTCATAAATAGCAGAGTTGAGAAGAGCTCTTTAGAGGAGAGTTATAAGTGACCAAATAATACACACCTGATGGAAAGAAATTGCTTTTGGTTCACTGAATGTGTGTGATACAGAATGAAAAAGATTTACCAGTGTTCAAAACTAGAGAACCAAGACATTCTGGCCTTTTTTCCTTCTGATGCCACTGTAATCCCTCACTTCTCATCAGCCCTCCCCAAAATGCAGTTCTGTATTTTTAGGCATTTTCTTACCCATTATCGTGTTACTGCATGCTGCCTTCCCTGCTGAGAAACTATTATAAGACAGTGGACAATAAAGCCTGCCCACTGTGATGAATGTTGGCCACCCAAGGGCAATGATATTCTTCCCTGACTTCAGTTCTGACTGGCTGACTGTGCCTCCTGGGAGACCTACAAGAAAGATCTCAATAATAAATTGATTCTCAATTTTGTGTTTATTCTTGGCTGGTGAAATAAATAAGAGATCTTAAATAAAGGAAAAATGTTATACTTTGTTGTTATGTACAAGGAAAATGACTAAAACTTCATTTTGCTAACAAGCAAAATGGAGCTGTTTGCAAGTCATGACAAGTAGAGGAAAAATGTTTGTTTATTCTTCCCTATACAGCTTTGGTAATTTTTACCATAGCTGGAAAAAATGTATTTTAGCTTCTGACTTATGTGTGGTTGCTCCAAGCTGCTCCTAAATTCAAGTTGATAAAGACTTGTCATTGATCAGACTTTGATTTCTTCTCACAGGCAAAATAAACCCAACAACACTGTAAAAATTTAGCTTCATGTAGGAACAAGCTTTTCATGTATTTAGGTAATTACAGAAGAAATTTTATCCATTCTTGCTGACATTGGAGTTTTGTTTTAAGCTATTTATAACTGAAAATTTGTTTCTATTTTAGTTTGATGCTTGATTTTTATTTATTTAACATTTAGTTTTTGGTTTGACTTTTAGTTTTTCCCAGTGTCCTGAAAACTTACAGTGACACAAACTGTAACATCAATGTTTAAAAATTTTAAATATTTCACAAGGTTCTCTTGCTGTTTTTTTCATTCTCTGGTTTTCAAATACTGATTTTTTTTTCCAATTTTTTTTCTTGCAAAGAGAAAGCCGGTATCACACTGTCTCTCTCAACAGAAAGAGAATGAATTGGGAATGGAAAAGTCCTAGGTCAGTTTAATCATTCTTAGGGCAGTAATTTCCTGATCTTTGGAGTCAATGTTCTAGGCTTTTGTTACAACAAAACCAGAGTTGGGTTTTGCCTGCTTCCATTTCTGGGTGTGTCTCTAGGCTTGTAGAAAACTTCAGATTCTACTGTGCAACAGACATATCTGCTTATGGTCTTGAAGACAAGCAGGGTGGCATATTGATTGCTTGTGTATTTCTTGCAAAACCTGTAAAAAACCCCTCGACTTTATTGAAGCTGCAGGCGCTTACAGGATTGACGGTGGCTGCATGGTGGTGTCAGAACAGAACATTCCACAGCACTGCAGAGTGACGTAGCTTCTCTGCGACTAGAATCTGGAAAAAGCGATGGTTTCCAAGGATTCTCAAATAGCTGTAATAAATTTAAATTTAGAATAGTGTGCAGTAAGACCAGGAAGACACACATGAGAGTTTCACTTATGCACATTGAGTAATTGTGTCAGCTTTTTAATCGGGTTTGCCAGGAACTGCAGAGTGCCTGTGCGTTACCTGGTATGCCTGCTTGCTGCAGACTATTGAGTCCCTGCAAACAGGGTTTTCCAGGCCCAGCTCCCACTGCTTCTTTTGCACTTTTATGGGAGATACTTTTAAATCTCTGGGCTCTCTGAAGCTGTCTTACTAGGTGAAGGTGACCCACTCCAGGAAAGTGCACCCCAGATTTATTAGTTTTACCTAATACTCTCAGCCAACTCTAATGAGCTTAATATATTACCCAAAGTAAAGGCTTTTTCTCGTTGCAAAACCTGAAATACTTACGTTATCCCTAACAAGAATTATTTTTCAGTCATTCTAGTACCTCTCATTTAGAATTCCTAGGATGGGCCAGAGCCATTAGATCTGAGGATCTGACTTTTGTGATACCATCTCTCTGAAAAATACCTTAGAAAAAAAAGCAGTTGCTGGGCCTAGGTGTAGAAAAACCTTGGGAGCCAATGACCTGGTCTTCAGCAGAGTGAGCTAGCATCTGAGCAGTCCTCTCCAAAACCCTACAGACCAATGTATTTGGCATTGAGTATTTGGAGGCCAGCAGGCTGTCTTTTCCAGGTCAAGGTGCTGTGCTTGGCATTCATGAGTTACTAGCATGTGAAGAGGAAATGGAAACCTACAACTAATGACTCATGCAAAAACCATTTAACTTGGTAAATCTGAATAGGAGGCTCTTAGCATACCCATTCCAAATATTTGGAGAGGAACAGTTGGTTTTACATGATTGAGGCAAGAAACAGCTTTCCAAAGAGAAATGTTAAATAAGTGAAGTGAAATCTAAAGCTTAAGATTTCTTTTTTTTAATTTATGTGTGTTGATAATGCATCATTCTGTCACAGTTTAGGTTTTCAGAGAGATAAGCACATAGTAATCTAGCCTTACTATTTTCTTTTCCTCATACACTAGTGGGCTTCAAAAAATGGAACTCCAGTAGAATGACAATAGCAAAAAAAAAAAAAAAGGCAGTTGTTCATTCCTAAAACATAGGGCAAATTCATTACTCACAGATGTTATTATAATTAAGGAATAAGAACTGTAGGCTATTAAATATTCTGCTTACTCATGTGTTTGATTAAAAAGATAATAAGGCATCTCAATAAGCCTGACTCACCTAGTATTTTCCTGGAGATTTCATTTCTCACTAAAATATAAGGTTTATGAAGTATTTATTTTTTCCACAGTCTTTTTCCAGCAGCTCACTGCACTTCTGTCAGGTGATGCAATTCACTTGAAATGCGTATTACGTGTCCCTGTGCATCACCTACAGACAACATGTTGGTATTAGCAGCTTGGAGCTTGAGAGGTGGTTGTTTGAATCTTAAAGGAGTATCTTTGGTCCTGGAGGTTTCTGGGGTGGTTTTACTGGAGATCAAAATAATGGTGCATACTCCAGTGAAAACTGTGCACGTTTGTAGTAGTAACTTGTGCATCCCATCATCTGACACCTCATTTTCCCCCCACCAAGCCTCCCAGGAGACATTACGAAACCTTTCAGTGGGTTAAAATATTTTCTTGTCTTTGGTTCTCACTGTAAATCTTGTATGTTTTGCAAAAAGTTTTCTGTCCTACAGAGATTTGCTGTTGAATCGTACCAACTGCTACCAAAAGACATCTCTATAACGAAAGTATTGTGCCTCAGAAGAGGGTCAATTCCTTGTCAGATCTGGGTTAGTAAACTAACCAAATGCAAATCTTCCATGCTCTGTCTTTTTTTGAAGTTGAAAAAATATGAAGAGAAATCTTGAGGTTTCTGAAGAGGAGAAATTTCAACAAATTACAGACTTTTTCTTCTATTAAAATTAAATTGAAAGCATCCTTTAACATCTTTGCATTGGTTAATCTATTTGTAATCTTTTTGTTGTGGTGCTATAACCTCTTCCACTGGCAGCTATACGATCTTTCGTGAAACAGAGGTCCTTTATTTAACCAGTAGAGAGTCTCAGGCTTTTATATTAGATTTAAAATTCCCATGTTTAGTTTTCTGCTGGGAGGAGTTAGATAATGTGTAATTTTCTTGGAACATAGTTTCAAATGACTCAGTTTAGCTATACTAAAATAATTTGCTTTTTTTTTTTTTCCATTAATAAACCTTTTTATATGAAAGGCCATAAGGGCTGCTGATTCCAACAGCATGTATGGTCTGAGAGGCGTCATTGTATGCTATGGGATCAAATTAATATTCAGATTTAACTCATGGTGCTTAATCTATCATAAATAATCACTAAGATCAGCACTAAAATTTCTTCTAACTCTTTATTAAAGCAAGCTTTCACATTAGCAGCTATGTTCTCCCACCCTTTTTAGCTATAGACAGGGTTTTTTGTAGCCTTTCTTCTGTTAACTGTCCTTTGGGGAAATGAGAGAAAGTTTGTTGGATGGGTGGAAGTGGTTACTGTTCTTGCTATTGTGTGAGTCAGATCCTGTCTCTGAAGAAAAAATGAGATGAATGCACAAAAACTGGGAAAGAAAAGAACAGCGAAAACTGAAATGCACAGTCTGTTCCTTTGACTGATGCTTACAGTGCTGCTGGAGAAAGGTAAGTATGACAAAGATGCATGTTCTGAGACCTGGCAAACATATATCAGCTTAGGACTGTGCAAGAACTTGCTTTTAGCTGCCTGTCTGGTCACAGGCTACAGCAGTGTTGCAAAGCATCAGGTTTTGGCTGTCTGGGTCCAATCTTTTTTTGCTGCTGAGGGCAGCAAAGGTGGAGTGATATGGCAGTATATCCTGTGCTTCTATAAAACACTGATCATGATGTAATATAAAATATGCTGTATTCAGACTACCCATTCTAGCTTCAATGTCAAAGTAAGATGCTTCCACCCCACAGATGATTGATGGAATAGGTATTTTGTAATTTTTTGTTATTAGTCAAACCTTAAATCATATGAACTTAATGAGGTTCACACTAAAGTATGTAGGAAACTGACTGAAGCAATCACAGAACACATTAGCAAATTCTTTTTGAGAATTGTGATATATTGTTGAGTTTCCAGAATTTACAAAACACAAGACAAGGGAATGATTAGCCATGGAGGACCCCTGGAACAGAGTATCTGAGACATGAATAACAAACTAGATGTGAGCCACTGATGTAGACTACTGAGGAACTAAAAAGGAAGCATCAAACTGGAATATAGATTCAGGGTTCCGTATGTAAGATATTAAATAATTTTCCTGTTTTACTCAGTTCTTTCTGGGATACTGTCTCCAGTTCTGAGCATCCACATTTCAATACAGGAGGGAAGACAATCAGAGGTCTAGAAAATATGACCTATACAAAAGATCAAATTCTAAGGGCTTATTTGACCTAGAAAAGAGACATGGGGAGAAATGAGAACAGTGCTCAAATATATGAAATGCTGTTATAAGAAAAAGGGTAGAGAATTGTTCTCTATATCTATTGGGAGAGGAAGAAGAGTAATGAGCTTGAGCTGTGGTAAAGACTATTTAGACTAAGACCGGGGAAAAAAAAATCTAATGTTTAGGATAGCAAAGTCCTATTACAGATTGTGCGATCTCCATAATTTGAAGTTTTAAAATCAGATTATAGTTAAACAAATATATATTGGAAGTGACTTAAATGTGGCTGATTTTCCTTTGGGCAAAGAGTATAAGATAAGTAATCTCTCGATCACTTTTAGCCCTCTACTGTGTTCACTGAGTTTTTGACATACCTGTGATCCACTGATTTTTGGTTCCATGCTTCTCTATCAAACACAAGCTTGACATAGGGAGGGTGATAGACCAACTAATCCTGGAAACCATTTCCAGACACAAGAAGGACAAGAAGGTGACTGGGCGTAGTTGGTATGGACATTTACAAAGTGGAAATCATGCTTAACCAACCTGATAGCCTTCTACAGTGAGATGACTGGCTTGGTGGATGAGGGGGAGAGGAGTGGATGTTGTCTACCATGACTTTAGTAAGGCTTCTGACACCATCTCCTGTAACATCCTTGTAGGCAAGCTGGTGAAGTATAGGCTAGATGAGCAGACGGTAAGGTGGATTGAACACTGGCTGAGCTACTGGGCTCAGAGTGTTATGATCAGTGGCACAGAGGCCAGGCACCAGTGATGTCCTCCAGGGGTTGATACTGGGGCCAATACTGTTTAGCGTCTTCATTAATGAGCTGGATGATTGGACCAAATGCACCCTCAGCAAGTTTACAGATGATACAAAAGTGGGAGGAGTGACTGATACCCCAGAGGACTATGCTGCCATTCAGAGGGACATCAACAGGCTGGAGAAACGGGCACAGAGTTCAACAAAGGGTAGTGGAGGGTCCTGCATGTAGGAAAAAAGCCCCCACATGCTGGGGGCCAGCTGGCTGGAAATCCGCTTTGCAGAGAAGGCCCTGGGGTCCCAGTGGACAAGTTGACCGTGAACCAGGAACGCACTCTTCCCGCAAAGAAGGCCAGTGGCATCCTGGGCTGCATTGGGCAGAGCATTGCCAGCAGATCAAGGGTGGTGATCCTTCCCCTCTCTACTTAGTACCGGTGAGGCCACACTTGGAGTGCTGTGTCCAGCACTGGGTCCCCCAGTACATGAGAGACATGGGCATACTGGAGTGAGTTCAGCAAAGGGCCACAAATGTGACTGAGTAAGTGGAGCATCACTCCTATGAGGAGAAGCTGAGAGAGCTGGGACTGTTCAGCCTGGAGAAGAGAAGGCTTAGGCAGGATCTGATCAATGTTATAAACACCTGATGGGACAGTGCAAAGAAGACGGAGCCAGATTCTTCTCAGTGGTGCCCAAAGACAGGACAAGAGGCAATGGGCGCAAATTGAAACACAGAAAATTCCATCTGAACAAAGAAGACACTTTTTAATTGTGAGAGTGGCTGAACACTGGAGCAGGTTGCCCAGAAACGCTGTGGAGTCTCCATCCTTGGAGATATTCAAAACCCATCGGGACATGGTCCTAGGCAATGTGCTCTAACTGACCCTGCTTGAGCCAGGTGTTGGATCAGATGATCTCCAGAGGTCCCTTCCAATCTCCAGTATTCTGTGATTCTGTGATAGTTGAGCCCAATGTCTATGCGTGTTTTTAGTTTTGGGGTATTTCTCTCGTCTCCTTATTTTTTTTCTGACTTTATAAAGGAGTTTAAAGGGGGCTTTTAAGAATTTTCTTCTCTATGAGAGCTGAGATTTTTTTGTAACTCTTACCAACTCATCATATATTCTTTTATGCTTAGAAATAATAAAAAATAACAACAGTAGAACTTGGTCTGTTAGCCTTTAGAAGTTAAAAATCACAATATGACTGTAGCCAGCATTCTTCAAAACAGGACCAGGGAGAGAGAAGTTAATGAAGAATAACCCTTAAGAGTCAGAATCCTAAATGAGCCTTTTCTGTTATGATAAATTCTCCTTGACTTCAGCTGTTCATGGTGGGATGAGAGCTGCACACGTATTTTCAAATTTTGTGCTAAGAAATACAATACTTCAGCCATTTACAAAGATTGAAGTGTGACCTCTGGTCTGAAGAACTTTTCACCAGTTCTTACAGATCTTGCCAAAAGGGATTTAGATTGAGACATTTTAGAGTCTACAGCACTTTTAGTTCAGGTTCCAGTTGAGAAATCGCTGAATAGTCAACTTTATTCTTGAAAAAGAGCAGAATTGGAAAATATGGCAGAAATTGATGCCCATATATATAAATTGTGAAATGAAAATACGATGTTGTAAATATTTTAAATCAACTCTTATATTTCTCTTTATATCGACTGTTACGTGGCTCTTTCAAAAGGCAGGATGAAAAAAAAAACCCACCACCTTAAATGAATGACAGTGGAACCACTACAGTGATTACCAATAAAAGGATTTTTTAATGTTGATAATATAGGAGTGAATAGCAGAAATGTCAGACGATTAGTTAAGACTTTTAATAAGTAAACTTTCTGAAAACAGACATTTGTAATACATTCAGGAAAATTTCCATTACCAGATCTTGGGCTGTATTCTTCAATAGACTAATGACAAAGCATAAATACCCTTCACATTGTATTGAATAAATATAATTCTATTTTTATTTTCAAGCACTTTCAAGTAAAAGTGCTTGAATGTATCTATTTAATAAATTAATATGTTAAATTACTATTTTATATCCTTCTGTACAGTCAGATGACATCTTTTCTCTAATTTTACATAGATGTTATTATCACAGTAACTGTAGTTAAAATGAAAATTGGTATCATATAATTAGTTTAAAAGTTGAAACAGGAAAAACTATGTATTTTGAAGTTGAATCTGCTGCTACTATGTTCTGCAGTGTCTGTGGTGAGGTAGAAAAAAAATTGTAATGCCTCTTTTTGTCATGATAGCTGATGAAGTCATGTATATGCTTGACATATTCTGCTTTGTCTTTCGAGGTTGTTCTTCCTAGTACTTACTCCCTTTCGAATTAGTCCAGACGACTACAGCTAAACCTCCTCTCTATTTCTTCATCTTCCAAAAGTTTCTATTTTTATTTTGGCTACCTAGAGATTCAGGTCTGTATAATTCTGTTCCCTATTTCTTGGCAGTAGTTCATCAAGTTTGGCTGATTTTATTTTTTTCTGAGGGGAAAGGGCTTTTATCTCTTACAAAATACAATGCTTGGGAAATACTGGCCTGATCTTATAATGCCACTATAGTTCATGATAGTGAAGAGGAGTATAGGAAAGATGTTCATCTGCTTTGGTACCAGGAACTGTTTCTTCTCTCCATCTCTTCATCTCTTACCTGTGGAATTGCTTATCATTCCTGCACTCCTCTGCTCCGGCAACTTGCGTAACTATATTATATTTTATCTGTAGCATAGCAAATGATATATGATACATAGTGTCTTAAATGGATTGTAGTCAGACAGAAGTAGGAATTTGTTTTCTAAACTTGATTTTATTAAATTATTCATTTAGGATATGCAGTCAGAGAGATTACCTCTTTTCTGTGCTGACTGACTAAGACCTGCCTTTCAAAATTTGAACGGTTTAAATAGATTACGAACATTTCTTAAAGGTTTTAAACTGTCTTTTGTGATAATTTTGAAAATTATTACCTAAGTAGTATCTTTGGCCTTAAAGCCTTTTTAAGAAAATACTATTCCAGAGTTCACAGCTCCTCTGCTTGAGCCAGTGCAACTATTTATTGTTTGAGCTGCACTGTAAATGACGTGATTGAAAAGGTCTGGTTAACAAAAAAAGTTTCCAAAATAAATACTGTTTTTTAAAGGATTCTGTTGTGTGTGCGTAAGTGTGTGTGTGTTGTTGTTTTCCTAGAATCTGAATCATTTCAGCTCAATGGTTTGCAGTGTAGTCCTCTGTGCTTTTTTATTGGTACAGTTAAAGGGAGAGCAAACAGGGACAGGAGTTAGAAGGTAGCATGGGTCTGAAGAGAATGAGACTTCTTTTGCTACTGGAGAAAATCTGTCATCACACTATGCCTAAAAGCAGCAGACTGCCTACTGCAAATGATGTTCATTTCTTCAGCTCTGAGGAACGATAAGTTCATCGCCTTTTGTGTCTACACGGGAGAGTCTTGATTTTGGGGGAGGGGGAAGGGGGTGGGTAAACATCAACATCTTTACATCTCTTCTGGCTTTATCATGCTTTGTAAATAAAGAACAAATAAATTCTGATCAGTCCTGGTTACTCCCTGTGAGAGTCTTTTCAGCGTGCATGCTGTTTTCTGTTCGCATGCACATTCACTGCTTAATTAATAATAAATAATCAGATCATCCAGCAATTGGGTCTAGAGGAGAAGCAGTCTTTTCTTTTTTTTTTCTTGTCTCTAACATATTTCCTAGGAACTCAGATTTTAAGACAATCTAGATCATAGAGGAACGTTCCTTTATCCTGAAATCATAGCAAAGGCAGCTGTGTGCACAGCCATGAAGGTGAAGGAGGACAAAATACTCAGGAGAGATGGTTGGTTTTTCTGTCTCATTTAAAAATCAATACATTTCTTTAGATTACACATAGAGAGCATGCTAAGAAATTTTCTCTCTCCCAGCAGAGTAGTTAGGATATGCCTTGAATTACATACAGGCAAAGATAGATGATCTAATGAGGAATGAGTGATAGAAAACACCAACATCACAGCTTTGTACCTACTATATGGATTTTGTGACAGAAGTTCCACTTAGCTATGAAACAGGGAAAGAAGCATATATGGTACTATTCAATGTAGGCAAGGAAAAGGAAAAAAAAAGAAAGCAAATGGAAATGAAGGCTATCCTGAGGCTTTGATGGTCATATTGTTATTTAAAAGAACGAAAAATGGAGGTTAAAAAAAAAGGATGAAATAAAAATCTGTGAGGTCACCTGAGCTGTCACTTAGATGAAGAGGCAAACTGGTAATTCTTTTTTGTTGTCTTTGTCCTAAGACCAGAAATATTTAACTTTGTTTTGCAAGAACAAAACATCTATTGTGAAAACTGTATAATTCAGGGGAAGAGCATACGACAGTCATAATTTAATTAATTTGTAAAAAAAAACCCTAGAAATGTAAGAAGATTAAATTAACAGGATTACAAATGTAATCTTAACAGACAATAGTATTAGATCTTTGACAACTGTATGGTTCCTGTAAAAGAGTGTTGACAGATGAAATAGTCACCACAGACAAATATATGCATTTAAATTTATATATTTCTAAAATACTTTCCCCTCAGAGAACACAAAAACTTATTAATGAAGAAAATACAGAATTAATATTTGTAAATGGCCATAATGCTAGTGACCCTTGTAATTTACAGTAAACAAAATGAATTGTTTATTAAACTGCTGATACTGAACTGACCTTTGATCAGCAACATTGAAGTTTTCATTTGCATTTCAAATAAATCAGTCTTTACATTAGCATTTCATCTGTCTCCATTTGCATAGGATTTCATTTTATTGGCTCATTTATTTTTACATCATTTAGCTGCTTAAGAAGCTACTAATCAGTTAGCTTCAAAAGCTGTCAAACTAGAACTTCAATTGTTTAACTGAATTTTAAAGTATACTTTCTTCAAGTGTTAAGATAATTAAACAAAACAGGAAAAAAATCAAGCTAGGCTAGATGTTATAGATAGATATAGATGTTATAGAGAATAAACGCCTTGCCTGTTTGGGTAAGGTTTGAAGAAATGAACTATTTCTTTTCATTTTGAAATATATTGTTGACAGTGTTTCACAGAACTTAAGACCAGAAGTAATCAGCCTCACTGTTTGTATTTACAGACCATTGCATTTCTTCTGGTTAAGACTGTATGATCCTAATGTCTCTAACTAGACATAACTTGTTTTTGCTGAAGCATAGCACTTGCTGTAAAATAGTTTTTCATATTGTTTTGTTCCCGATTTTTTTACACTATTGTGAAGTACTCCAAAAATTTAGGTGGTGTTTTCTTGAAGTACTCCAAAAATTTAGGTGGTGTTTTCTTGGCATTGGGTAGAATTACTCAAAAGGCCCCAAACGTATCTTAAGTACTGTTTATAAAAATAATTGTAACGTGGTTAGCGTGTGATTTAGCTGTGCACAGGAAAGTGCTTGGGTAGTAATCTTTTGGATGGGCCCATCAACATGTGAATATAAAGAACTTAGAGCAATGTATTTGTTAAATGTTATATGCGCATTTTGTTATCTGCTCCTGAAGTTTAAATAATATTTAAGATCCTTAGGTTCTTTTTACGTTATTAGTAATTTTTTAAAGTTGCTTATGATTAGTGAAATACAGCAGTAAGTGATTTCTGTAGTTAGAGAAATTTTGTTTCCACTGAGCGATTGCTTTGGGGCAAGAACAAAATTAGGAATATTTCTTGTTCTCTTAACACTTCACTAGTCTGTTGATTTGTTTCTAAGCAGTCTTTTTTCCATGGATGGCCTGAATTAACTGACTGCCAAGTCTTACTTAGAATTTTCCTTTGCATGTTACCGTAACCATTATGCTTAAAACAAGCCATTACATACTGTCTTTTTTGTAGCAGTCTGTCAAAGCTTTCCTAAAGTACAAGTAAACTATTGCTTCATCCCCATCAGCTGTCATTGTCACTTCATCAGACCTTACGTAAGCATGACCTGTTTTGTATAAATCCATGTTCGTTTTTACTTGGCTAAGTATTGAACCAGAGTTCTTTCTATCTCTTTTTTTCTATTTTTTTATTTTTCTTCTCCTCCCCTTTGTTCTGGCAAAAACTTTGTAGAATTGTGATGCTCCTGAAGTTTCTTTTTTTATCCAGGTGTCCCCAATATTATGGTACTGGAGTCATTCCCTTTCCATCTTTTAGGTTATTTCTTTTGAACTGCTAAAATTCTATGTAGCTACAAGATTTTTTCCCTTTATGTGCAGTTCTTTTATTACAAAGGCAACAATTTTCAGGATCTTCCTTGGATTCAGTTGCTGTTTTGTGATGCAGATTTCCCTCTTCCTATGGAAAATAGTTTGTTCTGTTCTTACTTTTCACAATTTACTTTGCATAGTAGCTTTCATTTCCACTGGTCTTGCCTGATAGGCTTATTACCTCCTCCTAGATTTCAATATCCTTCAACTGCCCTAAGTCCCATTTGTATTTTGATATATTTTGTTCCTGCTTGTTGCTTTTAGTCCTGTAGATAAGTATACTGGATCTGGTCTCTTCTGAGAAAAAAATAATATACTTTGTTCTTCTAATCTTTCTTTTTCAGATCTGAAATTGTTAAGTGTTCTCTTCAGGCCATTTCCTTAAAAAAAAAAAAGGAAGTGTCAGTAGTTATCCTGTCATCACACAGACCCGCACTGTATTTTAATTATCCCAATTACTTCAGCCGTCATTTTACATGCCCTTTCATTTTTTTCCTTCTTTATACATAGAATCATAAAGTCACAAGATAGGATCATAAATTTAAGTTGGAGGGAACCTCAGGAGGTCTCTAGCACAACCTGCTCAAAGCAGGGTCAGCCATAAGATCAGTCCAGGTTGCTCAGGGCTTTATCCAGTTGGGTTTTGAAAAACTCCAAGGAGGGAGACTGCATAACCTCTCTGGGCAACCTCTTCCAATGCTTGTGTCTCCTTATATGTGTCTTCTTAAAAAGGAGTCCAAAAAAAAGTCTCTTTATATCCAGTTGCAGCCTTTTTTGTTTCAGTTTATGTCTGTTCTCTCCCATCCTCCCACCATGTATCACTGTGAAGAGCCTAGCTCCTTCTTCTTGATAACCTCCTTGTACAGGTACTGGAAGGTGCTGTTAAGGCCCCTGCAGCCATCCCGTCTCCAAGCTGGCCAAGCCCAGGTCCCTCAGCCTCTCCTCACAGGGCAAGAGCTCCAGCTCTGACCATCTCGGGGGCCCTCTGCTGAACTCACTCCAGTGTATCAATGTCTCTCTTGTAGGGCAGGCAGAACTGGATGCAGGACTCCAGAAATGGTCTGATGAGTGTTGAGTAATAGGGGTAATCCCTTCGCTCAATCTGCTGGCTGTGCTATTGTTAATAGAGCCCAGGCTGTTGGCCACCTTTGCTGCCAGGACACACTGCTGGCTCGTGGCCAGCTTGCTGCCCACCAGAGCCCAAAGGCCTTCACAGTTTGTTCCATTGCCAGAAGTTCTTCCTTTCCAGCTACAGGACTTCGCTATTTGTCCTTGCTGAATTTTGTAAGGTTCCTGCCAGACCACTCCTCCAGCCTGTCTAGGTCCCTCTGGGTGGCAGCCCTGCCCTTGAGCGAATCAGCTGGTCCTCCATAATTTGGTGTCATCTGCAGACTTGATCACAGTACAGTCCATCACCTCCTCCAGATCATTGATAAAGATCTTCTCTTGTATTTCTGTACAAACATTTGTATGCCATATTTCTTGCTATCATACAATCCTTTCTTAACAGAAAAGGTTTTTACTCTGTTATTCTGTACTCAGATTTGCATGGGTTTGAATAGTCAGTGCAAATCTCATTAAATTATCCTTAAATATATCTGGTTTAAATTAAAAGTTTTACTAAGATTTTTGTGCCAGTTTTACTGTGTAAAATGGCATCTTTAAGATGTATCATTTTAGAAGTCACATGGCTATTAAGAAACTTCTTATTTTGGAAGACATAGTCTGCAGAATGTAACTCCTAGCAGATAAATGAAATTTCTCATCTGTTGCTGTGCAAAGTGAGTCTCCTTACTTTAAACAGCCTTTCTTAGCAGTTTAATTTAAACTGACTGTTTTGAAGACTGTGAGGACAATTCTCACAGGCTGTTCTGCCCCTTTCCTTTGGGGGCAGTCATCTCTGGCAGAAAGGGGTAACATTCAGCTCAAAGGTGCTAGCTGTCATGCAGCTACCTTTGGTAAGTTGGTGGAACGCTGTGGGAAATGTTATGCAAGAGAAAAAATGTCCAAAGTCTATACTAATGTTCTGTTTAGCATATCTCTTGATATGCATGATACTGACTGAATCAGTCTTGTTTTCAAAAAAAAAAAAGAGATAGCTGTGCCTCAAGGAGAAGGAAGGTGATGCTGCCAGCAAAGATTCAGCTTTCTTAGGTGCCAAAATATCCAGCACCCTGCTCTTGACTTTGGCATCAGTCACCTTCAGGGGAGGATGCTTCAGCTACTCAGCAATTTTATATCTGTTGTTTTCCTCAAATAGCTTGTCCTGCTTTCTGAGAAATCGCAGTGCCTTATATCATCAGTAACATCATTATTATTTATATCCACAAAGAGCCAGGAAGCATCAGAGCCCTTCAGTTGAAGTGCTGTATGAACATAAAGGCAGTCCTACTTCCTAACATAAGATGTTTAAAATATAAAAAATGCTTGTGAGTGGTGTTGTTTTGTGGAAAGAGAGGTGTTCATTGATAATGATTGGAGATCATGATTGAATCATCATTGAAGATCATGATTGAAATAAATGGAATAAATTGTTGCATGTGGCAAAATTCCACTGATCTTCCTGGGATGATGGACTGTGTGGTTTACAAATGTGGGACCTGAACTTCTACATCACAACCTAAATGCTTTCAAAAACTTAAACCAAGGAACCTTGCTACTTCTAAGAGAAAAGGGCACCCTGACTATCTTTATAGTGCATTTACAAATTTAGGTTGCACATTCTGTAATGAACTATCTAAATGACTTGAGATAATTATGCATCTATATGTAAGGCAGGGTTGAGCTGCAATCCTGAATCTCATCCACCCTGAGGGTGCATACTCAGTTTCTGAGCCATGTATCTCATGGTATAGGCATAGCTTATGATTGTCAGGCTAACTAGGAAGCTAAATAGGGAACTGGAGTATGATTTCCCAAGACCTGTGGGGAATGTACATGCTCAAAATCCATTGATCTTCAACAGGAGCTGGTCACTTAGTGTATTTGGAGGCTTTTGAAATTCCCAACCAAGATAGCTAACTTGAAACATGCATTTGTTATGCTCTCAGTATAAAGTGACTGATGTTAGTGAGTGACAGGGAGAATGATTGCATGGAAAGAGAAATGTACTGTAGGCTGATGATATTTGTGCTGCTTGCTCAGCTGCAGGGCTCTGAGTCTGGAACAACAGAGCATGGAAAGGAAGAGGGAGGTTCCTTTCATCGCTTCTTTGTAGCTGTACAAGTGAAGGAGCCACACTGATAAAAAAAGGGAAATGCTTTAAAAGCAACTGATGAATTGAGACAAAAATGTTACTGCCCCACCCTGCAATAAAATATGGTGCTTTGAAAATACCAGTTCAATGGCTGGAGATAACAAGACATTTTACATGGCGTGACATGGAGATGTGAAGTTCCCTTGAGCATCTTACAAATTTAGGACGGAGCTTGTAGCCAAAAATCCTCCTGTCAGTCAAATCATGTAATCACAGCTTCTTCCTGATGAACAAAACATTTATATTTAGATTGCACATTTACATAAAAAATCAACTAAACTAGGTTAGAATTATTTATTTTGTAAGCCACATCTTTTTGCTTTGAATTGAACTTTTGGGAGTAGGGCAATAAAGGTTTTATCAGCACCAAAATTACATGTTTTGAAGGCCGTGGGAGTGTGCAATAGCATTCACAAGCTAAGTGAACTGCGGTTGCAAGGCCTTCTGGCAGGCTCATAGTCTCATGGGAAGGGACCTGCTGGCGCCATGGTCAGGGGGTCCTTGACCTGGAGCAGCAGGTGCCTGTGTCAGCTCCCAGTTGCTGTTTAGATGCTCTTAGGGAGAGCAGAGACCTGGAGCACTGTGAACAGGGGCTGCAAGAGAGACTCAGCGGTTTGCAGGGCAGAAAGCAGGGCAGGCGCATGCCGGGTGCCCAGAGCACTGCTGGGGCTGCTTCTCATGGTTGCTCTGCTCAGTTTGTGCAGCAGTTACAGTCTTTACTTCTGGCTCTACTGGAAGCTTCTTCTGACATCTTTGGATCTGGGCTCCTGCTGGGAAAGACTGAGTCCTGCTTTGGGAAGGTTAAGCTCACAGACAGCAGCAGAGAGCCATGGCTGCAGCTATGGCCCACAGCAGTAGCTGGCACAGTGGGGGCGTGGAGGGGCCTGGCATCTCTGCCCAGGATTGCCGCGGGCTCCTTGGAGATAGTGCCATGATGGTCTCACCATGTTAGAGGGCATGTTCTGGCACCAACTGGTGCTAACGCACATGGCACGTTGGAAGCCCCAGCCCAGAGGGCACTCTGGGGAAAGATGCCGCTGTCTTAATGTGGGGCTGCAGCTCCTGGGGCCTCCCATGGTGCTGGGGCAGTGGGGGCCCCTCCTGCAGGAGCTGCGTGCTGGTGGAGGCACTGTGATGCTGGGCGAAGGAGCTGCAGAAGAGGCGGGCAGGCTGTGCACCATCAAGGAAAGTGAGGAGGAGATTGACAGGGTTCTTGCAGAAAATCTGCAAAAACAAGAGCCAGAGACACACAAAGTGAGGAAAGAGGGACAGCTGCAGATCATGATTAAACAGGTAGCAGAGGGTGGCTGTCAAGATGGGAGAGGAGGGAAGCTTGTGACTTCTGGAAGCAGAAGAAGGGTTTCTGCTCCACCAGTACACAAAGCACGGGGATTAAGCAGGAGGAATTAGAAGTCTGTGCACAGCTGCAGAGCTGTGACCATATTGGGATTATGGATACATGTGGGGTAGTTCTTGATTGCATTGCTGCCATGGATGGATACAGGCTCTTCAGGAAAGATGAAGTGGGCAAGCCAGGAGGAAGGGTTGACTCTATATAAAGGAATGGCTCAAGTGCTGAATGAGCCCAAACACAAGAAGGAAGTACACAGAGAGTGGAAGCAGCAGCAGGCTACTTGGGAGGAATACAGAGACATGTAGGAACATGTAGGAATAGAGTCAGGAAAGCCAAAGCTCAACTGGAGTTGAAACTAGCAGGGGAGGTGGAAGGGAACAAGAAAAGTTTTTGTAAGTACAGCAGCAGCAAAAAGGAAGGCTAAGGAAGGCTAAGTTTGGGCCCACTACTCAGTGTGGCAGGGGACCTAGTGACAAGCAACAGGGAAAAAAGGCTGAGCTGATCAATGCCTTTTTTGTCTCAGTGTTCACTGGAAAGGCTTGTCCTCAGGCCTGCCAGGTCCCTGGGCCTCCTAACAGAGTCTGTGGGTGTAAAGCAGTACATGCGGTAGAGAAAGTTAAGAGTTAGGAATCACTTAACCCACATGGAAATACATGGACCAGATGGGATGCATTCAAGGGTGCCAAAGAAGCTGTCTGATGCCATTGTGAGGCTGCTTTCAGTAGGATAAGTCAACGGACACAAGTTGTAACATGGGAAATTCTGATTAGATATTGGGAAAAAATATTTTCACCATGAAAAACGGTGGTCAAATACTGGAACTGTCTTCCAAAGATGTGAAATCTCCATTCTTGGAGATAGTCAAGACTCCACTGAACATGTCCCTGAGCAACCTGATCTAATTAGACCTGCTTTGAGTTTGGGGGGTTGGACTAGGCAGTTCTTTCAAATTTAAATTATTATATTATTTTATAATATTTTCATATTTTTATTTTTTATAAAAGGGTTGGAATTACTTTTTGTTCAAATAATAGTATTTCTTGAGGTCCATACTCAGTAGGCCCAATCCAGGAAATTTCTCATTGATGTTAATGGTTTCTTTCTGGAATAATGTTTATTTACTAAGGTAGTCATTCAACAAACTGTTTAAGCACCAAAATGTAATTTAGATTTAAATTTATGTAGCTATGTTCAGAAGGGCAATTCAAGAAGATACTGCTTAGGTGCTGTGAGTACTTCACATAGGCACATGATTTTCCCTTTCAGAGACAGGGGCTTTTAGATGTTGCTCTGCCAGATAGCACTATACCTAAGTCTTTTGTTGAGTATCTGTCTAGCAGCTTCAGGTTTAACCTTTACCAGTAGGAGCTGGTCTTAGATTTGTTAGCCCTGTGCATTTTTATGTTTCTCTAAAATTGCTAGGTTTTCTCTGAAGTTGCCCTGGAAGATGTTTACTAATATACTTATTGTTTGGGATATTAACAGCCAGGTCCTGAGTTACTTGGTCTAAAAATCTCTCCCTTTCTTCACAACCAGGTCAACAAAAACAGCCTGTGCAGATCATTACATTCATAAATGTGAAGCAAACCACCCGACCGTCATGTTTGGCACTAAGAGGTCAGTTTTCATCTTTTTTGTTATGCTTTTCATCTCCAAAAATAGTATAGCTGATGCGAGTCTAATCTGAAAACTTTATTTGTTCTAAATGTATCATTATACAAGATACATGAGCTGGATATATTGCACAAGCCGTCGCATCACACTGAGGCAGCTTACCAGTTATCAGGTGATAAACAGTCATGTGTTTCTGTACCTATAGGACTTCAACAGGAGATTCTGATTTCTCCACAGAATAAAGATACTATAGACCATTCTTCCTCTTCGTTAACTCCCTGATTTTTATGCTTGTTGGCAGGCATTTAGTTTTTTAGCACAAGCTTATTCCCATCCCCACTAGTCAAAGACTTCAACACATACGTCCCGGTAGCATGGGAGCTTGCAGAACTTTTGGCCTGTGCAGAAGCAACCTTTAATGTTGCACCTACAGCAATAGCTCACCTTTCCTGAATTTTTGTGAAGAGGGGAGACTAGCTTGCCCCTCTACGAAGCAACATACTGCATTCTTCCAGGAATCAGGGGTGGCTAATAAAATTAAGAAGCAGTTTGGTTTTCTGAGGCATCAGCTCCCACACCAGTTCCACAATGCTTCAGTGTGAGCCATAGGCCTTTCACAACTCAGGGTATGACCCATGGGCTGACTGAAATGTCTGCTTCCTTTGAGTGCCTGCAAGTGTGGGAACTGCTGCCTCATACTAGAACAAATTCAGTGTGGTATTTTTTGTCTCTCTGAAGTGGTATTGACTTCTGATTCTGGACACTGTTACCTTGAATACCATCACAATCAAATACAATGCTCAAATGAAGTACATTTTTAGAGTAATTTTTCAGAGAAAGGAAACTTAGGTCTTATCTTTGGGTAAATACAGAATATGTTATTTTGGCAATATGAACAAATTTAAGATTACTGTTGCTGATGGTATAGTAAGGGAATTGCAAACTTTGTATTTGAGGATTTGTGCTTTTAATTGATTGCCTCTGCAGAATATTAACACTCAAGTTAACCAAATGCATTCTGCTAAATGTAATAAATTGTATTATAGTTGAGCTGGGTTAACTATTTTTGCTACCATTTAATATTAACCCATAAGAACTCCATCTAGGTTGATTTAAGTATTTCTTCTTCTCCGGATGGTTTTTTTTGTCTTTCTCAGCATTATAAAGTGATGACAAAAAGAAGAGTTGTGTCTGATAGCTTTCTTTGAGTAGCCTTGGAAATTGATTCTGTAAATTTTTCTTCCAAACTGAATTTTGATTACTCTGCAGATGGAAATTCCTCATATGGAATTTTAAAGAAAATGCAAAATTCTCTTGCATGTCTGCAAACAAGAGTTTTTATGAGAAAAGGTATATCTGGGCAAAAGAAGTTCTCTGCCGCTCCTCTGTATTGGAAAGAGAAAATATAACCATATTCAACTTTTAATTGTTATGTTTTGCTATTCTTCACTTTATTCATACTGTTCTGAACAACATATGATAAATAAAGGGCTTCCTGCTTCTAGCAGGGAAAGAAGCAGAGTGGACTTTCACACAGTAGTCTCCTATATGTAAACTGAGAAAATACATCATGTAATCTTGAGATTGCTGCCATATTTTAATTAGGCAGTGGTTGACTGTTAGGTATTCCGTTCTCACAAGTGCAGTGCATTTTAAATTTAATTTTCATAGATGACTGTTAATTGTGAAGAGCAAAATCTTGGGTTTTAAATTGATCATTTTTAAAGGTTATAATCTCCTACAAATAGATTGCCCAAGACCAGTGAGAATGTTTGAAAATCTTGGTTTGAAATATTAATTCTCTTCATAAAAAGCATTGTATTTACATGAAAAATATAATTTTTCTGTAGGAAAAGATGAGAAAGGTTTATCTTCTTCTAAAATGAATTTTGAATTAGTTCTAACAATACATTGCCAATTATAATAGCCACACAACATTTAACAAAATCACAGCACTCCAACTTAAAGATTAAATTGTCTCTTGTCTCTAGATTGCCAGAAGCTACCAGGTGTATAGTGTCTCAGGTCCTTTTTTTTATTTTTACCCTTTTTTTAATTTTACATGCAAAGTTTATATTCAACAGATAATCCCTGTTGAACTGATGGAATAATGAAGTTGGTAAAAGTAATATCCTATCAGAACAATTATGACAAAATTAGCCTATAAATGTGGAAATAATTTCTCAATTGCTTTACGAGAAACTGCATTATCAACATGAACTGACATTGCTTACAGAGAGGTGAATTTCTCTTTAATTCAAGTTAATTTGAGAGCTGATCCCATGCCTTTAAATGCTCAACTGTTGTGTTTTCGCTGTGTTGTCTTTTATTCTGCTCTCATCTTTTTCTCTACCATGTTAATTTTTCACCAGTTAATTGAATCTACAATAGACAGCAGCATGGAAATAGCAGAGGTCAATATGTATACCAATGCATTTCTGATGTGATGTATTGTTCATGTTGTGTACTCATTTCAGTCTTACGAGAGCAATTGCCAATAGCATTCTTCTCTTGTGGAAGGGAAAATTATGTAAGCGACTCTAGAAAGGAGTTTTTACTTTGTGGGAACCTACTTTTTGTGGGGCAGAATGGAATTTGCTCTGCAAATAGATAGAGTCAGGCCCCAAATTAGCAGTTCCTCAGGATTTGCCAGGACTCTGGCTGACTCTCTATCTAACACTGGCATCACGATGTTCAGAGGTACTCTACCCTGTGGTTCTATACTTTCTTCAGTTTGGAAACCTTACACTGTATAAGTCAATTAAATTATTTCCACGTGGCTGGAGAGTATTTCTCCCAGATGGCATGCTCAGTTCTCTTTTCCTTCCCTAGCCTAGATCAAGCACTTCAAGTGCTGGCCTACATGACTACATGACTAACCCACAGTGCCCAACTATTTTGTCCCTAAATAAGCTTAGCAGACTGAAGCAAGAAATTGTGCGAAGTGGGAGGTGAGATATATGAGTACCTTTGCTCAAGCATATACGTGATATGGCTCAATTTCTGGAGCTGCATCCTTTTTCCCCCATTTTGAGAAGTTTGCCACTTGGCATATGCTTGAATTGGGCTTGTGGTGAAGGATACCACCTTTTTACGGTGAAACACCCAAACTCCCACTGATATTTCTGGCTAGTTAGAAGTTAGCTGGCGTACTGAACTCTGGCTGAGTTGTGTCTTGCCATGACTGTGCGACTTCCCTGTCCTCTTCCCTCCCCCCAACGCCGTTGGTCTGAAGCTCAAAGAAGTCCATAGAGCTAAGGAAGGAGCTAGAGCTTGCATGATCTGTTGTCAGTACATAGACTGTTGAGGGCTAGTGTCAGTTAGATGAAATTCAAGCTATTCATTTCCTTTCCAAAGGAAAGATAGAACAAGGTGGGCAAAAAGAGGAATGCTGATCTCCAGGCACTCTGATCACCCTGATGTGAAGTCAGGGTTTATTTTTATTGAGGTCTTCTCTGTGGAAAGCTCTTTATTTACAGGGTGTGACTTTACCCAGAGGTGGCTGGCAGTTAATGCTGCTGGTAGCTTCCACTAGGTGTCCATGGTTCAGTGCTTGATGATGGACAGCCCAGTTTGTGTGAACTGCAGTGCCGAGAGCCCCTTGGCAAATGGTGCAAATGCTGCATAATACAGCAGTCATTCCTGGAGTTTGATATTTTTCTTTCCAAATCATATTCTGATCAGCCATTCAAGAAAGTTGTTGCAAATTTTCTTAGACTAGGTCTTTCAGAAACAATTTAAGTCCTATGATAAGTAGAAAAATAAACCTTTTTTCCTGAGTCTACTTATATTGTCAGGTTTATGAACTTAGATGATAGCTGAACTGGGCAAGTAATGTGATGGGTTAGAAGGAGGATGAGGAGATTTGGAAAGAAACATCAGCTTTTTAATCACTATCAAACACTGATATCCTATTCTTATATCCGGTTTTCTATTAGAAAGTCAAGAAAATAGTGTTCCTTTATGAGTTCCTAGTATCAACATACTATAGGGTGTTCAAGATAATGTAAGCCTAGTTGCTTCTTTCCCTTTGGCTGTACGGCTAATTATTCTGCCTTGTCCAAAGGTGTGCTGCAGAAAGGCTGTGGTTGCACATGGTTGCTAAATTTCCATCCATATTTTTATTGGCAATAGACCTGGACCATTCTTATGTTTATTCTGACACCCCTGCCAGGTTCCAAAGCATGGCCAATAGATGGCAAGTAAATTGTCTTCTGTTACTGAAAACTGAGACTATGTGACATAGATAATTCTTTTTTTTTTGGGGGGGGGGGGTAAGTTACCGACATAATTATCTGGTTTGGCCTTAACTCTCATGGTGCTCACTTTGCCCTTTCTTCTCCTTTTTAACAGAAAGTGACACTACTCAAATAAAGCTATAACGTGCTTTATGTCTTTTGCTCTATTATGCAATTAACATTGTTATTGCTGAACTTCGTTATGGTAGTGAATTGCAAAATAGTATCTATTGACATGGAGTCTTTTTAAGTTTACTACCATTTCCCAAATATGATCCTTAAATGTCTTGTGATATTTTATTGCTTCTGGGTCTGCAGGCTGAATAATACAAAATGATATGGTAGCTGTGGGACTTGCTTCCTAATTCAACTGGAGTAGACACAATATAACATACAGAAGTATATAAGGCAGTAGAATGTGAGACATACTATACTGACTATCTCTTGGTTTTCAAGGTTTGTTTCTCTTCTGCACATATGATCATCTTATCCAGCCTGTGTCATGCTTAATGAGAGCTGAGATGTAATAATATATCACGTAGCTCATAACACGAGGTAACCCACACCTTCAGTGAATCCTCAGTCTCTCTGTTTCAGGGTTCATCTTTCTGACACAGGTTGTGACTCTGTCTTCTGATAACCCATCACTTCTCTCAACAGCATTTTTTCTAGCTGTAGGTAAGCAAGGAGAGGAGATGGAATGGAGTACGTGGACACAGTTATGAGTGATTGCTTGCTGACATCAGATAGCAGCAAGGGAAGATCTTTCTTCTTCGCCTTAAATGTTCACACTATCCCAGTGCCAACTGGTCCAGGATGTAAGGGGCTACGTTCTCTGCACTTCTTGACAGCTTTGTATGTTTGTAGCTTTAGATCTCATCCATACAGCAGAACTTTCCTGTGGATGGACCATTTATCTTTATCAAGTGTTTCTGTTTTCAAATCATTTATCTGCTTAATTTTCCTCTCATGAAAAGAATCTTCTTGTTTGATTTGGTCTTTGCCACACACTACTTTCTCTGATCTCTTCTCACTCAGTTTCCTGCTTTCTGTCTATCCTTTGTCTGCATACCTGCTGTGCATCTTCTGCCTCTTGTGCTCAGTTCACCCACTTGGACTCAGTTCACCCAAATTCTTACCTACCTGCTTGTGGCTAAGTCGGTCCAGGACTCTGTACTCACCTTCTGTAATGCAGTAGCTAACTTAAATGTGAACTTCTTGAAAACTTGTCCTCTGTTAGCTTGAGTCTCACTTCCCTAATCACACCTCCTACTAGAGGGAGAGGTGAGATTACAGAGAGTTTTGATCTTTCTCCATCTGATAATAATGAACCCAAAACCCAAAGCAGCAACGTTAAACTAAAGAAGTAATAGGATGTCAACAATTTGATTTGCCATGGATCCACAAAAAGTGTCCTGAAGAGTTTACAGGAGATAACTATAAAAAGCCCAGTCAGTGTTCATACTTTGAACCCAAAGGTTTAAGCCCCAGTAAGCTGGTTGCAAGTTACAATTATACAACAAAATATAGAAAATGTGTATTTTTAATTTACCAATCCATCTAAGCAAAGCTTTTGCTTCCTATACATACAAATAAAATCAAAGAAAAAGCAAGCAGCTTTAAAAAAATTTTGTTAAGCAACTGCATCATTAATGAGTATGAATATTTAAATATAGTCTATGTTTATACAAAATCTAAAATATAAAAAGTTTAATTTTCTGTTTAAATTAATCTGAAATGATCAACTTTTTCTCAATTATTTTTTAAAGAGGGCTGTTTTGCAGTAAGGCTCCCCCTGCCTTGTGTGGAGCCTTTTCAAAGGCATGACTTGCATGAGTTAAACAACCAAACTGGCATGTATATTCAAATTTTTTTATCAGAGAAAGTCACTTCCTCCATTTCTACTTGCCCTTTATGCTGTAGCTGTAATAGTCAGAATTATTTACTTCTCCTATTGTGTATCTTTGCTATATATTGGAGTTTCTGTAAAAGGGTCTGATTATTTCCTGCAGATTATAGGATTAGACTTGCACTTGAGTTATGAACTTTAATACTGTAATTTGCAGCTTTAAGCTGCAAGTGGCTAGCACTTGAAATTACAAAGTGGACCTAGCATCTCAGTAACTGAATAGTTTTTGGCTTTTTGTTTTTCTTTGAATTGCAGCATTTCTGAAGTCAGTGGAAGTCTGTCTTCTCTTTACGAGCCATAATTTCACCTTAAGTTTCTAACAAATGCTTCGTAACTTCAGTGACATGTTATCAGAAGCAACCTTTTCTATCTAGTCCTTCTTTGTCACAATAATTTCCTGGCCAATTCAGTGGTTTTCGATTGTGTTTCTGATGCTGCTGGAATAAGTGGACGTCCTTGCTGTCCTGAAACAATTATGCAGAGTCCTCTCAAGGTTATTTGATGCTTTAATGGAATTTTTCTAAAAGAAACACATGGGTCATTTTGCACATGAACAGTAGTATACGATTCTCTGCTTCTATGTGTATTTTTGACTGACATACTGGTATTTTAGGATTAAATCATAGTCTTGTTTGTGACATGCTTAATAGGTCTAAGATTTTGCCATTAGGTACTACCTTTGCAATCGATGCATACATATATATATCCTGTAGACTGTTTAATACCGTGGCTATATCCTTTACCAAGTGTGATGGAGAAAAAGCTGTTTGCTTTTTCCTTGCAAGAAATGCAATTTGACAGAAAACATGCTAAGGCAGGATTGAAGACCTATCCTGTGGTGCAATAAAATCAGTTGAAGGTGAAGATACTCATGCCATGTTTCAGCTATTTCTTCTTGCATAGGGAAGTATGAAGATATTTCCCAAATAGAGATAGGCAACTTTTGCTCATGCTCAGATTTTGTGCTGACCTTGGACCTCAGTGCCCTGTAGATATTTCCACTTGTTGATACGTTTCCAGTCCTAATAGAATTGTTCCTATTGGATTGTAGCTGTAAAAATAACTTTGTAAGAGTTGTCTCATTTTCAAGAAATAAAATTAGATTAGAGATTATGAGTGCTGTTACACCTGACACTTAGTCTGAATTTAAAACAACACCAGTTTAATTTCAACTTAAATGTGAAATGTACAGGTATGATCATCAGCTCCCAACAGAATATGTGGCATTATCTAGACTCTGCTATGTCTCTCACATGTAGAAATGCCTACCTTGGTGGTCAAAAGTATGTTTTTTTCTCAAGGTTTGCTATAAGCTTATTAGGTATCTCTCTGAAACCTTCCATTAGTCTTCCTAAGCAGAACTGGTATAATGTAACACAATTGTGGTGTTCTGCAGACTTTTTCAAATGCTTCTGGCAATTACATGATGTCTTAGATGTTTCCCCTGCTTCAGATGTTTCTTTTTTAATCCTTTCCTACAATCATAATACTGTATCAGACAGTTTAGCTTCTCTCTCTGTATTTTTGTTTCCTAACAAAAATCCCAGCATCCTGATTAAAAACCCCTCATTTTGTAATGTGATGTCTACCTCCTGCTTGCATGTATAAAGCCCTAGGGTTCAATTTTCAAAGTGGTGAAGAGTAGTTATCTGTACAAATACTGTTTTCTGCTAAAGGGATTTGTTCATGCTGCTTCCTGGCACCTTTTTAAATGTTCATATTAGTGATTTATTTTATTATGGTGTTCCAGAAGATACTTAGTAAAGTGTGTTTTGATCCTGCATTCAGTAGCATGAACTAGTCAGAGGGAACAGGACCAACTAAATGGCTGAGTCTGTGTGGCGTTGCCACAGAGACTGGTTGCATGTTGTGGGCTCCGTATTTATAGGGTTATAAATTACCTATTTTGCTGACACTAAAACAAATGAAGGAAAGTGTCAGCACTGCTGGCGTTCTGGCAGGAAGTCTAAGTACAACTTGGTATGCCTTGTGTATCTAGCTAATGCCTCTTCGATGGAAAGTTTTAATTAAGTGCATGTCTGTGCATGCAGAGAAGAAATTAAAGGCACTTGAGAAAAAGCAAATGTATCTGCTCCAGACTTATTGAGGAGTAATTGCTGAGAGAGCTAAATGACTTTCAATTAATTCGAAAAAATTTTCTTAAATTTCACCAGAAAGTACAAGATCAGTCTGAAGGGAAATTTATAGAATTAGTCTGTAGGTCTAATCCATTTGCTTCATACTTGTCGGAAGATGACATGGTAGTACAAGTTAGAGGTAGGGACTGTGAGTCTAATCTGATATGCTGGATTTCATTAAGCTCTGCTAATGTAATTATCAGAAGAATACTGAAAGCTGCTTTACGTATACCCACTATTTTTGATTTGTCATTTCTGTAACAATTTCCCACCTTCTAAGCATCCGAAAATTTATTTTTACTACCAGAATAATTTTTATAGAAAATCTCATATCATTAGGTAGCTATGGGAATTTTAGCTCTGTTTTCTGGTCCTTATAGTTACAGGGAAAAAAAAAATCACTGAATTCTTTTCAGACTATTTAGGAGAGAAGGATAAAGCAATGCAGCTAGGCCTATAATGTATACTACATGCAGGGCAGCTGAGGGAAAGCCCTGTGGGCTAGGCATTTATTTCTCTTACATGCACAGTGGCTCACAACTGAGATGCTGGAAATCTGGCTAAAGCCACTGTCCTCAGCCTGATCCACCTCAGCTGCTACCATTGCTGAGGAGCTAAAGCTCGGTGAAGGCTGGTGTCCTGTGTTTATCATTTCTTTATAAAAGAGCATTCATTTAGCATAGCGTTCTTCAACACAGCATTCCTCTTAATTTTTTTTTAGACATATTTACTCCAGTGTTTTGGAGCCCTACCTCATCCAAAGAGCTAAAGAAATGGACATTTGTGACATTTAACTGCCGAGCAGCTGCAAGGCAAAAGAGAACATATAAACCTTTGGTTTTGATTTGCGTTATAACACTTATTATGTTTCACCTGCTAAACAGACAGGAATATTGCATTAAAGGTTCACTAAATTGTTGAGATATGTGAAAGGTTGCAGCAAACTCTAAAAGCTGCAATAGTTCCTTCCTCTAGGAAAAGCCAAAAAGATAAGATTGGAAAAGTGCAATACTTAGAAAGTCAGAAATGAATAATAAATAAAATAAAATAAACAAATAAAAACCCCCAAACCTCCAACACCCAAAGACTTATCCTTCCTCATCAGTAAGTCTTTCTTGTGTTTCTTTATAAATGTCTTCATAAATAAACAGTTTGCTTTTTTAAAATAATTGGTGATGACTCAATAGCTTATATTTATCATTGTGTATTTTAAATATGCAGACTTCAGCAAATCTACGTCTACGCTTTTGGGGAAAAAATAAGGCTTTAATCGTACTCAGATTTAGACTCCCTTTCATCTGGTAGTTTACTTGCTTCCTGAGCTCTGTGTTTTGTTTTTAAACTTGCTCTCCTACTTACATAATTTTACTTTTGTAGAGATTTTAATTAATTTTTTTTTACCTTAATCAATACTAGTCAATAAAACAGACATATTTATAGAGATTTGTGCTTTGTTTCATATACACCAGTTAGTGTTTATAATATTCTATCCTTAAAATTAAATGCTTCAGATATAGAAAGGGAGGTAAGCAATATTGCAAATGGCAATGCGGAGGTATTTTTTATTATTGCTATTCATTAAATCCCCCACAGAGTGCTGAGTCAAGGAGCTGCTGTTTCTTTGGGTATCTTCTGCTCTGCCTAATGAATATTGCCACAAGGCTGCAATATAGCTGTGTTTCTCGTGTTAGTTAATGCGAAAGAAAAGAGGAGAGAGCCTGTAGTTTTGTTTTCTTGGAGAACGTCAGATATAAGCTGTGGGTCCTCCTCTCTGAGGAAGCATTAAAGCACCTGGGTGTTGTGGCGGAGAATCTTTCCCTTCAGGGGAGCTCTCTAGCTGTGCAGATCTGTTGGAGGCTGCTCCGCTCGTACTGTGTTGGGGCAGGGAGAGTGGAAACTGTCAGTGTCCTTGGGCTAGGACAGGACAGGCATGACTGAGCAGAGCTCCAGTGTGATACTGAAGGAACAGGAAGACAAATAAACTCTAGTTAAACACACAAAAGTGTGAAATTACTACTCTGAGATGGCTGTGACGGTTTCTACCATACAGTGAATATTAGGTGGGTTTGCCCTCATTAAAAAGGTAATATTCCAACATTTCAAAGAAAAATGTGGCTTTTGCAAGTGGAACAAGACTTTGGCTTCAGGACAGATGTAAAGACAAAGAGAGACTGTTTGTTTTTCCAGTCATTCACATGTGTCATGAGAAGCACTAAGAACAGAAAGAATAACAAGATGCTTCATATTGTGATGACTTCCCATAGGAGGTTCACTTGGACTCCAGCAGCTAGCTTTCTGCCTATACTGTCATAAGCACATCTATGCTATCAGAAACAGCTGTGCGTTTTTTTTCACTTTCCTTAAGCATTCAAAACTGTCATTTGGGGCTGCTGGTCTCCATTGTGGCCTATGCCAGTAGAGATCCAAGACTCCTGCATTCAGAAGAAAGCTTCTGCATGCATCATCTTTCATATAAACGTAGAGTTAAATTGTCTGAATTGATACCTAGTTCATGAAGCTGACATTTAACTGACAGAGTTGCCATCAATGTCCTCTGCAAGGCTAGTCTGGCTTTCATGTTTTAGTAATTGTGAGCAGTATGGCTGCCCAGACCTGGCTTTCAAGGTAGATTCATTAGGGCAAAAAAGATCATTAGCTGCTTGTGATGGACTGTTTCTCAGTAATATAAACGCAAATTCAGACATGCTTTGAACTGCCAGTATAGGCTTGTTTCAGTGACAAAGGGAGCAGGTAAGCCATGGTATCCTGATTATCCATTTTGCTTCTGTCTGGAAAAAAAAAATCTTTGAAGACCACAAACTGTTGGAAATATATCGTCCTGTCCACTAATGAGCAGTAAAAGTAATGAGATATTTCAAAGCTCCCTCAGCTCCCTCAGTGTCCACCTAGTCATAGTATACTTACTGGAACTTCATCAAATACTTTTCAAAATGGCATGAAGATTTGGTGTCACAATAGAAATACTGGAAGCAGATACCACCCATTTTAGTCATTTAGTCACTCATGCAGAATGATAAAAACTAACCAAATTTGCTTACCTTTATTCTATATGATGTACAGCATATGATGAGATCATCTCTGCCTTGCTGTATTCTACTCTAATCATAGGTAAAAATTCATAAAGCCAGGACAAGAAGATTTTGGTGATAGCCATTATTTTGCTGGAGAAAATTTTGTATGAACAAACAAAAGTATGTGGCAATATCCCTTCTCTCTAATCTATGAAAATGCAGTGGTGGTGTTGGTAGACTACTCTGGTTTGTCCATAAAATTATCTATTTCCCCCAAATACCTTCTGAGGCATTTCATGTGGAGGGATTTCACATTCATACTGCCTCCATTCTTACTGGTTCTGGTCAATAAGCAGCGTGCCCACAGGCACAATTCTGGCTGCAGCTTCAACACAGGAATAAAGGAATCCTTTTATCTTGGCGTATTAAATGAGAGATTGTATTTAATAGAACTTTACTTCAGGAAGCTTTACTGCACCAGAAGAGCTTTGCTCCTTTGCTAAAGGGCAACACTTTTGTCCAGCTTTTACCTCCTGTTTGCATTGGCATCCTGAAAATGAGTGTGTTTGAAAAAGCTCATGGTCTCTTTCATTAGGCAAAATAAGATTTGTCATGCTGCATATATTATTTATCAGGAGCACTACCTTGTGCACCACTTCAGATAGATAAAAGATTTCTGAGCTGCTTGTGGTTCCATAGCTCTGGTCCTGTGACAATTTCTCACAGAAAATATTTGTAGTTTAT
Organism: Dromaius novaehollandiae; assembly: GCF_036370855.1. Lineage (NCBI taxonomy): Eukaryota > Metazoa > Chordata > Aves > Casuariiformes > Dromaiidae > Dromaius > Dromaius novaehollandiae. The sequence goes on along the minus strand of NC_088099.1, from coordinate 141,389,738 downwards.
GTGGTCTTAAGAGTTTTGGAATTTTGGTTTCATACTGGCAATGACCAGGATGCATGCAGTTTTAATCTCAAAGGAAGTCAAATGCACACTTCGTTTAATAATGGAAGTTATTTAAATCTGGACCTCTTGTCTAGTTAATATAATTATTTTCATTTTAAATTGACTAGGCAGCTGGACATATTCATATGAAGAGATTGAATGTAGCCACACTAAACAGTTTGTATATAAAAGAACGAAGTTATTAGCATTTGATTATGAAAAAGCTAGCATAGTTACTAGCAATCAGTGTTTTAAAAAATAATTCTTGTATGGGCGTCCTTCCCTCATATGCCTTTCTAGATCCTCTCCAGTCCACCTTGTGAAAATTACTGAAAGCCAGTTTGCAAGACTCGACTGTCTTAACAGAAATCTTTACTATCAGTTAACGTGTGTTTTATGTCAATTCAGTGCCCATTCTCAACAGCAAATGTCTGTAACCATTGTAACATATTATCAAAGGATTTGGCAGATTTTTTGTTCTGTGCAAGCCTTTAATGAAGGATAAATGATCTGCTAGATAACAAGGAATTCAGTTTTCTACAGGGATTCCTTGAAATTGTATGATTTTTGCTGCTTATGATGGCCTTGGATTTAACCCTCTCTGTCCATCTTTTGTTCCACGCACTATTATAGCCTGTCACCATAGAAAAGTAGCTGACTTGCCAAATATTGTATATCATTGTGTAATTATATTGAAAATCCAAATGAAATCTCATCTCTTTACCTGACTCATTCATTATTTTGTGCTACTAGAGGGTCAGTACTGCTAACTGCAAGTTCTATACAGCTCACGGTTACAGATTTTTTAGCCTATCGTCCTGTGCATCCTGTGCTATTATGTCATAGCTATTTCAAAGGTCTAGCAATTCCTGTAGATCTGTGTCCAAAGATGAAGATTTGAAGCAGGGAGTGAAATCTTAATAAGGTGAAAATCCTTGAACTGGTAAAGTCTCTTTGGAGTTAGGATTTTTCTTGTACTGAAGTGTGGCTAGAACCCTGTGAGATTACAAATGGCTTTGTAGGCCTCTGAATAAGAATTAAAGCATGTTCAGGAAGTGACTATAGAAAAAATGATGCCATTCTGAATAGATATGTGAACACATAATCTATTTACTGAATACTTTCTCACTAGTAATTTTCTAGGATGTTTAAACCATCTCAGATGTCATAGGTATATTTATTCTGATTTATATGATTACAAGATTCACATTATTATTGAAATCAAACTAAGGACGTTCTAGATTTCAAAGCTGCTTTCTTACTTATGACATATGATTGTTTCCTGCTATGCATTTCAGTTTAATTTACATAGTTATATTATTTTATCACCATGAAAACATTAGGGAGTCTGCACTATCAGTTCAGGTTATTTTACTACTAATGATACTTGGATTGATACCTTTAGTTAATATACTACTTCTGTAGTATATAAAACTATATACATATATGAGTATATATAAGACTATAGACAACCAGGATGCTAATTTCAGGTTTCATCGAAAATGAATCCCACCAGGACACCAGCCAACCCTGCTACTTACAGTTGTAGATTACTGCTTTAGGCAGTTGCCTATTGTTTTTTGTTTGTTTGTTTGTTTGTTTGTTTTTATATCTGGCAGCCCCAAACATGCTGGACTTGCTGTGCATTCATTGCATGCATCGAATGTGCTGCTTTCAGAGTTCCAGTGCTGCTAGAGGTGCTGTGTGGAGCACCTGTTAAAAACTGATTTAGCATTAACAATTCAGAAGCTAGTGATCCAAACACTGCTTTTGACAGGGATGTCTTTAAAAACATCTCTGTAGATGTTGACACATTATCATTCTGTTTAGCTGGTAAGAACTGATGAGTTACCACCAACACAATGGGATCTAGAGAAAAACAGATGTGTCTTCTGTATACAAGGTACGGTAAATGGGTATTTTGGGGAGGTAAGCAAGTTTAGTCAAGGAATTCTTTGTAGCTTTGGCAGATGAGAAGTACTATTTACCTCTATCTGAGTCTGTGCTAATATCAGATAATTAAAACACTTCCTCCACCTGTTTCTTCCTCTGGAATAGTTAATTAATTCATCTTTTTTAGCTGCAAACTTGTAATGAACTACTGCCATGTGTGTTCATAGGCCATTACTGCTGGTCTGCTGAGTGTTTGCAATACTGCGTATTTAACGTTTGCAGTCTGTGGCTCTAAAAATCCCGGTCTTATTCTAATGGGAAAAAGGAATGGCTCTTCGTCTTTGTTCATGGCAAGAGTGTTTTGGTGACTGATGTTTGTGACCTTGCTTTTCAGGAATACTTAATGTGTACTTAACTGTAAATGTGTAACATGAAAATTTAATTAGTTTTGTAAGATATTTCATGTAACCTACTGTATGTGCTTTTGTGGTGTTTTTAAACTTTAATGAAACAACATCAGAATATGATATTAAAGTATTTTGGAGGGGAAGTTAAAAAAACAAAAACCAAAAACCATAGCATGCTAGGCCTTAGTTATGAGGTGGAGGCTGTAGTATCAGGAAACAGCTGGACCCAGAATAACAGCTCACCTCTGGCAAAAGGGAGGGTTCTAGCTTCTCCCTGCTCTCACTCCACTCCGCTCCCTTCCTCGTTCTTGTTACTTGAGCGAGCGTCAGAGCTTTGAAGATGGTTGCGTGGTAGGTGCCCTGGCTCACTAAAGCAGCAGAAGACCAGCTGAGGTGAGTAGCAGTTTTTGCTACATCAGTGAGTTAAATAATAGCCTTGCATCTGGGGTCAGGGACAGTGCTGGGAGAATACAGAGCAGGCATGGTGGCTGGGAAAAAGGAGAGGAAGGAGGAAGGAAATAGCAGGGTGAAGAAAGCACAAAGTGTTGAAAATAATGTAATTGGGATAACTGATGTTAATTGGTACATGAAGTGGTTTCATTCTATAAATGCCTGAGTATTTGTATGTTGAGACAGAAGCAGGGACTGTTGCCCGTGAATCAAGTATGCCATATAGCAGGACTTTAAAGGTGTATAGAAATGAATAACAATGCAATATGTTTCACAAGAGCATTGCTTAAGGCTGATTTGTTTCTTGTAATGCGTATGAAAATCCCCTTGATACAGGTACAAGTTATTCATGGTGAGAGGTCTCTGTGACATTTGAAAGAGGACTGTGACACTGAAACAAATTGTATATCTCTGTGCTGCCTTTTTATAAAATAAATGTTTGTATTTAGAAGCTGCATCCAGGAAACTCTAAACACATAAATTAGGACAGAATTTTCACAGAAAAACAGCAATTTTATTAGGCTTCACAGTTTTATGAAGAAGTCAGTAGTAGAGAGAGAAATATCTAGCAAGATATTCCAATGGCAAAAAAAAAACAAAAAACAAACAAAAAAAAAACAACCCTACAGTCTCTACTAGATAGGACAGAATTGGCACTGATTCATTTGGTACTGGTGTTGAAGGAAAGCACTTGGTACTGATTGGAGAAACCACTTCTTCATTTGCAGGTAGAGTGGATTCCTTAAGATATCACAGTAAGGCAAGAATAAATCAATGCCATCCCAACAAAAGATAGTCTTTTCAAGGGCACAGTTATAATCAGCTTCATGTTAGAATATTAATCAACATTTTTATTTCCTTTCAGTGAAAAGTAGAACCATGAAATCACAGAATAAGTTAGTTTGGAAGGGATCTTTGGAAGTCATGTAATCACACCTCTGGTTCAAAGCAGGGCCACCTTCAATGTTAGATCCAACTTTGAAGTTAGGTTGCTCAGGGCCACAAGCAGTCAAATTTTGAATATCTCCATAGACGGAGACTCCACAGCCTCTCAGAGCAACTTGTTCCAGTGCTGGACCTCACTTAATGTGATGGATTTTTTCTTTATGAAGAGTTAGAATTTCCCTTTCTACAACTTACATTCATCGTCCCTTCTTCTTTCTCTGCAATTCTAAGAAGAATCTGGCTCTGTCTTCTCTAAACTTCCCATTAGGTAGTTGAAGGCAGCAGTAAGATGAGCTCTCCCTGAGTCTTCTCTTCTCCAGACTGAGCAAACCCAGCTCTCTCAGCCTCTCCTCATACACCATGTGCTTCTCATCATCTTGGTGGCTGTCTGCGTTACCAGTTCCAGTTTGTCAGTATCTTTTTTGTACTCAGGAGCCCACAACTGGACACAGTACTCCGATGCAGTGTCATTGGTGCAGAGTAGACAGAAATAATCACTTCCCTTGACCTTCTGGCCATGTCTTTCTTTGGAGATAAAGAAAAGTTGACTGGATGGGGCCCTGTCTTGCCCTAACTTCAGCGTTGGATCTAATTTCAAAGTTGTCCCTGCTTTGAGCAAGAGATTAGAGCAGATGACTGTCCAAGGTCCTTTCAGACCTAAATTGTTGTATGTTTCTGCAATTATATGCCATAATTCTTAATGATTTTATTTAATAACAGTCTTATGAATTGAGAATGCTAATGCCATATCTTGGTATGCAGTTAATATATCCTAAACTTTGCATTTTTGCCCTTGTGCTCATTCTAGGGTAAGAAGTAATCTTATTTGAGTCCGAACTCTATGTAAGCCGTAGCCTATGTAACCAATATTTTTATAACATACAGGAAATTTTATGCTTCTCATTATGGTAGGAGGCAGAAGATATGCTGTAATGATTTTCAATATTCTAATCTTAGAGAAAGAGCAGACCTGACTGACTTACTGAGAGGGATGCTTTCCTGAATAGACATGCAATTTCCCAATATTTAGAATTAATTATATATTTAAATACTGCTGAAACAGGGACTTGGCACCAAATACATGAACTGTTTGTGTGGAGTCAGCAGTTTTGCCCAAATCAGAGTCCTAACCAATGTCGTTTTTTTTTTTTTTTTTTTTTTACTATAACCGGTGGACTCAACAAAATTATCCCGCTTTGGTAAGCCTTTCTGTCACCTGTAGCAAGATGGGTAGAGACAAGTAAAGACAAATACAGGTGGCAGAGGTATGGCAAGCAGAAGCTGCCTGGTAGCAGTTCACAGAGTAACAACTCCTGAATGAACTGATTGAGATGGCAGCCTAGACCCTTTCTCCTATTAGCACACTGCCATTTGGGTCTTCACAGCAGCTCCAAAACCTCATATTCACTACTTCAAGACACAGTGATGATGTAAAACTGATTAAATGTATCTTGAATGGCTGGAAAAAGTAACTATATAGCTTTTAACTGAAAATAAATCTGTATCATAAAAATACTACCCATTGGGTTCAAGACTCCAGGATGACACAGGGAATGCTCTTCTTGTAGAACTAAATATGTACCAAACGTACCACACATACAGCGATGGCAATGAAGAACTAGCCCAAGACTGTTCACTGCACAGCACTAGTGTCTTAGGTTTATCAGTGAGAATTGTTTGGCCCAGAGCTTCATCTGTTAACTCCCAGGCTATTGCCTAGCAATCTGCTGGTCTAGATAACTTGCTGGTAAAAATGTAATGATACTAAATAAGCAAAGGGTGGATTTATCCTTGATTGCTGGTCTAAACTCACTTTCACATAGCAGTTACCATACTGGCTGAACTGTGCTTTAATAAGTGAACTGGAAACCTCTATTAAATATGTATAAAGAGACATGTATTCCCCAACTGCTTTGACACAGACTTGACTAACGGCCTGTCCATCGCATATCCAGACAATGGACATCATTCTGGAGGCTGTCCTGCTGCAGGATGCTGATGGGCTCTAGCTGGCTTATAAGCAAAAATGTTCCTCAACTACTGTAAAGAAGTCTTTAGAACAAGTGGCACTTTGATATTATCCGTTGCAATGCTCAGCTCTACTGGTTCCTGAGTACATGTTCTGGTGATAGCGAATAAAGAATGTGAAACTCAGTCTTGTTGGCTATACTTACTGATATTCCCCCATGCATCTTTATTCTGGTGCTCAACCTAAAATGTCAATAATAGACTCCTATTCTTAGCATTTCAGAGAAAAACTGATTCCATTTTGTATTATTTTTGAGTGTGATAACCTGATCACCTGATGACAGGTTATCTTACCTGATGATACCTGATACCTGATGACAGCTGACATTGTTCTAGACAGTTTAATTAGAAAATAGAAAACGTTGAAAAATAATTTTAATGTGCCTGTGCATAATAAAATCCTTCATAATGACTTGCCCTCTGAAAGCACATCTGAAGAATCACATTAAGGGTAGTGCTAAACCCATATAAGTTAACGTGAAAATGTTGGCAGTGATCTCATTGATCAATGGAGCTTCGAGTGCTATCTGCATTACAGTGAATTAGTGGATTTAATCAGAGTAAGAGGAAACATTTGGGAAAAAAGAAGTCTTTCCTCAAATGGAACATAATAAAATACTATTTTTTTTCTTTATTGGTACCTTATTCCTATGTGACTTTACAGATATTCTACCTGCCCTTAATATCAGTTGATAAAGGATCATGATTTCGTGGATGTTACATAGTGCTTGATCAAACTCCCTGGTTTTGGCTATCACTCTCTAAACTCCTTCAGGAAAAAGAAGTTTAGCACAAGGTCTCGGCTAGCCCCATTTACAGTGTCCGAAATGAGGTACGGAGTGGCCAGCTAAGCTGGCAGGTCATGCGGCTGTAGCCTTCTCACTCAGCACAGCTGGGAAGAGAAGGTGATATGTATTCATGCCCTAAGCTTACATCCATATGACCCTGTAAAGAAGACAATGAAAATGCAAGGGTTTGGATATAGTGGTAGTGTGCAGTTACAATACTGAGTTTGAAATTGTTCTCCTAGATGTCACAGTAAAGCTTATTGTGCTGCATTGAGCTACACCGACATCGGTGAATGTAGCAGTCGACCTATTTAAATGCTCCAGCTTCTCCAGCAGTGGGGACAAAAAGCGTCACCACACACTCCTTGATATCAGCGGGCTCTTTTCCCACATTTTTTATCCCATCTCTGTCACTTGACAGCCACTCCTTAATATTCAAGGTTTCTGTTCTGTTGCAAGCAAACCAACTTTGAAGTGAGAGCATCTTTTGTGCCTTTGTACTGTGCTTTCTCCAAATAGGAATGTTGTTTTCCTCCTTATGTTTCAGGGCTCTTCCAGGCAGGCCCTTAAAGAAGCACTTCTTACTCCATAAAGGATTCCTGGATCACAAAGGACTAATACACCTCACCCCAAAGAGCAGGAGGAGTCAGTTATGTGTATGATAAGGTTAAACATGGTTAAACAGAGATTTGCTTTAAAAGCTTAATGACTTTTCAAAACACATTTATAAAGTGCTTAACTTTACAGGTGTAACTAGCCCTGTTGCCAAACTGTTTTGGTTGCATGAATGGTAACAGAAGATGATTCAAAGAGACAAAATGTTGTCAGGAATCTGTGAAGCTCTCCTCCTGCTCCCTGCAATCCTTAGGGACAATACTCACTCCTTTATTTAAAAATATATCTGCATCAGTAGGAGAAACAGATTGCAGCCTAGAAACAAAACTGTTGTGCATCAGATTCATGTTGTCTCAGCTGCCAGCTGCCTTTGCAACAGATTTTCAACTCTTGTCATGGTCACAGGTAGGAGTGGGCTTGAATATTAATAGGGGCTTTGTCCTGGGCATGTTCCAATCTTTCTAGTGGTAATTAGAGATTTGGGGGGGCAGGATCTGAGCAACTGAGAAAAAAGAAGTCTTTGTCTTACCTTGCTCACATGGGTCTCCTATATGAAATAGCTCATCTTCAAAACATGTTATAAATATGAATGCTCTTAAACTTCCTTTAAATTAAGTATGCTCCCTTATATTCAAAAAAATTGGTAAACTACATTCGAGGATATAAAGCAGATTAAATGTGCAGAAACCTATGGTGTTTACAGAGAATGAAGAATACTGGAGAAGGCTGGCATAGCATGGCTGTGTAGTCTGTGATAACAACAGAAAATGTCTTGGTAGTGTACATTATCAGCATGATCCAGAAGATATACAGTATCTCGTGTATGTGGCAGGAGAGGGAGAAGAGAGAATTCCTTCTATACCATGAAACAGATGCCTAGTATCAGTTGTTTTTTCCCTCTCAAATCACAAATTCATCATGAAGCACTGACTGGAGAGCTTTTTGCTCTGTAATTACTGCCTGTTGAGCTGGAATAACTTTTTTCTTCATACTTTTAATTCCAAAGTATAAATCTGGAGTTCTTCAGATTTAAAAAATAACACTTTCAGCAAAAAGATAAAACTCCTTTTATTTTAATGATCATATCTGCTGTTCATAAGAGTCATGAATACGGGCTTTTGCTCCTGTTTAGGGTCAGATGTTAACAGCTATGGAGACAGTGAGCGGGTTTCATGTCCACTTCCATTAAAATAAATCCAGATGAATAGCCAGAATTCCGTCCTGTTGTTGTTCCGTCCTGTTACTGTCCAGTAACCTTTCAACTCCCATGAATAAAAGTAGTTACATTTATGACTGTAACTGTAGGATGTGTGTGTGTGTGTGTGTGTGTATGTGTATGTGTAAATTTAATGTGACTGCAATAAAGGGTGACTTGACAGATGACACTGGGGTAGAATTTGACCTGCAAAAGCCTACTTACTAATACATGAGTAAGAAGCGAACCTGACTTTCAGCTTCCAGCTCAGGTGTTCTAGCAATGAAAAAACATCCTTACATCTGTTTGGAAAAAGAAAAAGGAGAATCTGGAAATCATTGGAGATACAGTAAGCATGGAAACTCATAGTGACAGAAGAACTATGTTTTATTGCAAACTATGAATTTAATTTTAATTTGTAGATGACAAATTCCTAAAACATTTCAAGCACAATTGCTCATTTATAGTCTGTTAAGTTCTGTCAATAGTTACAAGTCAATAGTATACAAAGTATTGAACCTGAAGGAGCTAAATGTTGCAGCCTTACAATAATTAGCTGGTGTTAAAAGAATCGGATGATATTCAGTTTTCCAGACTCTCAAGTGGAAAAAAGAATAAAAGTAGTTTATCATCTAAGCTGTGCTGGAGGCCTTATTTCCCCTCATGTCATTTTCCTGGAAGGCTGAGACATGTAAATATGTTCTAGCTTGGACATGGCTAAACGGTTTGGCTGTTAGACCTGACTATGGAGAGCTGGGTAGAAAAGGAATAGAGAGGCTTAGTGAAAAGGGAGCTCAGGAAAGACTTGCCTCCTGCTAGCTGGAAGAAGAAGAAGAACCTGTTTGGGATTATCTAGCATATTTTGGGTGATTGAGTCTTCTAGATTTCTAGAGGATAATAAACAAGCTCTGAACAAAAGACACTAAACTGGTAGCAGCTCGGTTTTTATTTCCAGTGTGATAAATCCACTTACCACTTTGCAAAATTCTGTGAAAACTATAAATCTCAGACCTCTTGCTACCTGGGTATTAGTTGTGAGTGGTACCTCCTTTTGCACATTCCAGCCTTTTCCTCCTTTCCTGGTGAACAACTGAATGTTTCTTCTTAGCTGCAGAGAACAGAGGTCACAAACATTGATTTTACAGCACTGATTTCCTGCTTATTTGCAATAAAAAAGTACAACAACTGCAGCACTGCCATTTATCATATGATGAAGATAATGATAAATAATAGTGATATAATATACATAATACAATAAAAGTAAAAATGTGTAATAAATAATGATTATCATATTATCAAAGTATGGAAGGTTGCTGGAGAGTGTTATATTATGCTATTAGATTCTTGTGGCTGTGTTATACAGCATGGAAAAAAATAAGCAATGTAATAAATGCAAGATACCTGGCCCTTTACCATTTACAGAAAACAGCCACCCAGTAACTGTCTAATGGGTTTTAGCCATTCCCTTAATTTTCCTTTTTCTGAAAGCATGATCTCTCACATCTGCTTCTCTTATCCCAAAGGGAGATAATATATTTTTTTATTTCCCTCAAAGAAGGAGTTTCTTTTTGCATCATTAATATTTTCCTTGCATACTGTGAAGGGGGAGTCTCTGCTCATCTCTGAGATCCATGTTGACTCCCCCTAATTTGCTCTCCAAAATAACATAAGGATTTCTGTCTGAAAAAAAAAAAAAAAAAAAAAAAAATTACCCTGGTTCTGAGTGTGATTTTCTTGATGATATTTTATAAACTGTTTCTGGTTCTTCTTAAGATTTAGGCAAGCTAATATGTTTGGTTTTTGTGGTGTTACTGTGGACTTTTCCTAAAGGAGTTGCTGAAGATGTTAACAACTTCCCAGTGCAGGCATGCTGCAATCAAATAGTTTCTCCCTCGTAATCTTGACACAAATTCCTCATACTTAATATTTTTTTTGAAAGTAATGCGATTGTGATAACTTATGTGAGTTGGGGTAATTGTCAATCTGTCCTGGCTATTTTGGGAAATATAAATGTCTGCTAAACTCCTTAGTTTTGCTTCTTGCGTATGTAACAAGCAGAGGGTGCTGTTTTATTGTGTGTATCTGAGTTACGATGCTGCACAAACATCTGCAGTGCGGAGCGGGAAGGAAGTCTGCATGGAGCATTGGTAATTGGCTGCTCCCGAAGGCCAAGTGAGCTTGTAACTCAACCAGCAAAAATTGGTCAGCTAGAGGCTTAGCTAATTTTGGAGCTGGTAGCCATGAAAAACAATCACATAGCAGAACCTGCCCTTACACAGTTTTTAGTGTACGCCCCAAGGGCAGTGTAGGTTAGACAGAGATTGATGTTATTGCAAGTTTGCTTCTTGAAGCCATGCTTTTGAAGCTGCGTTCTGCCTTACTTTATTGTCTGCTCAGTACAAAGAGCATAACTACATTAGCAATTAAGCCAGGACTATCAGCTTCTTGGACAATTTCTGTAACTTTTTATGTATGAAGCTTTTTGCAGACTCTTCAAGAAGGTCGATGGTGTTTATTCTGGAATCACTGATTAAACACATGAAGCTCTTAGGTCATGAAGCCAGACAGTCAGTTTAGCCCGTGCTCTGTATTGAAATGTTACCTACGAGAGTCAGTTTCAATCTTTTTGCAATACTGTATCTTTTCTGGCTGGTCTCCGTGTATTGCAGTTGTGGAACAAGTTTTTCCTCAAAACACAAGCCTGTTTGAAAATCTTTTCAATTGAAAAGCATTTTTGTTTCTGGGATTATTCTCATCTCAGCTGTTACATCCTCTGCGTTTTCAGTGAAATTGTGGAAAAACTTTCTTGCAAGACAGTCATGCAGCAGCATTTTGGCTACTGTATTTGTTCCATTTCTGAGCTCTTAGGTGGAGGTTTAGGGGAGAGATTGTCTTTATTCGCTCGTGGCTGTTTCTCTGCCTTGAAAAAGAACAAAAACTGTCAGGAAGAAAGATATTCATCCTAAGGGTAGGCTCCAGTTACATTAAATAGAATAGCAGCCACTTGGAGATGGGACTGGAAGGCAGCCAAAAGGACACTGTGAAATTTTTCAATAGTCTGTCCCTATGTCGGTCGTTCCATGATGGACAGAGAATGTAATTTCAACCTTCAAACCATTCACTGTAACCAAAAGGAAGTGAGTGCTGTTCAGGCTTTATTTTAAACAGGGCTGTAACCTAGATAAGAAGATACTCTTCCTTCAAACATACATGTTGTTCTGCTATTGCAATAAATCATTGCAGATATTACTGCTTACTGGCCACAGCAAATTGCCCTTTTGACTATCTTGCGCTTGTTTTTGAAGGAAAAATTGTGGCCTTGACCAGTGGATATAGCATAATCTGAATGGGTGTTTTGATTATGGATTTCTTAGGTGCTGATTGCTGCTTATAATTTTAGCTGGAGGTGGTTGGCCTGGAGTCTCCAAATTAAGTCACACTGTGATGCATTAGTATAGTTATGAGATCAGCTGGCCTTACTTGTAATGCATGCAAACAGCTTTAATTATGAGCTGTAACCTCTTTAACTCTCCTAGTTTATGCATGTAAAGGCAGATGGCCTGTGCCTTACTGCAAGAGTCTCATAAATCTACACCAATTTCATGTATTTCTTGGCAGTAATATCTCTCTATTGCTACAGAGAGATCTCTGTGTAGTTTTGTATCATTGAAAACTAGACATAACCCATTGCACTTTGTGGTGTTAGAATGGCTTCATCTCAGCAGAAGTGTGATCAGAACTAGATCTTTTATCACTTGGCTTCAGGCACTGGTGTTGCCCCCATGATGGGACCTCTATGTATGTCTTCTGAGGGAGAAGACAGCTGAACCATTTTTAATTTTAAAACTGTGAATTTTAGTGAAAGCAGCAATGTGAGAATATATAAAAAAGAGAAAGTTGCATTACTTGGATGATTCTTTAACAAAATATTCATTTTTCCTGTCAAATATTTGGAATATTCCCTGTTAAATTATGTGTATTCTTCTAATATTTTTTTAATGCAGTATTTGTGTTTTCTTTCCTGCTGAAATGTATAGTTGTATTTGTAATATCATTAAAAAACAAACAAAAAACCTCAGAACTCCCTTCTCCATACACATAACAGTAGGGAAAGAGTTGCTTCAGTAAATAAGAGAGCAAAGACATGGGGGATGTACTCTGTAAATATGTTGTTGATGTAAAGGAGTAAAGATGAACTGCAGTTTCAGAAAGATGAACTTTCTGCTTCAGGAGCTGAAAATCATAGGTACAACAGGTACAAATATGGGTTCAGTTAGCACAGAATACTGATTTCTCAAAGTTTATAATACATTTTATTCTCAGCTTCCCTCCAAGTAAGCTGCCTCGTGTTACAGGTAGGTGTCAAAGTCCAGAGAAAGTAAACAATCTGCTCAAAGCCCCATGGTTCCCCCGGTCCCTGGGCAATCCCTGAGAGTGCCAGTGAATATGGCACTTAATTTGATGTATGCGGGATATTGCACAAGTATAGTCTTGTCTGAAGTCCCCAGCTACCCCAGCTAGTAATTATGAAGAACAGCAGTTATCGCTTTGAGTAGTCCATCAGCTTCAGCAGAAACGGTTTCTGTGCATTCAAGAGTAAAATCCATCCTTACAGTTTTTCATTAAAGATAGGTAAGGCTGCATTCTGTGGTGCTAAAAATCTGTGGATTTATGACATGTTGGCAGCTAAAGTGCTCTTCAGGCCAGAGAGTTTTGCCCAATAAAAATTTTTAAATGTTTGGCAGCTAGGGGAGAAAAAGCCATTTAATACCTACCTATAAATTTGGTATTTGGTAAACATATTAGAATGTACTACTTTGGCTCAGATTTATCTCCCTCATATGCTTGCACAGGGTCTGGTGCTTCTCAAGACCATGATCTATAAGATGAAAACAATATGATAGATGCTTTCTGCAATGTTGATGGTACGGCTTGCTAGCAAGGGGCTCATGTACTTAAAATGGACAGAGCTGTTAGTGGTGGGGGTCCTTCAGGAAGACAAGGTATCTCTCAGCACAAGCCGCCTCTTTGACCTCATTGTTACAAAGGCCTGCAAATGCAATTTTCCCCCAATTCCTTTGTGATGAAATTTACATTTTTCTTTTATTTATTTTAAATATATATTTTAAATTATATTAAATTATATAATTTTTATTAAATATAAATACATAAGTATGCACCATATTATATTTATATACTTACATAAATATAAATATATTATTTCAGTATGTTTATATTGAACTTATATTTATAAATATTTTAGATTTCTGTTATTTTAGATCTTATTTTTCTTTTATTACTCCTTTCTGGAAACCTTTATTTGGTTATAAATGCTCCACTTTCTTTTTTCTTCTCTCTGTGCTAATTATGTTAAATAAATAAGGGGCAAGAAAAAGACTGAATGAAATCAAGGAAGGAGACAAAGACATACAAAGAAAAATGAAAAGAGTGCTGGAAGTACAAGAGAGTAAATGAAGACAGGGGAAAGAAATGAGAAAAAATGAAGTTAGATAAATATAAAGGAAACCTTTTGCTGGCTCTAGCAAAATGAATAGATTCAGGATGGTAAAGTAAGGAAAGAGGTAGCAGGACAGAAATTAAAATGTTAAATGTGGGGAAACTTTCCAAATATGTTACCTAATAATAATAAATTTTAGTTTCTTCAGAAGTACTTAAATGTGGAAAATCAAATTGAAACAAAAATGGTAAAAGAAATACTCAGTAGTGGACTTATGAACAAAGGAAAAGATCATCAGAGAAGGAAAAAAACAAAGGCAGGGAAGGCAGCCTCGCTTTATTTTACGTTAGTGTATTTTATACTCAAGGTCAATATTTAGGACTCTGAAGGTTTTCAGAGCTCCCTGTCTGAGTATTTTTTGCATCTTTTTTAAAGAATAGAAATGCTATTTGAATGCATTCTGTGTTCTCCCTGCTTTTGAGATATGACTCAAAACATAATAGTTTAAAAGAAGTATTTCGTATACTTTGGAGCTGTCTTCCCCCCCATTTATCACTCCCTTCACAAAATCTATGCAGTTCTTCTTTTCAAAAAGGGCAAAGTAAGGTCTTTAAAAAAGGGGGACAGTAGTTAACAAATCATATGAAAGCACAGACTAGCTGGACCTTATCCTTGAAAGCTTCAGTGGCTAATTCTCTAGTTTTTTTTCGGGCACAGGGTACCATACTCCTTGTAACCAAGAGGTTCTGACTTCTTGAACATCAACAGATTTTCCCTTTTGCTTAGCTTTTTAATTTATAAAGCGTTACCAATTCTATTGATATTTGATTGATCTCTTATTGGAAAGAAACTTTTCCATTTAGACTATTCTAAAAACATCCTTAATATCTCTTCAGTGAAGATTGTGCTAGAAATACCATCGTTACCCTTGTATCACATGATATCACTGCAATACAAAACCCTTTGTTAGAGGAACACAAACAAAAACATGTAACACAACTCCTGTAACATGTCTGTTGTTGTGGAGTCAGAAAAATACTCCCTGTAGTTGATTGTCTCAGACCTTATTTTTCTAAATGTATATTGAACATGGACTCCTAACACTGTGAAGAAGATGATAGAGTAACTAACTGAAGGAAGACATCTTTCAATTTATTTGTACATTGTGCTTGCTGTTTTGAGCCAATAAATGCACCTCTGCATCCATTGACTTGAGTATAAAGTAGCATGGTGCTGGGCAATATTACAAATTCTTAAAAAAAACCGTTTTGTAGTAAGCCTTCTAAGGAAATTATTTGATTGACATTTGGGCATTATTTTGTTATAGGCAATAGTAAATGGATGCAGTGTTTGCAAGAGTTAGAATAGCAAAGCCTGTCTCTGGGATGCTGCTTAAGAAATGATCTGGCTTGATGTTTCTCCATACATTACTTCATGCGATATAAGCATCCAATGTAAAATATATTAAGGAGCATCCAGGGATGTTCAGTATCTGGATAAAGCTCTCTAAAATAGTCTTTGCCTATCCCAAGTTTCTGAAACCATTTCCACTGACTTTTTGAAAAATCTCCTATGTTGATATGTAGCTAAGGCATGGCCTTGATTCCATGAGAATATTTTTCCCTAAACTGAGATCTTAAATGTACATTCTCAGAACTATATCTGTTTCTTCTCTGAGCATGAGATTAATCTACCTGTGAGGCTTCTCTTGTTCTTAAATTTGTCTCCTATCTATCTGTAACAGTTTTCTTATTAATGTGAACTTTACACTGCTCTACAGCTCAAAGTAAATGGTATTTTAGGTGGAATAGAAAAAAGAATGCCATGGGAATGAGCTGATTATATGACAGCATTCCAAAAATAACTAGTTATTTCATTAGATGCTTGTGCTTTCCTATTTCTATGGGCTGTTTAATTTTAATCAGTAGTACAAAGAACATGAGATAAAAGTATAGTATAGGTCACTTACTAGTGAAGATGTCACTTCATATAGAGAAATGTAATTAGCTAGGGTAATATCACTGATACTGTCTGTCAAAGGATATGTGAATGTGTGCCTATTTGCATATATGCTGTATTTGTATATAGTATTAGTCTCACAATAACTCTTTGATTTGGATGTTCCTTACATAGTTTTCATGTTTTCAAAACAGCGTATTTGTCTAATCTTCTGTTCCATGTCTGTTATGTGAATATATAAAAATCCACATCTGGTTAGTGTATATTTTGTTGCCATGGCCTGATTTTCAATGCCCTTTGAGATAGCTGACCTGTGTCTGTACTGAGAAAGTAAAGTTGTGCTGTATTCTCATGCTTATGATGTAGAGGAGCTCAACTGAGAATATTGACAATGGTAAATTTGTTTGAATCACAAAAAGTAACAGTGGGAAGGGTAAGATACACAAAACAATGAATGGTAATATAAAAGATCATTTAATGTCTATATTACATGTTATATTGTAAGGGAAAAGATGCATTTAAAAGAATTTAAAAGGTGATTGTTTTATGCCTACCAAAAATACATGCTTTTTTTTTTACACAAAGCATAACTAATCTGTGGAGCTGTTGCCACAGAGGCAAAAGGTCTATTGAGTTCAAAAAGGGCTTCAAATTCACTTAGCAGTAATGAAACACTCACAATTTTGTTAGACAGGGTGATGTTTATCTAAGGAACATGAGAAAATCCTCATTGCTTATGGAATAACACTCCCAGCTGACTAGCCCCTGGAGGAGACTTTCCTCAGGTTCTGCTTACGGGCGCTGGCTGCTCATCAGTAGTTGGACACCTGTGCTCTCCCTGGCTTTCTGCACTGTTTCCTGTGGTGTTTTAATTCACTGTGTATGGTGGGGCTAATTCTGGACACACAGCTCATGCTGGAAAAAGTAGGAATATGGTGAAATATCATTTTTAAAGCTTTGTCTTCCACCAGTGTTACTTCTAAGGCCACGGGAATCAAAGAGGAGATTGTGGACACCTCAGTTGGAGTCCACTGCTCCATCCACTTCCCATTTCTGCATTAAGGCAAACCATGCTACATGAAGGTTATGAGTCATGTCATGGTTATGAGGCATTTTGTCTGCCATAATAATGTACAGCAGTCAAGACATAATAATTCATATTTCTGTGTATGATGTTCGTGTACAATTAAATTAAAATTTGCTCAGAAAATTATGGCATAGATAGCTATGACTGTGTCTTTGTTTTTGTTCTAGCTTCTCATGGGTCATGCAGAAGATGGGGGCAATCTTCATCTGATGGGACAATGTTTTTTAGTTTAGTTTAGTTTTTTTTTTCCTGATTTTTTGGTGTGCTATTAAACAATAGTTAAAATATTTGCTTCATTGTGGTAATGGAAGGCTTGAATTCAGATTTTCAATGCTGAAGTGCTGCTTTATCACTGGTTACTGCCTCTCCATCTCCATCATCTGTTTGTTCTTAAACTTGTTAATTCTTTTTAATGTGTTTCTATTAACTGTCTAAATGGATTGGTGATTTCACAAGGCTAAGTAGGATTGTCTCGGTCTTTATTTTTTTTCCTAAAAATTACTGACTTTTTTAACCTCTCAAAGTGTCCTAATAGCCACTTTTAGTGTATTAAAGAAAGAGTCTAGACTGTTAAGAATATCCCAAGCAAGCTTTAAAACACAGTCACGTTAGTGTACACTTGAAATGATCTTAGTGATAGAGAATTAAAAAGAAAATTTGCCCAAGATTTCAAACAGAAACAGAAAAAATACAAGCTTGATATTGTTATATCCAAAGTTACGCTAAAGAGTCTTTCATTTATTTTATTACAGTTGTTTTCTTTGGCCTGCCAGGGTAGTGGAGTATAATAAGTTTTGCTGGACATGCTCTAGATTCTAGATTATTGCTCTAGATCCCATTTCCTTTTTCCATGTTGAACCTTGAAGCCTGAAAATTTTCAGTTAGAGAAAGGATACTTGAATTGATCTGGTTATTATATTGCTGCAAATAAATGATTACTTAAAAATATGAGAGCTATGAACAATATGAAAGTAAATTTAAGTAGTCAGAAGATTCGTGGAGTAAATGTAAAGATAATGTCATATTGGAAGAGCTCAACAATACCTGATGTACTACTATAAAGTCTTAAATTCACTGTGTGATAACAAAAATGTACGTAGGAATATGGGGAGAAAGAAACCAATGCATCTTCCCCTGTGCGTCGGTTAACAGAGAAGTTCTGCAGTCTTCCCAGAATTTTATACCTTGATTTAAAATACTCACATACAAAATGCAGAAGTCATCAAATATGCCATATAAAAGGTAGAATATTTCCTATAAATGATGGAATTCATATGTCTGATTGTGATCTTTTTCTATCATCTTATTTAGGTGTGGTAAAACTTTAAGTAGTAATTCAAGAGTAATTCTCTTGAAGCTACAGAGTAGAATATGAAAATTGATACACTGAAGAGAGTTCAAAAAGAGAATGTGAAAATGATTTATTGACAAGTTAGGGATGTGATATACACCAAAGAATTTTCATCCATGGGAATATAGTATAGCGTACTGCTTATATCTTTATTCCTGTGTCTTGTCCCCCACCGTCCCTTTATGTGCATCACCCGGTGCTTTAACACCGAGTTACTCTGAGTTAGCAGTAGACTTTCTGGTCACAGTAATAGACTGTCATGTTACGGATGTGTAAGCTTAATGCTAGGTCCTTGTTCCAGATGGTTTTATATAATACAGGGGAAGGTTTCAGTTACCTGTGTAGGTTAAAGTTCATTGAATATTGTTTATAAAATGAATGACTGGAGAAAAAAAAAAAAGCCTAATTCCCAGAGGAAATTACTGGGACATCTAGTTTGATAAAGGAGCTTTCTCTGAGTTGAATGTCATCTTATTAAATTGCTGAGAATTTTGCTGCTGATTTTAGTGGAAGCAGGCTTGACGGCTGGATGGCAATGGTTTAATAAATTCTTAAGATGATTTCTTTACTAACTGATCTCAGTGTTAGGAATTATCTCCTTATTTTAGCTTCAGATCACTCTTGTGCTCGTTTTCACAGTTAACAATAGCAAAAAGGCATGGAAAGGATTATTACATCTGTCCCTCTGCTACTTAAAACTGTTACCATGTTCCATCTTTGCAACAATGGCTCCAATAGCCCTTTCTGTCATCCTCGCTTTCTAAGACTTTCTTTCTGTGCGGACACATAAGATAGTTCCAAGAGAATGTACAAACACACTAGGGGAAACTTTTTTTTCTCTGTATCTCCCAGAAGCCAGTCCCACTCCTGGAGCAGCAACACTGTGACAATATATCACAGACTTGCTATATTAATTACTTTACAATATATCACAAACTGCTAAGTCCTTATTCTGCAGTTAGCCTACCAGTTGTAACGGTGCCACGAGGAGATGTAATAGCATTCATGCAGAACCCACTTCGTCACCGCTTTATAGTACATAAGATAACAGTTCAATAAATATTCTAGGCCAACCTAGATGAATTGAACATTGAATACGAAATTAAAAATACATCCTTGGCTTCTTGCCAAAGGTATTGGACACACACTGTATTTGCAACTCCTACATCCTCAGGATTTAGGTTTTGTTCTTTAGACAAATGATCGTGTTACATTAATAGTAAGCTGATTACAAATTAGTTTGGTATAATTAGTACCTTTGCTGCAGACAGGTTTTAAACCAAGAAGCATATGTGACAATTATTAATCACACAGTTTCATTTCTTACAAGCACTAGAATATGTTACAAACTAAGAGTTCCAACTTCAAAAGGAACTGCACATTTAGGCAATTCTATAATATTTTCTTAAAGCCAAAGCTAAGCTGATTCCACATGACAGCAGTCCTAATGAGGCTCAATAAGCAGTACAGTTTGTAACCTCAGGCCAACCGCTGAGCAGAAGCCAAGAGCAGTGCTACAGATTTAGTGAACCCATTACTGTGAAAGATGCTGGCTCCTAGAGCAGCCTGAGTCACTCATTGCACAAGAGATGAAGCTCCAGTAAATACAAATGAATATCCAAGGTGACGGGTGACAACTTCGTGCATACATGATTTTCTCTGATTTGACAGTGCCTTGATATAGTCTTAAGGCATACAGCTTACTAGCAGCAATTTACAGTTTTATCCGTTAAAGCTTCTGTTTCCTTGCAGACATTAACATTTGGGGCTTGCAGTTTCATCTAAGTATTAAAAATTTCTTTCACTTGCTTTTTGGGCCTAATTCTGAGAGCTTCTCATGATCTGGAACAACCGCTGTAACCTGTTAAGATTTTTGACACTGCTGAAATGCATCTGTTATTTTTATATTTAACAGTGACATGGGAGCCTGCATGTTTGAGAAACATCTCCAGTTACTTGATGACATTAAAGAATTCTTGAGTTTCATATTGCAAACCTTTTTGCAGGCCCATGCATTTCTTTTAAGTTGAGAGCACATAACAAATTACTCTATTTTGATTTTTGACTTTTTTAATCCTTTAATTTTTCCCATCCATTTTTCATAAACAGATATTTTTAATAAATAACTCTAAATTTGTTCTTTAATTTGGAGATTTTGGTACATCTGCAAAGTAAAGAGTATAGTCAGTTGCTGGAGTTGGACATAATATTAGTACATGTAAAACTCCTCTATCATTACTGCAATAAAAGCTGACTAACATTCTACAGTATTCCTGGGTAAAATTGCAAATGATACTGAATTATCACTAACTTCTCATACAAATGTCTACTGAAGACTGCGATAGGATTATCGCATCCTTCCATTTCTTGTTTTGCCCAGATTAAAATCTGAGTTCCTTGAAACTCCCAGCCTTAAGCTACCTTGCATTTTCCAGCGAGGGAGAAAGTATTTTGGGATTTTGAGTGGCCTCTCCCAAGCCCAGCATATGTCAAAGCCTGTCTAAATTACAGAGTCACCTCCAGACCCACAAGCCTCCCTGGAGCCCTGGGAGCCCTGCGGGGTATTTCCCTACCCTTGGGTTGGTCTCAGCCCGTCTCTCCCCCACTGACGCATCCACAAGCCTGGAGCTCTGCCAAGGTCCTCTGGAAGTGGTCTACAGCTCTGCTGAACATGGCAAGGAAATAGAAATTGTAGGACCATTAGAGACAATGAAACTGCTCCTTTTGGCTGCTATCATTCTCCTAGTCTTTATGAAAATATTCCTGAAGTGTCTCTGGAGGTACAGTATAAATGCATTTAGGGACTGGAAAGAACAGGAAAGAACATAGCTGTGTTATTTCAGCTTCAGGTGAACACGGGCACTGAACCAACTCCAAGTCTATTTCTGTACAACAAAGGTATAGACCAAATTGAATAGAACTGGTGGTGGCACAGGATGAAAAGGTTCATATTGTGCAACAAAATAGGCAGAGATTTATCTGCATTGGCAGGAATAATATACAATATGCTGGACTGTTTATTCATATTTCGCTGAAATAATCTTACTAAAAAATCTTACATCTGAACAGTTGACTGTATCTACCAAATTTGTGATTCTTAAATAAGTTTTACCTGTCGGTTTAACAAGGTTGCTGGACCAGTTTTTAAGTGGTTTACAGTGAAGTACAGGTATAATAGGTTTACCATTATGCTTTTGATCTTCAATTTGTAGGATGCAGAAAAACATCTTAAAATAATACAGCAGCTAGTGCAAAAACATTATGCAATCAGATGCTGTTCCCTATTTAGTGCTGTTAAATTACAGAATGGCAACAACAAAGCATAGGTTGTCACCTGCTGACATTTAATTTGGTGGAAAACAGGAAAAACGCACTGTTAGAAACTGATATCAGAATCACTAGGGATTTGCATAGATATGAAGAGACAGATAAACACAACCAAAATCAACATGGTTAGTGTCCTGTGTGATATCACCACTTCATGAAACAGTACAGTTTGTATCTATAGTTGGAAATGATGTCTGCAAATAGTGGTGGTATTGCAAGAGATGCTCCAGTGACCACATAAAGTCATCACCCAGACAGGGGAGGGATAAACCCTAGCTTTTTAATCACTATAGGAAAGGAAAGGAATGATACTGGTACGTTGTTTTTTCTTGGAAGGTGTCAAGCATGCTAGAATGAACACTGAGATGTCTGAGGCAAATCACAAAATGCAAACAGAACTTCTACTGGATAGATCAACATCTTAAGCCAATTGGAGATCCAGGCAGTGGTGCAGATAATCTGAGATCCATAAAATATTGCGAGTTTAGTTTTGCAAGCAGATTAATTGTTAGCATTTGAAATTGTCCTAGAACTGGCCCTTTTTCAGAATAATATTTGTAGGAATATAATAAAAGTTTCCTTCAAAAGGAGACTGGCATGAAAGCGGTTCTTGTGTTACACAGAGGCAGCTGTGTAGTGTGGTGTCTGCTGACTGTAGTGTCTGCTAGGTTAAAATAAAGATACTGAAGGAAGCCAGTCTTGGTCATGTCCCTTGCTGGTGATAAGCCAGGGACTCTATAAGTTTAAAACTATTTTTAAAAAGTAGGTAACCAACCCCAACATATTAGTCTATAAGGGACTAATTATGGCTTGGAATAAGGTTGCATGTTTCAGGTCTCTAGTTGCTAAACTATGAGTCACTTACTAATAATGTATTCTAGTATTGCCATTACTTTGAAATGTATAGACACTTTTGTTACATGAGTGTAATGGCATGGCTTTGTGCAGGTTGTTGCGATATGGCACCGGTTCTAATGCTAGGCCTGAACATTAAATGATCTTGAATTCTAAATAAATTTGCCCCTTCCAGGATTGCTTGTTTCTGTACTCAGGAATATGTGATCACTAACTCTGGGAAACAACTTGGGCTGAATTTTAGTTGCTCCACATTAAAATTAGCCAACTTATTTATTGAATATGAACATACTGTTGTCCCTACCTCCACAGAAGTTTAAAAATGAAAAAAAGGCTCAAGTGCACTATAAATTCTACATTAAATCTCTAATGTAATATTTAAGTCTATCAGCTCTGAGGCCGGTTAGGATTACTCCAATGTGCCTGTTGTACCTTGTGATGTATTCATGTTGTTCTGAGAGTAAATCAAGTGGTGAAGTAGTTTGGTTTGGATTGGAGATGGATTAGGCACATGTATGGCAGATGGCATTTGGAGATGGCATTAGGCACATGTCCCTGCCAGGCCTTGGACATTTTCTTGGGGTGGGGAAGCAGAAGCTCCCTCTCCTCCCCATTAGTACTGCCGGCGTTTGTGGTGGATAATCGCCTGGGGGGCAGCAGCTGCACTGGCCAGGGTCTCCATACACTGCAGGCATGATTATAGCCATTTGCCCATGAAGCGCCCCTATCCTCGGCCAGGGGTGAGCTGAGCAACGCCAGCTGCATCCTTTGATTTGTGTCTGCGGGGTCCTAGTCCAGACGGTGCGGTGCTCGAGAAGAAACCTCGGTAATCCAGCTGGAGCATGTTGGCAGTACCAAGAACGAAGGGCAAAGGATGGTGGCTGTTGCTACCCTTACTGAGTCATCCTGTTTTCCTTGGGAGTCTCAAGCTCACTTCCACATAGTTCAGATATTAAAAACTGTGTTCTGAGTTCCTAACTGCAGGCAAATTTTTCTAAGTAAGCAGTGTAATACTTGTGATCAAAGCACTTTTTTTTCTTTCCAAAATAATATGCAAGCAATAGTGAATTGTTTCCATTTAAGTTTAAGCTTCTCTCTGGTTCTGAATATCAGAGAATAATAGCATAATCCTCTTTCTTTTTTTCTTCTGAAATTAGACTCAAATTTGCTGTTTGATTGGTATTCCTTTTGGAAAGACATTCAGATATGAAAGGGTGAGGGCAATGATCTTCTGGGAATAGATACTTGCTCTCATTTTCCTTTGACTGTACTGCTGTGGCTAGTGGGACTTCATTCTGCCTGAACAGCCATCCTGGCTTACTGTAAACCAGTAACTGTATCAACAATTTGCTGTATTTTGCTAAATTGTCACTTGAAATGTTGTTGTCCTATGTAGTTATTTTGATAATGTACACAAAACAGTTGTTTTTTTACAGTACAGCTATTGTTCTGCTACTTGCATGTTGATGCATTTTTAATAGGAAGGCTTATTTATTTTAATCCTAATTTATACATGCAATAAACTATAGATAGCTTTCACTGCTAGGTAAAGAAAGAAATTGAGAGTCAAGTCAGATACTGTGAAGTATTTTTTAACTTTAGAATTGCCATTTTACCAAAAGGCAGAAGATGCTTACAAGGAACTGTAGACTGCAAGACTTGAACTTCAGAACATTATATCCAGAATGTGTAGGGCCAGAACTACAACTCATGTAAGTCACGTAACACTATCCACTTCTACACAAAAGAACAACTGCAATTTAAACTAGCTGAGAATCTTGTCTATCGAGTTTTTGCCTTAATTTAAACGTACTTTTAGGGCACTGATGAGAAAGTTGGTTTTGTTCATAGATAGTAACACATTCATTGGAGACATTGAGCCTGATCATCAATTATTAATTAAACTCCTAATATTCCTAGTAAGAATATAATACAAGAAAAATGTCAAAGTAAAAAAAAGAGTCATGTTTTATTAAACTAGTAGACTCTCCAATTTTCATGTTTCTGCAAGAACTATAAAAATGTCACTTTAAATTAGATTGCAGTTTATTGATGGTATGCTAAGGAAAGTAACCATTTCATCCTTTTTGTTTTAATGCCACAGTCTCAAAATACATTGCAATATCTTGATTAGCATTTCTAACACAGCTAAAGAGAAGTCTTTATCGGTGGTATCTGTACTTAGAGGGCCTGGATTTAGAATTCCTGATGCATGAAAATTCATAATGAAATTCATACAAGATTGACTAGCCCAAACACACATTTGATGTTTAATACATGAAAATTTGCCATGCTGCTTGTGTATCCCTCCTGCTAGCTCTCCCAGCTCAGGTCCCAAGGCAGTCAGCGAGAGGGCTGTGCTGGGAACGTTGTGGAGCCCCTGTCAAATGGGGGCAAACGTCCCCAGCACCAGCGACTTGGCAGAAACTGAGGCTGTTGCTGCCCTCGCCGCTGAAGAAGGAGGACGGCCTCTTTACTCTGCCTTGGTGAACAAGCCCCTGCAAGGGCGCTAGGAGGGGCTGGGTGGAAGAGTGCTTGGAGATGGGGACACCGCCAGCGACAGCCTGTCTGTGGCTCTGAGAGCAAAACAGTACAGCAGAGCATCAGCAAGCTTCAACTGAGGGATGCCGTAAGTGATGCTGTTCCACAAAATCCCGAAATAAAGAGCCAGGAACATGCATGGTGGTTCTTCCCTTCCTCTTCCCACCTCTCTTTAATGTTAGGCAGTTGTCAGCTAGACAGTATAAAAGAAAAGGAAAAGAGAAAATAACACAAAATATTTAACAGTTACCATTTTCTATCATAAGATGCGTAGAACCAGACAATCCTTTGAGGTGATTCAGTGGCAGCTGTTGCACCTGGATAGAGTGCAATTCATTTATTTTTGAGGGCGAGTGAAGTTTTTGATGCTTTTATTTGAGTTTTAAAAATTAATTTGTGGTTTTTGTCTGAGTATTTGCTGCTGGCAGGCTGCAGAGTAGCAGTAACAACACGGCATGTGACACATTTGCTCCTGTGTTTGGTTTTCTGCTGTGACTCCATAAAACTCTCATGCTTAATATAAAGAGGAAGGTGAAAATGCTGTGTAGACAGCTTCAGATTCAAAAGCAGCTTGGACAAGAGCCCTCCGTCATCCGTAGTGGTTCTGAAAATGACCTAGAGAGGACATTGACATTGCATTAAAACAATGGGATGTACAATGCCATGTTTAATGTACAATGACATTAAAGCAACAGAAGTAAATCCTGGATGTGGTAAAGAAACACTGCTAGCTATCACTGGTAGAGCCTCAAGATTTCTGTCAATTTGGTGGATGGTAGAAGGGGAAGAACTAAGGAAGGAGGTAGAGCTGACCATGAAAACCACAGAACCAAGTGCAGGTACAGTAGTTAGGTAATTAACAGTAGAAGCCAATATAAGTGATACAAAATACGTGGCCGGATAGCAGTTGCAATAGTGCCTGTATTTCCCAATAGTAAGAGCTATTGTGGATAGCCATATTCTCCTCCTCACTGTGCCAAACAACAAAATCCTCATTACGATAGCATGTCTCATTCCTGTATGGGCATAGTTTTGACATAAATGGCCTTGGGGAAAAAAGCAAAACCAACTTGTTAGTAAAGTTAAACAATGTCACTAATAACATAAATTATAAGACATAAACTGCCCTCTATAATTCTGAGTCTGCACTGAGTCTATCTGCACTGACACCTGTTATTAAAAATATTTTTATTGTTGAATATGTAGATTTGGATTTTTAAAGATTAAAATAATGATACAGAAGCAGCTGCAGCTGTGGAAGGAAATATAAGTAAATTGATGAGTACAGTATATGCTTTATGTTTTTAATAGCGCCTTTTGGTAATAGGAGGGAAAAGATGTGGAGTAGAAGAAACCGGGCAACTGAGGTTAGTGTCTTTCAGACCTCACATTTTGTAAAGAGTATTGGATATTTTGTTAAAGAGGATGCACTTAAATATATGACTTGTAATTATTTCATGGATTACGGATATTTGTAAGGACAAAAGAACTTTTTGAAATAGACTTTTTTAAATAATGTCATTGTCAGGTTGGTTTTTTGCAGTACTAACCTAAAAATATTTTGAATTATCTCTGGAGGCTTCATAAACATACTTATATTGCAATATAACTTGAGTAAGAAGCTCTACAGGTATGCTGGCAAGAATGTGTTACAGTACTTAATGACTGCCTTTGCACACTGCTAGTTTGGATTGGTATTTTTGGTGGTACTCCCAGTAGGAATGGCACTGAGTTTTTGACAGCAGCTTTGCTAACTGACTCCCAGAGGAATGGGGTATTACCGAACTGCAATAGCCATTCTATAGTTAAGGTTGATGCTAGCTTTACTCTGATACACACAGGTCTCAATTAAATAATTTTTCCAGAAACAAAACAACTCCCTAAAACTGCATATCCTCTTCTTTCCACTGAGAACTTTGAATTATTCTGAAAGCTTGGCAGAAAGGAATATGGACTTATTTTAATGCTGGATTAACAAACCTTATCATATGTTTTACCAATCTTGACCTGCAAATTCTCAATAGGTATTACCTTGTTAGTCTTGAATGAAGATTGTGGTGTCATCCCCTATCTCTTGTCCTTCCACTTTTATAATGACAGGGAAATACAAGAGAAAGGTCCTTCATAGAGCTCATAACAGAATATGCCCATAACAGAATATGCCAAGTCTTTCTGAAAATCAGCAGAGATACTTATCTGAGAATTCTTCGGAGAAATTATGCAAAGATGGAGGGGACTTAAAAGGATTTTTTTTTCTAGTTTACTTTAGTTACTAAGAAGGCACTGTGATAAGCCATTTACATATATAAATATTATGTCACATGTGGAATAATTCTGCATACTAATAAAGATGCAAATGATTTGGGACAAAATTTAATTTTTGACATGCGAAGTTGTAGCTTTGTGAAACATTGTGTCTGTAGGACTAAAAAAAAGCTATTTTTGGTTTCTCTAATGTTCCTAATCAGAATTACTATTCCAGGAAGAGTTGTGAAATAATATTTGTGTTGGGCATGCAAGAATTCCTTATGAACAGTTCTCAGAGTTTCTGTGGGATGACTTTGCTCTTTTATTAGTAGTTAAGTTTTAGATGGTCAGAGCTATTGTGATTAGTGCTACTGCATGTTCTAATGAGTGCCTGGCTTGTGTGACATAGAGAAAGGGACAGCTCTGATGTATTAGTAGTGAATTGGTAGTGACATGCAGAGTAAATGCCTGGACTGTTTTGAAAAGTGCATGTTTTTTTACTGTTGTTTTGTTTTTCAAGCAACCAGTTGTACTGGGAACACTGAAGATACTCGGCTTCTAAACATGATTTCAGGAGTAACTGTCCCTGTTACTGGGGCTTTTTCTAATTATATTTTGCAGGGTGGGTGTGTATGTGTGTATGTTTTTACGGAGCTAAATACCGCCCAAACTGAGAACTTTATTCATTTTTCTCTAGTAGTCTTTGTCATAAGAAAATTCTTACACTACATCTCTGTTGGACGCTGCAGTTTGCATCTTATCCGGATGCAGTGCCTACTGCATCTCCTGACTTCTGACTTCCAAAACGTTCCACCATCTGGAATTCAGGTTTAGGGTACAAAGTACTTTTGGCAGTGTGAAAAAGGCATGCTGTAGGGACAGACTGCAGAAGACATAGCAGCTGGATGGTGACAAATCTAAGAGGGTTTGAACTGAGCAGGCATTTGTGTATAGAAAACCTGGGAAGCTTTGAGGTAGATCATGTACAGGCAGGTTTTGTATTTCTGCACATTACTGTTAACTGCCCTCCTATTTCCTGGAGTAGCGAACACCCGTATCTTGCTTTGGACTTCCCTAATGTCTTCTGCATTTGGTATTTCTTTCTCCTGGTTAAAGCAGAAGAGGAATGCATTTGGTAGGCAAACCAAGTTCTTTTCGGTGGGAGGATATGAAGGGACTCTAAAAGTAAGGAGAATGTACTGGGCAAAATATGGAAAGCTGTTTACATAACACATGCAAACTATTATCAGAGATTGGATGCTGCCATAACAAAGCTCAAGCTGGAGCCAGACGTGAGAACCTCCAACTAGATACAGCTTGCAGGAGAAGGAAAGGCAGCCCTTCACTGGGGCTTCTTCTCACACCTTTTTTCAGGATTACCTGAAATTGCCAATTGCAAGGCTTATTTTTCAGCCAGAGGATTACTTTTGTTCTCCTTTGAATTTTTCAAGAAGTGAAAACACTTAAATTTATCATCAGAAATGTCATCCCAATCTGGTAAGAATTTAATTCAATTATTAGATATATAAAAGGAGAAAGATAAAACTTTTTACCCAGCTTTGGTCCAAGACCTTTGTGAGAAGGCAGTCATGGCTCTAGATAAGCCTTTCCTTGACACATTCCTTTCTAAGACACTCCCATTTTGGAGAACAACAAAAAAAAAAAATCAAGTGACAAAACTCTCTTTCAACAAACCATGTTGACTGGCAGTAATTAGTCTTGCATCAAATTATTGACAAGTCACCATGATGACAATGATGAAGAAAAGCCTTAAACGTCCTTGAATTTTTCTGTGGCTAACAAGGGTACCTTTAGATAACAATAAATGCTGTCACATCTTGATGTGGAAAAAAGGCTTTGAACTAGCTAATTTTTTAATCTAAATATAAAGATTTACAATTAGGTCTAAAATGTGTGTGTAGGAGGGGAGGAGGCCTGTTTAAAGCAACACTTTTTTAACTTTGTGTTGCTACATTGATGGTCAGAGAAAATACTGAATAGACCTGATTCAGTATGGCTATTCCTGCGTTCTTAGAATTACTGTACAAAAAGACCTACATAAGAGGATTTTGCAGGGGAGCAGGGTGATGGGAGATAAGTTGGTTACTTTGACAGAATTACAAAATAAAATTTACTGTAAACCACGTCAGATTTTCTTAATGCATTTGATTTAATTCAATGATATATCTCTCCAAATCACATCTACACAGTGATTCTTAGGCACCAATACTGCTATGTGGATTGAAAACTGTCTGCAGGGCTATCAACAGAGAACAGTGATGGGCTCCATAGGGAGCTGGTATCAAGTAGGGCACCACAGAGCTATTAATTACAACCTTTTTCACCATCTGCTTTCAGGAAATAGAGAGGAGAATGTCACTGACCTTCAGGCATTTTTGCCTTTGGCTATTAGACAGTCTTGAGTAGCCTTGAGCCCATGTCTCCCCCTACCCCTCTCTCTGGGGTTGAGCTCCTGCCTTCAGCTCCCTCAGTGGCCCAGAGAAGGTGAGACCTGATAGAAGCTTTACAGCACATCTCTTCCGAGTATTATAAAATGAGTTAGGGTTGTTACTGAGAAATGGTAAAGGTCTTTCACCTTCAGGCAAGCAAGGCTTGCTGTGCACCAGCTGCAGAGAAGGATGGTGCATCGGGCACGTAGCCTCTTTCTGTTGCCCCGAGGCAGCGGTGGAGGAGACTGGCAGTGCCGCAGGCATGCTGGGGCCGGGAGTTGTGTCCCTCCACCTCCACACGTGCCGATTTCCATGGCGTAGTTGGCAGTTTATAACCTCACAGTCTGCTCATTGATTTCCATTCTTTCTCCCAGATAGCTCTGTTCCTACTAACTTTAAAGAGCCAGTATGACTCCGGCACAGTCACCCTGGAGGAAAAAATCAGCCTTTTTACACCCTGTGAGTAAGGATTCAAAGACAAATAGAAGAAGCAAAGCAAACATTTCTTAAAAAGTGTAACTGCTTTTCCCAGCTGTCCACTGAATATGGCAGAGTGAAGTGGCAGTTGCTTCCTTTGCTGTGACTATATGTCTTGCTCACTGGTCTGCAATATGTGTCTTTGCCAGCTATAAAATCATAAGGAAACCTGCCTGCTTGTGCATGAGGTAAGCCCTTTACGTAGGACTTGCTCCTTGTGCGTAGCACTGCGCTGCTGCAGTCGTACTGCTCACTTGATGTCCTAAGGAGCCACTCTGGTCTTTGCTAGCTCGGGTGTCTGACATTTTTACCTCTAGAGCTTGGTTTCTTTAGTCTGAGAGGCTGAAGACTTGGAGGAACAGTTAAAGTACCAGTACAAGAACTATGTGTGAGGGAAACCTTAAGCTGGTAGTCAGGAGAGTTTGCAGCTCTCAGGTTTACAGTTTTGAGTGAGCTTTTTAACCCCCTAATATCCTCGCTAGAGGGCTAATCCACTTTAAGATGTGGGTTGCTTACAATTCCTCTCTTCTGCCCAGATCTCCTGGCAATGCAAATGCATTCAGCAAAAATAAAATAGCCAAGTTACATAAATCTGCATGTGCTTGACAGGAGAAGAGAATGAATTTTAATATTATTGGGGTGGTGGTCTCCACGGCCTTATTTTATTGGACACATAAGGCTGTCAACATGAGGAATGAAATGAATTTGAGACCTATGCACATCTGCACTGGCCTTTTGCACTGGCAGGAGTTATTTTTGACTTCTTCCATTATGCCTGGAGTGCTTGAAGTATCATTTGCAAAATTAATCCTTGAAATGGAGGAAGAGTAGTCATTACATTTGCAGAAATGGAGTAGAGAATAAAAGCCACATTCAGCAAATTTTGCAGATGTCATATTATGCTAAAAAGATTGGCAAAAGTGTTAAGAATGGTTTTACTCTGTAATTTTAAAACCACATAAAAATTAGTGGCCAATGTACATCTGAAACCCTACAGTATTTTGAAAACAAGATGAGCCTTGAATGCTGTGTAGACATTTTGAGTATTAAAATAGCTTTTGTATGTAGGAATATCGTAAAGAAAATTAATATCTTCTGAACTTTAAAATTTCTTTTTTTTAAATTAGAGAATAAAAAGGTGACAGCCATGTTTCAGTATTAATTTAGTAGCTTTTCTGCTTGGGAAGGAGAAGTAAAGAAAAATCTGTTTGTCCTGAAAGTAAATTTTGA
This sequence comes from Dromaius novaehollandiae, assembly GCF_036370855.1. Lineage (NCBI taxonomy): Eukaryota > Metazoa > Chordata > Aves > Casuariiformes > Dromaiidae > Dromaius > Dromaius novaehollandiae. The sequence continues at coordinate 141,358,396 of NC_088099.1, read as the reverse complement.
TGAAAAGTTTAGAAATCCCTTTAGCCTTTTTCATTAATATATATATATATATATGTATATATATATTTAGGGATAGTCTAAAAGATTGTTTTAATTTGAGAAATGGGTTTTTTTGAAAAATACATTTTTTTCATTCTCATGTGATGTAAATTTACTATTGATGGCTTAGGGAACTGTTCTGTGGAGCTCTGTTGTTACCACTGATAGTTAAATAAGACCCAAGCAAGTAGTGGCAAAAGTTAAAGCCAAAAGCTTTCCTCAATGATTTATATATTTATTTCTTTATATATTTTTTTTAAGTCAGATTTTTATTATGTCAGGTGATGTAGAGCATCCAAAAAGTGACTGTGTCTCACCTTAAAACTTCAGTCCAAAATCCGAAATGTTGTTATTAAAATGCATAATTTCTGCTAGAATTTACAATTAAATTATACATTTGAAACAGTTCCATATTTGCTGGGCAAGAATATTCTGGAAGGGAAATAATAAGACAGCATCCTTTTATTAGCCTTAGAGTGCATGTCTCTTTGCGAGTGAATGTTCTTGTCTGGGATTTTTTTGCTATCTTTCGTGAGAAGTGTAACAAATAGCAAAAAAGTTACTTGCTGCCTAAGTCTTTCTGAAAGTCTATTATGGAAGAAAAAGTACTTTCTGCAGATCAAACTTTTACAAGTCTGGCATGAAAATCCTAAGAAAAGAAACCCTTTTTAAGTCTTCTTTGACCACTTTTGTCCTAACAGTGGTCAAAATGTCTGTAAATAAAATTACTGCCACCATTTATTAGTTTCTGATTCTTCTGCCTTCTCCCAGAGACAGACCTGCGATGCCCGGGATACCTGCTGTTGCTCTTCAGAAGGACGGAGCTTATAATTATATTGGTGTTCAGTCTCTCCCTTGTGTAATCCTTGTTCCTTCCCTTCTTTCCGTGTTCCTTCTGTAAATATTAATGCATGTTGTCTTGCTTGAATTTTAGGTCTGATTTTTTCCTCTTCAGACTAATTTTCTCTAATTACTTATGCTATTAACTGTTTCTGAAAGATTTGCTAACAGACTATAAATTCAGTTTTGTGAAATAAAACAGAACATGTTTCCATGAAGAGTCAGAAAATACTGAACAGGGAGAAAAAGAGAAAATTTTTTTGCTTATTAAAATATTCAAATTTGTTTAGAAGTCAGACAGCTGTTCCTGGCAGTTCAGATAAATATTTGTTCTTCCCATGAGGGCAGCTCCCAATGCAATCTGATAGACTAGATACTGATGCCAGTCTCACTTCATTAGAGATTCAAGAAGAAACAAACTTAAATATTGTGGGCAAGTTCACCCTGCAGGTAAGAGAGAACCTGGAAAATATCTGGAAACTTGCACTGTTGTGGTATTCTCTTTATTATTAATACTTTCAAAGAGCTGGGGATGCTCATTTCTCTCCTTTCGTCCTTCGCAGCCCCATAAAATCTCTCTTTGGTACATTGCCAGGCAGGACAACCCAGTGGCTGAAATAACCAAGCCTCTTTTCAGGGATTTCCTCTCTTCCTTCACTGATGGGCACTGCCACAGCATGGAGCAAGCACAGGGAGAGACAGAGATGGTCCTTCCTCCCTGCTTCCCTCTTCCCTCTCTCTGCCCTCATCCAAGTCAACAGTTAGGGCTATATAGCACCTGGGCTGCATGTACAGCATCTACGGATATTTTAGTGTTTATTTACCTTATTTTGGTCTTTTTGAGCTGATGAGGAAGATAATGTGAGGACAGCACTTCACACTTGCACCTTCTTTAAGATACTGGTAATCTGGAGCAGATGTAGCATTGCCATAATTCTACCAGGGTTTCTCAGATGTCTGCTTCTTTCAAAAGCCATTGACAGTATGTCTGCTTTTGCCTAAAATAATGCACCCTCCCTTAAAAAGATTATACAGGAATCAAGCCAAATATTTATATTTTGTTTTGTCTTCAAAGTAGTACCCTTAGGGGTAAAATAGATTGTAGATGACAATAGCTTGGTTTCTGGTTTCTGGTTTTTTTTGTGTGTGTTTTTGTTTTTGTTTTTTTTTTTTTTTTTGCTATGTTGCACTGAAAATCTCTAGGCAGATATTAGTGAGTCACTATTTTTTGCATAAAAAAGGAAATGCCACTTGTCAGTTCAGAAACTAGCATGATATGCTTTTAAATAGAAGAAGCATTCTCTTAATGAGTGATGGCATACTGGATTATTCTGATGCAGAGTGCCTGACTTTTGCAAGAAAAGTGTAGGTCTGGCTGCAGTGGTTTCTCCTGGCCGTGATGGCTGAGGTCCGACAACAGCACTATGAGCAGGATGCCCTTATAACCAGAAGACCCATATGTCTTCTGCCTTTAGAGACACTAAATGGTTGCGAGGGAAAAGAAACAAAGGCCTGTTTGGAAAGGAAAGGGAAGGGAATTAGAGACAAACTTTTTCCATTCTGTTCTGTATGTGAATGGTGCAGCAATGAGAGCATGAATGGGAAATTTGCTTATTTTTAGCTTTTTTACAGCAATTTCCCCTTTGATTATTCTGAACATGAACTTGCTAACTGCAAGCTTCTGTATCTGTGTGGGCAGTAGGAATGCATGTAGAAAGGACATGTACATAAGGAACAGAGCTGGAGAGATTTTTAAGAAGAACAGGCTAACCTAGAGAAATGTCTTTCATTTTATTCGTTATAGAAGTTTTTTAATGCTCTCATTATCAGCCCTGACAGAGTCATCCACTTTTGGGGTGAACACATTTTTGCCTTAGTATATCCTTCTAATTTACCTTGCTGCTGTGAGCACTTTTCTGTTGTGCTGAGGAATAAACTTCCTTAAGCATCGGGTGTACTAAAAGTTGAGTAAGAAAGCAGTTCTTTCCATCTGTTGTACCTCTCAAACCTGTAACTACATAGAAGAAATTTGGAAAGCACAATTATTGGTCTCGATTCTTGGCCAGACTAATAGTAAAATATTACTGGGAGTAGATATTTCTGAAGCTATTATTGCTGTGGCTCCTTCTCATCAGAATAAGTTGTTTCTTTCTCTTAGAGTCCAGTGTAAGAAAAGAATATATACAGACTTTGAAATGAGTGGTGTGATAGAAAAACTGGTCAAAGGATATTTGCAACTAGATCTCCTACCTCTTTGGACGAGCTGTATTTCTGTAACTCTAGGAAGAGCAAGATTGGGTCCCTGAGCAGTACTTAGCTATAGAAGTCAGCTGCTGAAACCTTTGCTGCTGGACTTTGATCTCTTCCTTTTTTCCCTCTTGTCACTGGTTCTTTATGTTGGCCAAGGACATTAGGTCCAGCTCTTACATTTGAATTCTCAGATTCGGGTTACGGCTAACAGCTTTTTATTCCTTGATAATTAAACTAATAATTAAATTAAACTAAACAAACAAACAAATTAATTAATTAAAATAAAATACAGTTAATTAATTAAATTAAATTAAAGGTGTTATGCCTTGCGTCGCAGGGCAAGGTGCTCCCTGCGCACTGGCTCAGCTGGTAGGATGTCAGCGCGTGGCACACTGTGACAGCAAGCATCACCTTCGAAGGAGGCCCTTTGAACATGAAGTGCTTACAGGAGACGCCCAGTAACCAGCTCTGCACAGCATCACAGCCTCTTCTCCAAGGACATGTCAGCTGTGCAAGCCACTGGGTTAATATCTGCAATGTGGAGTTTGTAGGAGGAGAGATGCTACTTTGCTGCAGTGAAATGCATGAATTACCACTGCCGGAGAAATGAGAGGGAAGGCCACCAATAGAGGTTATATTCACTTATAAAGCATCAGATGTGACAGGTACAGACATAAGGTCTGGATATAGATCCCAAGATGGAGAAGAGTCCCTATCCACTGCTTGATGGTGAAATGTGAGAATACAGCCTGCATTTATAGTGTCACTCCTAACTGCTTCCTGCATCACACCAAAACAGCTACAACCTTTTAACTAACAGTCTCCGAAGGATGATCTACACGTTTGTTCCTAAATAATTATGGTTTAAAAGAAGACCAAGAATCTGCTATGGTACATGCAATAAAAAGGTGCTTATGTCACTGTCTGTGTACTTCTACCCATGCCAGTGCCATACTGACAGATCCAGGATTTCCAAGCTGAGCTTTCTGAACAACAGCAATTTCATTTTCCAATGTTTTTTTTGTCGGTGGTGGAATAGATCCAAAATCTTCAAAGCAACATCACAAAATGAATTAGTGTGAAAATATCTGCTTTCAGGTTGGAAAGATTAAATTTTTTATTTGGCATCTCCCTCTGTAAGTGACAAAAATGTATCATGAACTTCAGAAACCCTTCCACTGAAATCATTACATCCCTGTGAAACACTTCAGCCTTGATGAAACAGCATAATTCTGTGAAAAAAAAAACAAACAACTATTTTGTCCAGTTTCGACAATCTCTAGTCTCTTTTTCAGACCTGGCTGATGATGACTTGGGGAAGTGTCAGAATAAATGGATTAATTGAAGCTGTTTGGTTCTCTTTTCTTAATGGGAGTATTTACCCATAAAAATATTTTTTAAAATATATCACTGCTTCCAGCCTTCTGACACAAGTATGCATCTAACACCGGCTGCTAGGTGATATCAAAAATGACAAGCCTGGAACCAAATGTCTCACTGCAAAGTAACATGAACAAAAATGTCAGGCAGGCTTACAAGTGATAGCTGGAAAAGCTAAAGGTCTTCTAGGTGCCCTTATCATTTGTTGTCTTCCGATCTGGCAATGGATGCTAGCAAAGTCTGCTTATGTTCCTCAGACTACAGACCTACATATGAGAGAACAAATTGACAAAATGTGCTTAGTTCCGATGCATGCTGGAAAGTGATGCATAGCTCTTCGGCAGTGTCTTGTTGAGCCTCTGGCTCAGTAGTTTAGCTGTACGGTGCACATTAATTGCAAAAAGGCTCACTTCGAAAATGAAGAACACACAGGAAAAATAATCACCCAAGGTGCTGTAAAGGAGGATTTTTCTTTGACATGCTTATGAGGTTTGCATTAAATCTTGAATGTCTACATAATCTGGAAATGTATTTTTGGGAGTGCTCATATCAACTTTGATCTACAGTAAATAAAAGCTGTATTTCATATTGACCAAGTGGAGACAGTTTGTGACTTTCAACATCAGTAAGAATAATATGCTACCTGGCCAGCTACGTAAAATTGCAGGTGATTGATTTAACAAAAGGCCAGTTGACACATTCCTATCCTAAATGCCTGTTAGGTTCCCCAAGATCCGACAGCTGTAGTCTGCCTTGGTTCGTGAGCTCCTGAAAGTATTTAACTCCTCAGTAAGCATCGGCAGCAGCAAGAATTAGGTGAAATAGTTCTTGAGACTGAAAAACATCACTTGAGCATTTCTCTTGGAAGTAATCTGAAGAAAGAAGCGTGTCCCCCACAGAGGCATGGGCTGTGCATGAAGAAAGGCTTGGGGAGAAAGGGGCATAGCCCCAAGGGACCTAGAGCATCTCATCCTTTCCCTCCCAGCTATTAGACTATTATGTACAAATTCTCTCAGTCACTCGTGCCAGTGTGACTGTCTGGTAGGCCTATTGCTTTCCCCTTCCCCAGACTAAAATCTAGTGTTGTCAAAGTGTGGGCTCTGAGGGATGCCTGTGAACATTTATTTGCAGATCGCTGAGAAATCTATCTGTTTCTATTTTAAAACTCTACCACTTATTTGGAGGAGAGATATTTCAGCTTGGTTTGTTTTGTCATTATCAAGTGAGTGTCCTCTATACAAAGGATAGCACCAAATTACTTCTTCAATATGTGCTCTTAAGAGTCCTCACTTCATAGGACCCTCCCACAACTGCATCAGACTTTCACTGGGGTGGAAGTAGTATCAAGTGGGATCTTGCAGGAGAGGTCTTGCTAGCAGAGGTGGATTCTGAGGAACTGGAATAAATAATATGGGTACCTGCAGTTTTACTAGCCCTCTAAGTGCAGATGGAGGAGTTTGTGTTAAGCTCTGAAACAAATGAAGCATCTGTACACCCTTTCTCTTTAGCTTTACAGAAATACTCTTAGAGAACTTCCAGTCATAGGTCTTAACGTAGTGTGAATAAGCAGACACAGTGCAGATAAACTGAAGCCTGTGTGTTAGCATATAGATGTAATTATATTTTCTTCACTCATTTACAGATGTTCTTGTTACAGACTTTCTAAAAAAAATAATTACATATGTAAGCGGATGTTTCTTGATCCCTCTCGGGGACTTAATTTCCTTTCAGGCATATGCACATGAGGAGGCTTTAAGTGCTTGGTGACATTTTGGGGGGATAAAATGCATTGGCATTTGCAGTTTGTTGTTCCAGGCAAAATTCTGTAGCCGCCAAAGTTCTTTGCACACTGCAGGGAGCACCACATGGTACATGAAACTTCAGTTGTTTAGAGCTTGTCAGCTGCCTTAATAATGCTGTAGTACTTTCTTTCACAGTGTGACTTTAAACATGCAAGGTGATACATGAAAACTATTATTTTCTGTATTTGCTCATCACATTTAAAAGAAAGAAAAAGAATCTGTCTTTAGGAATGTCTCATAACAAGTCACAAGCAAACTCCAACAATCTGGCTTGGTGTTAAAAAAAAAATCAACCAAACAAAAAACCTGTAGCCTTACATGCAAAACTTAAAATTTATTTTAGCTTTCATCAGTAAACCCAACTATACATGAGGTCAAACATGTACCGTTAAAGAAAACTTAGTATGGATGTATGGCAGTGGTGTGCAGAGCTGAACTTACATGATGGGACTCCAGTTTTCTTCAGCTGATCCTGTGTGCAATGTTGATATTGCATCCTCAGTTGCTTAACACCAGCTTACCAGAGGTTAAATTTTATGAACGAGTTATGGTCGATAAAAGCTAGCCCTCTCTCACCTCCTATGCAGTCCAAAATAAAAAGCCTCTGCAAGGATTGCCTGAAATTTTGCATGTTTTCCTGTGCTATCATGTCTCCTATTTTTAGTGGAATATAAGACAGTTAGATGACAAGCTTTTGGATTTGTTTTGGTTTCAGCGTGCTGTAATATGGCAGGTTCGAGGCATCTGTCTTTTTTTTTTTCCTGGCATTAGTAAGTCCATAATGCTGGCAGAATGGCTATTAGGTAATTGCCTGTAGCTGGCTTGGAGAATATTATTCACTGTTTGCTCTTCCAGAGAATTTGCTTTCAGGTAACATGGCCGAAAAGGAGCCGAACGGGCTGGCGTAGGTGCTGGCCCCCGGCTTGCCATGCGCTCCGGGGCCTGGGCTCCCCCGGGGGATGCACCAAGCCGTGCCGCGGCAGCCTCTGGCTCCAGAGCTACAAAAAATGTGCACTAACTTGGTGAAAATCTCTCATTTTTCTGGGGAGGAGGTCGAGCTATGGGACAGCCAGCAGATGGCAGCCCTAGACTGCCGTGCATGTGTCCCCAGCACCTTTTAGATTGGAAAGTCAGCACCGGACTCGCACCTTTCTTCAGTATCTATCAATATACATGCACTTTTTAGCAAAAGTGTGCTATAAGCTAATAAAATATTTTTGCCCTAATTATCACTATAGCTTACCTTTCTATATTTCTTCAAAAAAAGGCTTTACAAAATGCTTTGAAAGCCACATATAGCTGTGTGTCAAAAAAAGGTAATACAGTAGAAACTACCTTCCTCCTCCTCGCAAATATATTGGCTTTGCTCCCCCTGCTGCCCTGCAGTTTTGGAATGGCCAATGTGCATACAGGTGTGCATTTACTCATGTCCCGGGGGAACAGAGAGGCGGTAGAACTGGGAATTCAGGAACTGAATTCAATAGCATTCAATAACGTGATTGCAGTAACATTTGCTTCTTGCTAGTTTATTGAACACCAACCTAAATGCACATGTAGACCTTGTTCTGACAAATAACTAGAGGCCATACTGTTTCTAAATTTTCATGCAATGAAGCAGTACATGAAATTAATAGCTTCCCTGGGCAGGAGTGGTGATTTTCTCCCTGGGTGCTGCTGAGCTAGCCATGCTCTGAGCTGCCCAGGAGTCACGGACTGAGCAAACCTCCACGCTTGCTTCTGTCCCCAGCCAGCAAATTCCTAGGTGGGTAATGGATATCCACCACAGCTGCATTGCTCCAACTCTGCTGAGTGGCTTTTGTAGTAGCAAGGAGCATGATGCCATAGAAAAGAGACTGGCCTAGGTTGTTCCAGCTGCTTTTTGTCTTTTTTTTTTTTTTTTTTTTTTTTTTTTTTTTTTGCCTTTGAAGGTTACTGGACTGTCTACAGGCTGTCATAAATGCTGAGAAGGTGGACAAAGAGCTGGGACCAAAAAGCCTATCTGCATTTGGAAAGAAATGTCTGCACCTTTTTTTGTAACAGCGGATGTGTAACTTGTATATAACCAAGGAATGTTTAATAACTGTAGACCTGCTGATAGGAAATTGTATTTCCATAGGTTACAATTTATTGAGCATTTTTGTTCTTGTGCAAAAATGTTGTGTCTCCTACTTTCTTATAGCACTGATATATTTACTGAAACTGTTCTGTATATTGAACTAGAAGGCAAATAACCTTTTTCTACAGTTGAAACATACTCCTAGCTTAGCATACATTAGCATACTCCTAGCTAGTATGTGTGTGGGAAGGTAACTGTACTGCTAAAAGACTCTGACAGCTTAATGAAAAATGAATATCCAGGAAGTAAAATCAGGTTGTTTGACTTGTGACTTGCAAGGATGACTCTTCCTGTGAAACTGCCATATCTGTAATGTACCTCAGAAAGTGGATAGGACTTGTATTTCAAGCATTCAAACCCACATGGTGAAATGTTATAGTCCTACAATGGCCTGTTCTCTGAAGAGCTCTGGATCTTAAAAACGATCCAAGATTTGCTTGCTCTTCTTGGCCTGAACAAAAAGCAGAGTGTTAGTGAAGCAAACATATTTCTCCTTTGTCTGAGCTAACACTGTTTCCCATCCCTTCCTCTGAGCCCTCGCATTGTGCCGTAGGCATTCTGTACTGCTTTTCTCCTTTCTGCAAAATGCAGCATTTTAAACCAAAAGAACCTATGAGGGCACCCTTTCCAGAAGAATCGCTGTACAATTCATGTACTATGTGCACCTGTCATACCAGTTTTTATATTTCCTGATATTTTTATGTTCTTTTTCAAATGGATTTTCAGGTCTCTGTGAAGTTCTTTGGACATACCTGAAGTCTTTAAGTAACTTAGAGGAGATGTAAATCAGCACCATTTACAATCCTTTCTTAAAGTTGTAAATGAGACTCAAAAAAACAGATTTTAATGTGTTTTAAGAAACCAAGCACAAACACTGCTTTACTGTAGGTTCCATTAAGAAAACCATGCTTTTAAGCAAAGCTTTTGGAAGGGATGTAGGAGATTTTAAAAATATAACAAGAAAATACTTCTGGTATCATTTTTTGCAACTAGACTCAGCACTAGGACTTTAACCCTTGTTTGTATTGAAGGCATATAACAAGTTTAATTTTCAGAATGAAAAAAAAAAGAAACAAAACCGCTTTATCCTATATGGTGCTTGTTCTGTAATTCTATGATCCATGTAGTTTCAGCTTTAGAAGCTTTTCTGTGACTTTGGTGCACTGGTCGTAAATTCTCTGCTATGTTTCATGGCCCATTGCTTAACTCACCTCGAGTACTAATAAATACATCACTAAAACCTGGCACTATATCCAAGGCAAATACAACTTGTCAGGCCAGTGCATCAGAGGCGATCTTCAAGTCAAGCAATGAGAACATGCAGTCATTTTGGACAAACAGCAATCCCATGCAGTTGGTTTGACTTGATATAAAGTACTTGCTTGAATGAGACAGGGCCTCTAATATACTTCCAGTTTTATAAGAAGAAAAACAAGGACAATGAATTATGATAAATTTCTCAGTTACTAATATCGTATTGTTGCTTTGTTTCCTATTGCATTAGTGTTCAGAAATAGTTTCCCAACACTCCTTGTAGGCACCTAAATAATGCTTTAGTCACTGGGATGGATAAAATGGGTATCTGCTCTGGATGCTTAACTGAGCATTTAGAAGAAATTATTCTGTTTTGAAAACTGCTGTGTAACATCAAGGTCAGGATTTATTTCCACAAAATCATATTACTTCTTAGTGAGGCATTAAAGTAAAAAAGTGCATCCCTTGTCCTCCACTCCTTTTTTTTTTTTTTTCTCCATATGACTCATACAATCAGTGGAGACATTAGGTATGCAGGTATGTTATTTGGTATGAACGTTAGCTTTAGACTGTTAATTTTAGTAAAAGAGTTCTTCCTTTGTTTCTTTATGGCTTTCTTCTTTCAGTCTATCTTCCTCTACAGCCAAAAGCAAAATTTTAATTCAATCTTTCTTTCTGGAAAGGAAAAATCCATGGAAGCCATTACTTTGAGAATTGAGTAAGTAGTCAAAAAAGACTATCATAAGCTGTCTCTTCAGATACAGGTGTTTCATCTTCTAACATCTCCTAATTTTAATTTTGTTGTTGTTTGGAGAAAGTTCTACTTTATAAGCATTTCTAACAAAAGCAACCTAATCCCCTATGCACAGTGTCCACTTGTATGAGTTCTGTGCATGAATCCTGCACAATGCTTGGCACAAAACATTTCATTCATTCACACTGTACATTTTTGGGACCTAACTCAGGTGTCAAATTTCCCTTGGCTCCCCTTTCATCAACAGAGAAATTAAGTAACTCTTGATCAAGTAAAGTCAGGTTAATATGCAGGTGTTGTGACTACCTCTTCCTCCTTTTCCCAACGTCTAAACAAAAGTATAGATTAAGCTATACACTAGTGTCCTTTATGGAAAATATACCTTCATTGCATGAGACCAAAACCCAGCTATCTTGAGAAAACTGTGAATTCCTAGAGTACAGAATTTGTGTATGGGCAGTGGAAAACAATAAGCTTTTGAGCAATGACAGGGGAATGAAGAGGTCTCTAACATATATTCACTGCAGGAATATATTAACCTTAACCTATAGCATTCTTTTTTATGATGTTGAGGTAAAGGAAAGAAAATTACTTTAATTACAGCTCTGACCCATATCTCTCCATGATTGCCAAAGCCAAAGGGTGTGTATGTTTATTTATTGGAACCTATTTCTATACCGAAATTAAGCATTGTTTTCCTGACTACTTAAGCTCATGCATAATCCCCTAACTTTAATCAACAGGTTTAGATGTTGTTAAAAATTTATTTAGGGATTATTACTTTGAACTTATTCGCACTAAATCCAATGGCACAATTCTCAATGAAATAAGTGCAGAAAAGCTTTGTCTCCATGTTGTCACATAAGAATGTGCAAATGATATGAAAATGTACTGCAGGGAGTATCTGTTTGTTGTTTTGCTACAGTGAGTGTTTGGTCCACCTTTACACTGCAAGTCTTTCCTCTTGGAAATTCGTCAAGAGTCTATGACACAGCTGCATCAAGAACACTTGAAAAGGTACCCAGCAACAAGGTGGCCACTGAGACCCTTCTACCACCTGCCCTAGCCCAAATTTTGCTGAGCAGTGTGTGTCCCAGGCTCTGCTGTCCTGTGCAAAAGCTTCTGACCATAAGTGTCTTTCTGCACTCACCCTCCTGTGATACCACCTGACAATTTGTAACTCGTGCTCAAGATGGGAAGGGTAAGTGGCAGCTGCAGCTGAGGTAGAGAAGGCAAACCCACAGCCCCAAGCCATGTGCCCCAAGCCATGTGCCTAGGCAGCAGGACTAGGCAGCTGGCTGACTTCCCAGGCTGCAGTGGCAAACTGACCCCTGCAAGAGATGCAGCCACTGTCTAGCAGGGCTTGCCATCTTCAGCCTGCTTTAGGCCTCCTTCAGCACGTGATTTTGTCAGTCCTGAAGCTCCTCATTCGCATGCTATCAGAGGGTTCCTGACAGCAGTACCTGTTGCTGATGATATCCCAGCAATTTCTCCTTACTGGGGACTGCTGTTGATATCCCTTTTCTCCTGAGGACTCTACCATATGCAGAAGAGCACAGATGAAGCTTCTCACACTGAAATTGCCTCTTTCCTAGCAGATGCAGGCAGCTGGCATGCCTGATTTGGCACGATGTGTTACGAAGCCAAGAGCTGTGTGCCCTCGTAGTGTGAGTGAATTCTTTTATGACATGTATTGCATGAGGACCCAGATAATGCAGTGTAGTCATGCTAGCTGTGCTGCCTGGATATACTTCGGCAGACTAGGAGTGATTTACACAGAGATATTGTGGTTCTTACAGCTTTTTGGTGGTAGCAGCCTGAAGTGGTCCTCTTTTCTCATTTTCCTTGGGATGTTCAGAGCATGTCCAGAGACCACCAGAAAAGTTAGGCATTGAGGAGCTGAAAGAATTAGGTCTCAAGGACACTATGGAGGGGTCCATTAATAGGTTAGTAAAGATACAAAAATGAAGGTCTCTGCTTCCAAGTTCTTCTTGACATATGTTGCAGCTTTGCACTGTTGTGTTTTCCTTAGTAGTTAAGAGTGATTCATGCAAACTCGACTGCAATAACAAGTCCCTGATAGATTTTTGTGAGCTCTTCAGAACTCTTATCTTTTAGAAAGGGCTGAGTTGTTATTTACTGTAGTCATGATATATTTCTTAGTGCTCTATTATTTTTGTTTTGGTTGTTTCTGTTTTTTGTATAGAAGTACCTATGTTAAAAGGATGGAGATTAAACCACAATTTAGCTCTATATTTCTTGTTCCCTCCTGACTGAAATGAGAATGAATCTGAAGCTACCATGTCCCTTAATATTAGTAGAAAGAATTTCTCTATGTGACTGCAATTTGATGTTGAAAGTAAGAGTTCAAAAAAGTATGAGCAGAAAGATTTTCTGTTGCTGAGGTGTTGATCCAAATTTCATTTCTTTAGATTTTATTTATGCTGTTAAAGTGACACTTCCAAACTCTTCATATCTTATGTCTTTCGGATCTTTAACCTAGGGATCTAGTGGTTCCCTTGCTGGGATCATCTGGGCATCTTTTACCTAATTAGTTCCCTGCTAGCACAGGTGCCCCAGGCACTGGTAATGTCTCATCCTTCCCTGTTGGCTATGTACCTTTTCATTTTTCCTTTTAGCGTCTTAGACTGAAATATTTGAATTAAGTAGTATCAAGCCTAAAAGCATAGAAGATTTTGGTGAAACAGAACAGGAGCTTGTTCTAAATGGCCTAATATCCTTTTATCTAGTGGCCAAAGTGTGAGGTTCCTTTACTTGAAGATGGATAGTTTTGAAGGAAGAGAGGACCTTTTTGCATGCAAGGCATGTTCTGAGCATCACACCTTTCACTGAAACTTATGGATGTTCTTTTGAAGGCTGACTCTGCCACTTTGTATCACACTGCATCTCTTTTTCAAGATCTGAGGAACTGGCATATCTCTAATGGCCAAGAGCATAGACTGACCCCAGAGAATCCTGCATGGCAGACAACGGCTATGCAATAAAATTGAGCCCATTCTTGGGATAAATCTCCTTTTTCTTGTACTACTGGAATATGGGACTGTGTTTCCTTACTACATGTGAACAGAACTGTTTAGTTCACTGTTGTCCAGAAGTGCTCACTTTGTCTGAAAACGAAGTTTGACAGCTCCTGTTTGGACCATGGGTCCGTGGGTAGAGGAATGTGACACTCTGAGAGGTGACCTGCAGAGTTCATTGGACTCTGCATGACAGTTTTTAGCTTTTATTGGCAAACTTGATACTATGATTGATGACTGCTCCTAGATTGAGTGGTGGTTGTGTGCCGCTCCTGAGCCCCTCATTATCCCAAATAGGGACCTGGTAAGATGTACTACTGTTTCTTCTCACCCACATCGCTTGGCCTCCTTCTCAAATAACCAAGGTCTGGTTGACAGCATTGCTATATGGCTGGGTCCCTAACCAGAGAGCAGTTCCCCAGAGCTTGGAAGTTCTCCTTGGCCTGTCTGCTTAGGCATAGTAACAGGCTATGTGTTAAGCTAAACTTCAAAACAAGACTGATGTATTTTTATTTGTGATATTAGAATGGAAAGATGGTGATGGAACTATTCCTTTGAGTCCAGAAGTTCACTAGAGATTTTGTTTAGTTCATAGCGTGTTGATGTTACGTCATGTATCTATCTGGGGATTGTTATTCCCTTTGTAAAAATCCCCAGGCATACTGGAAAAAAAGGAATAGTAAATGAGACAGCTATCTATTAATTTACCTATACTTAGAAAATGAACATTTTGTATGCCCATTTGTGAAGCAGCTGAAGAAAAAGCACTGTAGTATCCTGGAAAGGGCAAATCGTGTTCCATGGTGATAGAGATGGCTCTTTCAAGCAGAAAATGTAAGCCTTTGGGCACTTTTATGCTGTAAGTTCAGCTGTAGTAGTTTGTCAATTAGCAGACAGATCCACTGTATGCTTCTGCCTGAACACTGCAAAAAACTCAAAAATGTATAATTATTACTGGAGCTGCAACTCAAAGTCTTTAATAGTAATTTTGACCAATGCTGGAGCTCAAAGACTCTTAATAGTGATTTTCATCATGTAACTCAAAGTTAAAATTTTTATTTCACACTATGCTTTACAAAGGTAGGTTAATGTTCAAAGTACTTAATTCATTTATATTTCTGTGATTCATCATGCTTACTTTGAATAAGTATCCTAAATGTACCCTTCCCCAGATAAACTGCACATAGAAATATTAAAGAAAGTAAAGTGAAATTACATTGACATGTTGTCTTTGCTAATTCATAAACACCAACAATTCAGCAAAGATACAAACTGGAGAAGTTGGTGCAGTGCCAGCTTAATCTGTTTGTGCTGTTCTGGAAAACCTCCAAGCAGTTTTTCATGTTTGCTCTGGCAAGTGGTTATCCTAGGAGATGGATGGTTGCTGTACCTAGCATAATTTTGGCATGTATGAGGGTTAGAGTTCTGTTTGCTTATTCAGTGTTTACCAGAAACATGCTGAGAAGGGAGAGAAAGCTGCTCAGCGCTATGGAACGGCCTCCGTGCAAGGAGAGAGTGAACAGGGCCTCTTCAGTGGGGGGGAGAAACAGCTGAAAAGATAAAACATAGAGATACATAAAAACCGGCATGATGTGGAAAATGGAAGCACACAATGGTTTCTCCATTAAATTTAGCTGCCAATAGGTTTGAGGAAGTTATTTTTGCCTGCACCAAATTAAATTGGGGAATTCATTGACACAGGTTAGCATGGAGGCCAAAAGCATAACCAGGTTGAAAAAGGGATTAAACACAACAGACCAGATAAAACCCCCTGTTCAGGAAGTTTCTAAGCTACCAACTGCCAGAAGCAGACAGAAGGATAAATGGAGAAGGATAATATGTTTGCCCTGTTTTTGTGCTCTGTAAGTTCCTGGGTTTGGTGCTGTCGGGAGTAGGGAGAGTTGGTCTGGCCAACGTGGCAGTTCTGATATTGCCGTGGTTATGCTGGGTGCATAAACTGCAGGTGAAATAATATCAAAAAAGGGGAAAAAAAAGAAAAGGAAAACAACTTAAGCTGTATTTGCATGCTTTCTCATTTTTCCAAGGTCTGCTTAGCTGGGCTGTGTCTGCATGCCTCTGTCAAAGTCTCTGCATGACAATTAGAAAGGTCCATGCAATATTAATGAAACCATGCATTGATTGTAATTAGAAACACAGAGGATTGCAGCTGTCTGTCTTCAGTGGCATGATTTACAGTGACTTCCTGGAGGACAAGAAGGGAAGTTTTGTAGCCATTATAAATGCTGTTGGGGTTTTGTCTGCTCGGCTGCAAATGCTTGATCAAAAATAAAAAATGTCATAACAAATACCTGTTCACATGCTGTTGATGTGTACAGTACCAGTCTGCCCGTTACAGTGCTGTTCAGTATCAATGTCTAGAAATACTAGTTCTCTTGAAAATGACAATGTATTTAAACATTTTGTGAGTGGCCAGTCTAAATTACACATGCTCTTCTCTGTCACAGAAATGTGTGTGCCGTATGTCACAGAGTTTGCATAATTTAGGGCAGCAAGGTGTATAACTGTGCTGTCACAAAACTTGCATAAAAATTAAAACTTTTGGTATTCAGAAAACTGTGGGCATATGTGGAAGATCCAAGAGCTTTTATGTGTAGTTGCTTTGTGTTTGTTTTGAAATCAAGTATACGCATAGATCTTTTAAATTGATTTGAGATCATTTTAGAGACATTTACAGTAGTTGACTAATACCCTTTACATCAGGATAGATAATTATTCATGTGGTTTCATAATGCCGAAAGTTACTTTGTTCTGCATCTTGTTCCTTAAACATTCTAAAGTGTTTTCTTAGAAAATTATATCCCACAGAGAGAGTAGCAGTGAAGCAGGTATAACATACTCTGTAAATGTTTGAAAATAACAGTGCTTTCCATTCGCAATGTTTCAAGTATCATGGGAGTTGAAGTAATTGCTCTTTCTAAAGTTGATAATGCCAGTTAGCCTCTGATTTCATGTGGAGAGAAGGAAAATTAATGGCACTGAAGAGTGTATTAAAATGAAGAACATCTTTTGCTTCTGAACGCTGGTGTTTATAGCAATATTCTTGCTCTTCTGTCGAGGCACTGAAAATATTTTTATTCTAAACCAGTATCTCCTCTGCTTTAAATTTTTTCTTTTTGAAATTAAAGTTTTTTCAGAATTACAAAAAAGGTAGGAGTGAAGAAATATTTTTAAAACAGATTTATTTCTAAAACAGATCTGTCCAAAACTTTTATTGCACACCTGGAGAAAAGGGCCGAAAGAAAAGCGCAGTGAATCTTACCCCTTTATTTTCTAGTATGGGCATTTACCTTGGTGTGTCAGATAGGATGTAGTCCAACCAGCTTTCTG
This sequence comes from Dromaius novaehollandiae, assembly GCF_036370855.1. NCBI lineage: Eukaryota > Metazoa > Chordata > Aves > Casuariiformes > Dromaiidae > Dromaius > Dromaius novaehollandiae. The sequence continues at coordinate 141,341,575 of NC_088099.1, read as the reverse complement.
TGTCTAATCATTTATATCGACTGTTGTCAATGGAGATGAACATCAGCACATTTTGGATCACACCCATGACAGAGATACTTATATCTTATGGATTTTTTTCTTTGCCCTTTTAAAGACAGTCTCTGTGTTATAATTTACATAATTTCCTTCCTGTAGAATTTCTCTTAGTCCAAATGTCTGAAATAGTTTTGTTTTGCATTTGTTTATATCCACTCAAATCACCAGAATAAAATGATGTTCCACCACAAGTGCCTTTAATTTTCTGTTCTTATTCATCTCATGTAAAGCTTTACATTTATAGCTGTTTTGTGATGCTTGGCTATGAATATTTCCATGACTGTCTTCCATGTTTTTCTTTATTTTAGCTTTGAAATCAATAAGGTTTTTTTTTGTGTGTTAATTTAACTACAAAAAGAGGGAAATCTAGAATCGTATAAATTTGTATATCTTCTCTCTTTATTTTCCTTAACTAATAGAAAGAAATTGATTGTTGCAAGGGTAAGAGTAGACATGTGAAGTGCCCTAAGTTTTGAGAGTGAAGTATTGAGGATAGAAAGAATAAACAAAGAAAAACATTAGAAAAAATCTGCTATGTTTTGTCTGCATGCCTTAATTGTATAAAAGGACAATTGTACATGCCTCTGTATGACTGTTAGAGACAGAGTTTTATACTAATCCCCAAACTGTGCGTCCAACACGAAAAACTGTAAACCCATTCAATCAACTCTCTCAAAGGAAATGCAAGAATCCTTATTTTATGGGTCACAGTGAGGCTAAAACATAAAATAGTCAGTGCTTTTGATTGGGGAGTATTCTTTATAAAAATCTGTACAGAAATAGCATAGAAACCTCATGAACTTTAAGTCTCTGAGCCATGAGGGTCACAGGTAAAGTAAGAGTTGTGCAGAATGTGGATGCCCAAATCACACACTGTCCCCATACTCTCCATCATCCCCACCTTACTGTCTCCCCAGATGAGTCATGCATGAAGGACACAGCTTCCAGATCTGTATTAATTGCTTCGTTTTCTTCTTTTTTTCAAAGCTACTTCTTTATTTTCTTTCCATTGTTATATAGTGCTTAAATAAGAGTTCACAAGCCTGAGAAAAATTTAGAAAGCCCAAGCCCCTTTTAAAAATTGATTATGTGGGCCCTGATGGGAAACACCTGCACGTGTTCCGGAAGCTGGCTGATGTCATTGCTAGGCCACTCTCTATCATCTTTGAAAGGTCATGGAGAGCAAGAGAGGTGCCTGAGGACGGGAAGAAAGCAAATATCACTCCAGTCTTCAAAAAGGGCAAGGAGGAGGACACAGGGAACTACAGGCCAGTCAACCTCACCTCCATCCCTGGAAAGGTCGTGGAGCAGGCCATCCTGGACACCATCTCCAAGCATGCAAAGGACAAGAAGGTGATCAGGAGTAGTCAGCATGAATTCCCAAAGGGGAAATCATGGTTCACCAACCATGATTCAACCATGATTCATTCTCTGGTGGAATGACTGCCTGGGTAGACAAGGGGAGAGCAGTGGATGTTGTCTACCTTGACTTCAGTAAGGCTTTAGACACTGTCTCCCATAACATCCTCATAGGCAAGCTCCGGAAGTGTGGGCTCGATGAGCAGACAGTGAGGTGGATGGAAAACTGTCTGAATGGCAGAGCTCAGAGGGTTGTGATTAGTGGCACAAGGCCTAGTTGTAGGCCTGTAGCTAGCGGTGTCCCCCAGGGGTCAATACTGGGTCCAATCTTGTTCATCAGTGACCTGAAAGAAGGGACATAGTGCAGCCTCAGCAAACCTGCTGATGATCCAAAAGTGGGAGGAGTGGCTGATACCCCAGAGGGCTGTGCTGCCACTCAGGGGGACCTGGACAGGCTGGAGAGATGGGCAGATGGGAACTTTGTGAAGTTCAGTAAGGGGTAGGGCAGAGTCCTGCCCCTGGGGAGGAATAACCGCATGCTGCAGTACATGCTGGGGCCTGACCTGGAGGAAAGGAGCTCTGCAGAGCAGGCCCTGGGAGTCCTGGTGGACAGCAAGTTGCCCATGAGCCAGCAGTGTGCCCTTGTGGCTGAGAAGGCCAATGGTATCCTGGCATGCGTTAGGCAGAGCGTTGCCAGCAGGTTGAGGGAGGTGATCCTCCCCCTCTACTCAGCCCTGGTGAGGCCACATCTGGAGTGCTGTGTCCAGTGCTGGACTCCCCAATATAGGAGAGACATGGAGCTACTGGAGCAAGTCCAGCAAAGGGTTACTGAGATGAGGGAGGGACTAGAGCATCTCTCCTATGAGGAGAGGCTGTGAGAGCTGGGACTGTTCAGCTTGGAGAAGATAAAACTGAGTGAGGATCTTAGCAATGCATTTTAATATCTGAAAGGAGGGTGTAGAGAGGATGGGACCAGAGTCTTTTCAGTGGCACCCACCGATAGGATGAGAGGGAATGGGCACAAGCCGAAACGCAGAAAGTTGCATCTGAACATGAGGAAAACTTCCTTACTGTGAGAGTGGCTAAGCACTGAAGCAGGTTGCCCAGAGAGGCTGTGGAGTCCGCATCCTTGGAGATATTCAAAAGCCATCTGGACAGGGTCATGGGCAACGTGTTCTAGGTGACCCTGTTTGGGCAGGGAGGTTGGACTAGATGATCTCCAGAGGTCCCTTCCAGCCTCAACTGTTCTGTAATTCTGTAACTGGTCTCAACTGAGCAGAAGGTGAAACAGCAGGCAAAACAATATTTAAGAGTTGAACACCTATTCTATTATGGATTTATTCTTCTGGACAAGGCTGATTTCACAAAATGAGTGACTCTGTGTGAAAGCAACCCAGAACATTAACAAGAAGCAAAACTACAGTTTGGAGGCAGGGATAAACTCTCAGATATATTAGGACAGAGTACAATCTATTATGTCATTTAAAACTTTTGATGATAAATTAATTCTTTCCTATTCCAGGTACTTGCTGAGGTATGCAACTCCCCAAAGCTCAGAGTCTAATGCAGGTGGCACAGGTTGTGAAGCCACATCTGCTTCATGTCTTCAGCATGTACTGCCATTAGTGCTGCTTTCCTGCAGTGCCTTTCAAAGCTTTTTATAGACAACCATAGACTTGTGATTTTGAGTAACATGTTGGTGTGAGACAGTCTGCTGATTGTAGACAGAGTAATATGCAAGCTGATCTAAATGTCTGGGTTCTGCATAGATTAAAGAAGTGTTTCAGCAAACAAAATAAATTATGTTCTGTGCAAGAAAGGCTGCATTTAACTTCTTTTCCACAGGAATTATGACTAAGAGATGCCTGACTCTCCAGAAGGATGGAGGAGGAGGAAAAACATCCTGTGATTCAGTAAGATATGAAGGTTGAATTAAGGCAAAAAGGGGATAGTGCTTGACCTGGCTTCACCTTCTGGATTGTCCATAGAATTTTGCATGCAGTCATTTAGGTTATCTGTGCCATCTATCATGATGTGGCCAAGGAAATGGCATGCAACACAGCATGCTGATTTCCACATAGCCTAGATGCCTTCATGTTGGACTTTTCAAGGAAAAAGTCTTACTATCTTGTCTAGCATACATTGTCACCACAGAACAGCATGGCATATATGTTAACAGACCTGGCTGAGAGGCCAGGCTCTGCTTATTCCCATCTACAGGTATGCTTGGGTCTAATCTCAGATCTACTGCCTGGTTTTCTTTGAAACTTGCACAAAGCCCACAGCTGTGCACGACCTTGTATCCATGCAGTTTGGATGTCAGACACAAATGGGCTCAAGCAAAGGCTTTACCTGTATTGTATTTTACGCCTAAATCTGTCCTTGACCTCAGCTCTAAAGTGTAAGGTGGGGACGTTTCTTCCTTGCCTTAAGACAAAAATATAAACCTTCGCTGAAGATAAGGCTCTCTAAAAGGCAGACAAGTGCTGATTTTTATAAAATCTGGTGCAAATTGTATTGAAAAGATGTTGAGGAAGAGGTGTGTGGGTTAGTTGTACCACATCTGTGATGGGCTATGTACCCTCTCCATATGTAACAGAGGAAAAGGCATGTTGCTGGATTTCTTTGTGCGGGAAAAAAGATGCTTGTCATAAAGTATACGAAACCTAAAATAAGCTTGGATGGAGGAGCTGACAGCTGACCTAATTAGAGAAGGGTTGGCTATAATGAGGCATGCTCCAGCAAATTAACCAGTTTGTCCAAGATGAAAGAGGCTCAGTTTATGGCTGGATGTTAAGGAAATATTATTCTCTGGGATAGTACTTGAAGAACAATTCTCGAAAATACTGATAGTAGCAATTAATCTGGTATTAGTATCTATTTTATGTTTGTATTTCTGCTAAAGATAAGGTTCAAGTAGATATCAAAATACATGCAAAGATTGGTGTATTAGTTAAATGCAAAATATTGCTAGCCCTGGTTTATATTTTCATTTTTAGTTGATGGATTAGATTTGGTCAGCTCATCAGGCTTGGCCCCATTTCTTTTAGCAGTAATAGGTTGCATTTAATTTTCCCTTTCCTATCACAGGTGGATAAAGCTTCCTTCAATTTTCTTCTGGTTTTATCTTTTTGGCTTTTTTTTTTTTTTTTTTTTTTTTTTCAGACAGCCATGATCTGACTTTGGCTCCTCTTAGCATAAATAAATCCTTTATTTTTGACAGTTGCCAACCATACTGTCAGAGTAGCGGTCATTTATTAAAATTGTGCAGTTTGATAAAGATTAATGATCTTGATTTGAATTCTCTTGATTTCAGATGTCAGCAGATTTGTGAAATAAACAGTTTCATTTAAAAGGATATTTGGGTTGAGAAATTTTGGGGTAGTTAGACTTGTCACCCAGGTTCACAGCATTTTTGACTGTGTGGATTTGATCATCTTTTTAAGATTACATTTTTAAAATATCAAAACAACTTACACATTAGTGTAACAGTGTTAACAGCGTTTGGTTAGTATATTCTATTAAAGCAGAACAAGAAGAATAGTAAACAGCATAATACACTAGTCCACAGTGGTGCCCCCCAGCAACTGGGGAAAAATACATGCTACTTGTATTTCAAGTCAGTCTTCCTAAAGGAAAAGATTTATCAGACCTTCCAGTTATATAGGCATCTTTGACTCCAAAAACAATTACAGAAATCTGTTAACTTTTAGGATATAGACACCACTCATCTCACTTCAGTAATGAAATACTCTAGGTTGAAGAAGAAGAAAAAGAAACTCTCAGATCCCTACAGGCAATCAAAACTCCTGACAATGCTATGCGACAAGCAAAGGCTACCATCACATATATTTATTTTTTTAAAAGAGTTAGGTATATTGGTTATCATGCAATTCTTCAGTATACCATCTGGAATTTAAAGCAAAGCAAAATGATTTCTATGTGTAATTCCCATTACACTGAATCAAAGAAAATTCTGAACCGTATTTCTCAATCCTAAACAAAATTAGTGTTGTGGGAGGGTCTCAGCCTCTGGCGCAGTGTTTAGGAAGGCTAATCAGTCTTGCAAGTTTTTAACTTGGTCATGGGAAGGACTATTCAGATGAAAGCTAAAGAGGATGATCAGGTCCTTTTATGGAGGGCACAGCCTAATGACCAGATATTAATGACATCTGGCATTGTATAGAGCCAGGAAGTCTCCATCTTAGAAAATTCTTTTCTTATGACACAGTTACAGTAATTCAAGATATTGCTGCACCCTCTGCTAAAAGGTAGGAGTGTTTGTGCTCTGCTTGGGTGGAAAGGAGGACAAATTAGTTAAACACAGATTAAGAGAGGTCTGTGATAGATTACCACATCTCAGCACTGGAGGAGCAACTCCTTAAGCCATTGCTGCTGCTTAATAGGTGAAGGTTTGACTATATCTTTATGCATGGCAGAGATTGCTGTGCTGAACATGTGTGCTTCAGACCTTTTCTAAATTTAAGCAAATGCATGCATTCTTAGTTGCTTTGGGGTGGAGTGGGCCAGAATCTAGTCTCCAGTTGCCCATCCTCCAAGGCTGTTTAGTCCCATTTAAACCAAAGGGGATACTAGTTCAGTGCCCCAAATTCCAACTGATGTAGTGTGTATCCCTGTAGAAGATTTGCTCAAATTAAAATAGCTTTAATATTCATATGACCTAGCTTTTTAGACTAATTACAGTGAAAATGAATTAAAATACGTAATCAGATCCTTGCATAAAGTACTGTAAGAAAGCTTTGCAAAAATTCCCCTGAGAAGAAAATTCAAGAAAGGTTTTACATAGTGCTTTCCAATCCCTTTAATCTTGAGAAAAAGCCTTTTTACTTATAGTGACAAAATTGTGCAAATTGTAACTAATTATCCTCTGATTAGTTTGTCTTTACTCATCTCTTCTGAAGTGTGGCAGAGGGGAAATTTATCTGAGGGCATGCTATGCATTTGCTTTGTTTTGCATCCCTTTTTAGGGGATAAGAAATGAAGGTTTAGAGTAAGCCTCAGCAAAACCATCCAGTGAGTAAAAAGAACATGCAAAAAGCATACCAAGAACTGGGGTCCAAAAACTATGGCATGCAGACCACTTTCAAATGGCATAAAATAATTATTTATCTGACTGTCTTCTCTCCTGTGAATAGTTCAGAGTGTGCTGAGTACAGACCAGCAGAGACCAAGAGTAGCTGTCAGTGGATGGTATGATGCAATTTTCTTTTTCTGTCCTTGGTATCCAAGCAAGTTAAGTACTAAAACCATAGACATTAGTGTGTATGTGTCTGATAGAAGAATTGTGCTCCTCCGATTACACTGGCAGGACTAAGAAACAACCTTTCTCCTGGTAATTTGAGGATACTTTTATTAATACTTTTATATATTTTTACTTTTAGAAAGAAACTTGCACTGTTTCTTAGTTCTCTGCTGCTCAGCATCAGTGGTCTCCTCTCTACCAAACTAGGCTAATTACAAGATACCAAACATATTAAAAAAATGTGTATATCACTTCTGAGAAGGAGCCACTGATGCTCAGCAACAGAGAGCTAAGAAAGAGTGCAAGTTTCTTTCTAAAGCTCGCTGCTTTATATTTGAAAGATCTTTGTTAGCAAGTGGTATACACTGTTAAAATGATGAAGGGAAAAGCCAAGTCACTTTGATTTTAATGCTCAACTAGCTGCTATCAGAAATTTATCCATTAGCTATCACTTCACTGCACCTTCAAAGAACAGTATTTAAACCTTCCTGACATTTTTTCCTGACAATGACCTTAACTGCTGATGATTTAAAAACCGCTACACAAGTATGAGTCATCCTGATTTTATACTCAGTGACTCTTCTGTACTGAATAAATTGTGCTGGCCAAGAAAGGAAATTTCCCTTCAAAGAGAGGCCCAAAATGTTTTTACATTTATGCTGTCATCCTCTACTGCAAAGCCAAGTGCGCATAAGCGTGCGCTCTAGATGCATTATGTGTTCTCCGGTCTTTGAAGCATACATTTATGTAAACTGGATGTTGCAGCAAAGATTCATATGCTTTAAATTGGATTGTGTTCATTCTTAAATGTGGCCCCACAGGAAAGTGCGGAGAATGCAAAGTACGAATGACCTTGCTGTGCTCAGATGGGTGGGATGGGTGGTAGTGCTGACCTCCTGGCAGAGCAGAGGTAGAGGTGAGGAGTTTCTGACCGTATCCTTCCTTCTGTGCAGCACAGCTGAATGAAATACATCCATTCCATGCATTTCAAAACTGGCAAAACTTCCATTCAGGGAACCTCTCTGCTGTATCATGCCATGGAGATGCTGTTCTTTTTTCCAATCACTGTTACAGGAACAAAGTGAAGTGGATGGTAGGCCTCTTTATCCTGCTTCAGTATATTCAGCAACTATTTTGGCTGCTCATGTGGGAAAGAAGTATACTCTCAATAAGAATGTTAAAAATCTCAAGAAGCTATCCCGCTCTCTTACTAGGTTTAGCTTTTTCAGACATGATTAATCAGTTTGATTCCTGCTGTCCTTTGGTTATGGGTAAAGGAGGGTATAGATGGTTGTAAGAGTTACAGATTTTACTGATGTGGTATTTGTTCTGCAAAGCAGATGATATATGCTGGCATATGACAAGTGTAGGCTACCTCTATTTGCTACTTGTCAAGGGTAGAGAGGGAGAATATGCAATGGCTGTACTGGGGAAGCTCTCAAAGAGAGCAAATGGGGCATCTGTGGGCATGTAAATTCAAGCTGTATTGCCTTATCTCAGAGACAGCCTTCTTAGCCCTTCTGTCACTGCCAGAAAGAAGTCGGAATTTATTTCTGTGCTTTTGTGGGCACAACATATCACTTTGCTGTCTTAACATGCAGTTATCACTGAACATGTGTTGTGGCCATGTTTGTGCTGCTCCCTTTGGGGTCAGCACGGTGGCTTCACAGTGTCATTTTCCTGTCCATCATAAGGATCGATGCCACTTGTGCTTGGAGTTAAAACACTGCGTTTGAGGCATATATTCACATCGGCTGCTCTTCAGTTTTGAAAACACTGACAATAGTTAATGGAGCAAACTCCAATGAGGTCATTGTTCTTAACCATATTGCTATGTCCATCTGTGCTGCAGGTTGGTTTATTTCTTTTTTAATACATTTAGTATCTTGTAATTAGCCTAGCTAAATAGAGAAGGGGCCACTGATGCTGAGCTACAGAGAACTAAGTTATAGCATGTTAGCATATCCAAAATACATCTGGGTTCAGAACTAGAACCGCTCTGTTAACTTGAAAGGCCTTGAGTGAGCTGGCCAGTAGTACCTGTGATGTGAAGTGACGGTGGATCTGCCTCTGCTTTTATCTCTTGTCCTGCAGCTGCAGGCCTATGGAAAGTTGCGTAGAGGAGCAGTGTTGAAGCACATTTTGGACAGATGGATTCACTGCTTGCAAGAGCATCCTGTTTTATATCCTCGATGTGTCAAAGATTTGTGTTCTGCAGCAGTGTACCCTCAGCATCTAACTCAGGTTTGAGATGAATTGTTAGATTTAGGTGTAGGGGGAAAGACAAGCAGCAGGTATGTTATTACTTTTTTGTTTTTAAAGGGGAACTAATGGCAAGTTTATGAGAATATAAATCACTGAACCACTGAAATTTTCAGGTGTGTGCTAGAACCAGGTCTCCTTTATTTAGCAATAAAGGAGATCTGGTTCAATACCTGACCTCTTCTCTTGCCATTTTCAAACAATACTTCACAGTTTTTTCACATTTGTTTTCATGCCATTGGCAGCTCATATCAAATACTGTCAAACAGAATGCAGCTTGACTGCATCAGATTTATTGAATCATTAAGTTATTTCAGGAAAACCTTCCCACGATTGTTAGTTGCTTTACTTGTTATAAATATCACAGCAAGTTTTTTAAAGTCAGTGCACTTCGTCACCCTTTGATCTTCTCCAAAACAACACTGTATGTTGGATGCAAATGTTGGATGCAAAAGTATCACGTATGACCTTTGCAATCCCCAAGAAGCCAATAAAATAAGCTGTCTGAAAGAAGTACCTCAGTGAGCCTAAAGGTTTGTGGCCAATCCATTTCATGATGTACAGAGAAATATGTAATGAGAGCTTTATGAGCTTTTACCTCCCCTGCTAGGTGAGCTTACTAATTGGATAGGCCTGTGCCACGCTGCAGGTGTGGGTCTCTCTCTTGCATCAGTGCTTAATTTGACAAATCATAGGAAATGCATTTTTAGCTTTCTTATTTTTCTCATTCAAATATTTTCATTACTCCTTATGAGAACTTTCTATGCAGTGTTCTTGCTAAGGTAAACATTGCACATTGTTGATAATACAGCATGTGGTTTAAAAATAACCTCCCTGCTTCCTATTTGCAATTACAAGAGCCTTACCCTGAATGTTTTAAATAATTGGTCTGGTTCTTACACTTAGCAATCTAACTCTTCTCTGTTTTTCATACTTGCTTTCCCAGTATTTGTTACCTTTTGCCACTATAAGAAGTCAAATTTCAGTGAATTTTTCCAAATCAGTCTTCCTTACTCATTCTGGAAACTCTGTAATGCCTGCAATAAAGAGGCAATTGCTCGCTAAATATTTTTTAAGAAATATGACTGCTTCCAAGTACTTTAAACATAATAAAAGTAATTTACTGATGCAACATACTACCAGCATATGTTGGTGCCTCACTTTAACCTTCAAGTTATGTTTCTGACTTGCAGGGGAAAATGCCATTCAAAATATTCTTTTTCAGTGATACTCCATTTGAAATCAACTTTCCCCCTTTTGCTCCTGAAAAAAGTATGACACTGACTAGAAAGGGAAATATCAAACTTAGCATCACAGAATTAGAAGATTTGTACTGAAATGTGTATTTTTTTTTTAATAGAAAATCTATCATGATGAGGAATAAGCACAGACACCAGTTTTTTTCTGTTGAAAACATAAACTGTGGTTATTATTTTTATGGTGAAAGATTCTAACCTCTTTTTGCAGAGATGATTTGTCACCTTCAATTGGCAATGAAGTCTGTGCAGGTAGACCTTTTTATTCATACAAAATTTATTTAAAGTTTTGGGTCTAAATTTGACCCTTGCTCAAAGTAAGCCCTGCCAATAATACATGAATTGTGACAAGAATTCTAATAGGATTTTGAAGGAGGGATATTGTTTCAGCAATGATGAATTTTCCCTTGTCAAATGTATTATGCTGGAGGTGCCTTCAGCTCTTCTTGCTCATCCCAGAAAATTCTCGTACATCTCTAAGGATCCAAGACCAGGCCAGCAGAAGAAAACTTAAGAATTACTCAAAAGAAAACCAAAGTATTATACTTACTTTTCTCTCGCAATTGCCATATGTTTCAAGTTACTTTTAGCCTGGTATGATAGCTTCTGGAAGAACTCAAATGTGTGATATAGAATGGGAAATGTTGTAGGTGCCAAAGGTGCCAAGTCTTGAAATGCAAAGCTGCAAGAGTAGCCTGTTTGTCGAATGTTTTTATCGATAGGAGGTAAAGCTTGCTTTTATTTGACTTTAACTCTCAAGAGTTTAAAGGTTAGTGAGTTAATATCAACTGGTCAGACTGAGGTTCTGGTTTGTTTTTTCTATCCAGTATCTCTGAAATATAGCCAGACGACTAAAAGTTTGTCATGTTCTGCGCATATGCCTCATCATGCATTGCCTTTGTGTGATAAATGGCTGGAAAGGAGTGTTGCGTTGTATCCTTATTTGCAAACTGAAAGTCAGATTGTATTTTGAAGCAGTCCACTTGCTTACTTCAAATTAGATGCAAGAAAGTTTAAATATACATATCTATTCAGTATTTAGCCTTTTCCGTGCCCACAGTTCTTGGAGTCCCTCAGCAGATGGGAAAGAGTTATATGGCAATTTCCACTGAATTCAAAATTATTGTGCATTTTACTAAAACTGGATGTTTTCTCCCAGACTAATCACTTTACCACAGCATTTGTGGTGTTTTTCATTAAAATTGAGGGAAATAATGTTTGTAGCAAAAGTGAATCTCACACTGTGGTAATTGTTAAAGAAAATGGACAGTAGTTATTATTAAATTCTAGAAGTAAGAATGTTAGGCTTTTTCAATAATTTCTGACTGTCACTGAACTCTTAATGCCTAGTTTCTGTTAGCTGTATAATTCTTATCAGTTTTCTACCCCACTGAAAAACTGAAATGAATACAATGTTTCTAGTTACTCATCTCTTATACATGAGACTCACCAGCTTCAGAACTTGTGGAACGAATTTTGAAAATAATGCATTTTTCTCGCTCTAACTTCTTGAAGGCATAATCCACAGAAATAGGTTTTGGGGGGGGGGGTGAAGAGAAGAAAAGTATTATTTTCTTTATAATGGGAGAGGCATATTGTTTCTTGAATTTTTACTCTACAGTGTGTAATTGCCCCACATTAGAGGAAGAGGGAGTAGCATATTCTTACCGGTCAGATCACCTGTAACCAGCAGGATAAGGCAGCCCTACACTGGTGTAATTACCAGATTAGATTGCAGACAAAGATCTTCTCTTTTCTTATGTTAGGTTTCCTTAAATCTTTCCTTAAATCTTTCACAACAGAGGACACGGTTGTACCTGTGAAAGGCCACTGCTCCTTCTACCGCTGAGTGTAGTTGTCGTTTTGCTTATAGCTTGTCATTTCGCTTGGCTGCCACACTAGTAGGTGCTGCCAGGTCCAGCTCTGTTCTCTGTTACTGGTTCATCTGGAATGAAGTAAATTAGGAGACAAGCCTTCAAAATATCCCATCGAGAGGAAGGCTTTGCTGTGGTAATGCAGCAGAATGAGGAGAAAGACATCCTCACGTGGATATGCTATAAATTGTTGCCCTTTCTTTTTCTAAGCCTTGCCCACACTTTTCTTTAAGAATGGTTCCTATTAATGATTGCCCTGTTTCTGTGGGAAGGTGAATTCACACAAGATATTTCTAGATTCTGTCACAGAGAAAATACATGTAATGAGTGTTGTAACATCAGTCTGAGCCCTCTGCGCAGCCCACCACTGCAGGCAGAATTCATCCTTGTCCACATGATAGTCTCTTCCTAGTGATTATGCAACATTACAATGACAGGACACAAAAATGTTCCCATAAACAGTAGAGAGAACAGATGTTCACAAAAAAATTCATCAGTTGCTGATGAGACTCAGAGTCTGTTAATTTTTTTCCAATTACATGTAAGTCTCATATTTCTAGTAGAGTTGCAGTGAGCATTTTGGTGTGCCTGTAGAGGCCAGCCTTGGGCAGAACAGGTCATGGCTGCAGGTGAGGTGTGCCACAACCTTTACTAGCAGCAGTTGGCAGTGGCTGATGAACTCTGTCAGCCAAGCTGGCTTTTGGAGTGCCTATAGAAATGCAAGCCGCAGTTCCAGCATTAGGCCAAGAGCCTGCTGTCATGACTGTTGTGCTGGATCAGGAAAATTGCTCATTTCTTTTTACACTGGTACAAGAACTTAACCTTAATGTGTGTTAGGTCAAAATAGATTGTATCCTAACTGAATGAAAGTGGTCCTCATGCCCTCATCCAGTAGTTGCACCAAAGGAACTCATACCGAGTTCACAAGCATGCTTCTCCTTTTTGCTGCATCAAGATCTTAGTTTCTGGATTTTCCTAGGCCCTTTCTTTTTTGTTACCAGTCATGGTTTCTTAAACAGTTTTAAGGTGGGAGATAGTTGCTTTAACTCAGTCTCTTAAATTAGGACTAATTCTTTTACAGTCATCTTTAGAAAAGAGATCAAAAGTTGATACTAAAACTAGTGATTCATTTTTTTGCTTGTATTCCTTTGTACTAAGGATTTGGTAATTATATCAGCTGAGGTACATGACTTGGTATATTCAGGCTTTAACCATGGCATAATCTAGAATATCTGTTATCCTGCAACACTCAAGAGAATGCACAGATGCTGAACATGCAGGGAAAGCCCCTGTTGATATATAATAGATTTGTGTGGACCACCATAGCTAGAAGGAAGGATACTGAATTGTGATTCTTCTTCTGTGGTATCTCCAGCTACTCAAAGGAGTGAAAGGGCAGATCTACTGCAAAAGCAACTGGGTGATAGCTGCTGTCTCTCGAAGGCCTTTGAGGAGGGCATATTAGCATAACACCTCTCCAGCCTTCCTTCAGGAGCAGCTGTGGAAGCTCCAGAGGTTCCCGAGTCACTGAATCCTGTGTCCTGTGGAGTTGGAGGTGGGGACATGGGTAACCATACTTCTTGCTTATGCAGGTACCAGTTCTAGTTAACAAAAAAGTGAGCTGAAGTGAACCGATTGAGCATTGGGAGTGAAATATGGCCCTGAGGAAAAAGGGAAGAGCTTGCGTCGCACTGTGGGGTCTTCCCATCTGGATCCATAAAGCAGACAGGCTCAAGACTGGAAAGGGTACACCAAGATACCTTTGAACTGTGGGTGGTTTCCATGACATGAGGCTTTAGAGGACACTGTAATTAGCTGCTGCTGTTTTGGGAAGCTGCAGATCAGATATTCAAATGGGAAAGCAGGAAGAGAAAAGACTGAAGAAAATAATAGGCCAGGAAGTAAAAGGGCAGCTTTGTGAAAATTGCTGTACAGAGACTATGGTAGATTCTGAGTAGCAGCAATTCACTAATAGATAGAGTTGTCAC